>NW_025999842.1:19094355-19102914 GCF_001458135.2 Marmota marmota marmota | reverse complement strand
GGTCAAAAGGGAGGGAGGGAGAGAGAGAGAGAGAGAGAGAGAGAGAGAGAGAGAGAGAGAGAGAGAGAAAGAGAAAGAGAGGGTGCGGGGGAGGGAAGAGAGGGAAAGAGAAAGAGGTGTCACGGAGGCTTCTATGGGCAGGTTCCAGCACTCTTTGCTTTGCTGATGGTCCATTACACTTTGCTTTCTTACACTTTAACTTCTTATACCTTGCTTTGCTGATGGTCCATTAGGCTGAACTCAGTCAGTGTGTCACCTACTCCCAGGAGAGGCTGGGGAACACCTTGTATCTATGTATACAGGAGGGAAAAGAAATAGGCCTTATAAACTGAGTAGTCTCTGCCACACTCTTACCTAATTCATAGATTTGTTCAGATTACCAAATGGGAAAGTGCTTTGAAAACAATCAAGTCTCACACAAATGTGTGCTATTATTATCATTATTTCAAATGTTAAGGTTCTGCAAAGCAGACTGATTTTTCAATTGCTTGGTGAGCTCAGATATAAATAATCAAGAAATATATTCAATGTGGGGCATTTGAATGGTCTACTTAAAATACTATTTATTGTTCTTACTGATGATAAAATAATGTGTATTGTGAAAAATATGCAGAATAGGGGAAAACAAAAAGAAAAATCCCAGGCATTCTCAATTTTTTTGTATGCAGAATCTGTACAACTGAGATTTTTTAGGTCATAACAATTCTCACCCACAATGGATTAAGAAGAGAAAGAAATTTATTAACTTGTGGAACCCAGAAAGCCAAGGTATGCCTCTGGCTGTAGGCAGAGTTTAATCCAGGGGTTCAGGACTACCACAGGACTCTTGCTGCAGTCTGGCTGGGCACAAAATCACAAGCCACTCACAGCCTTGTAGATTCAAATAGCAAGTCTTTATTCCCGACCTCTCACCTCTACATGCACGTTCTGGGGAAAATCCACCGGCACTCTACATCCCAAATACTCTCTGAATCCCTCGAGAACTCAATGGGAACTCAAGGAGCGGGCGGGCGCCTGAGGCAGCAGGATACTCCCTATTCCCAGCAGGATACATCCTAAACCTGGACCCACCCTAATCCAACAGGATCCTCCCTAAACCCGGATCCGCCCTGGTCCTTGAGCAGGGTCACCTTTCTCAAACATTCATGCAATGTCACTGCAAATGACCTGGGTCCAAGGCAAGCCCATTTCCACAATGGAGAGTCCTTCCTCTAAGCAACATGGGGTGGGCTGCCAAAGAAATTGCCATGCGTCATTCCTACTTGGCAATGGCTCTCAGCAGACTCTGGCTCTGTTTTTCCTCTTCTTTGCACTGATATTGGCCTTAGATTTGCTCTAAGGCAAAATGGCTGTGGCAGTACCAAATGACATGTTCTCACACGATACTAACCAGAGGAAGGCAGAATGGCCTTTCAGTTTATTTTCTTTGCCTCCTGGAAGCTCCCAGAAAAATCTCATGTCTCATGGGCCTGAATTAGATCATGTGCCCATCCCTGATCTGATTGTGGATATGGGGATTTGCTCAGATCAGACAAACCTCACCTGGGAGGGGGGAACTTCTCTCTGAGCACCTGGCTCATAGGGAGATCATGGGTTCCCTAAGAAGAGGAATGATCTTGTGTAGTCTAAAGCAGCAAATGCCCACCACACACCCATAAACACACACCCTCTCAACCCCTTTACAAGAATCGATTCTGCTAAACATTATTTTAAATATGGCCATCGAAAACTTCAATTCTTCTAACATGTGCTCTTCTATAATTTATTTAATGAACCTATTATTAGATATTTGGGCTAATTCCAGAAAATTTGGTATTACCCTGAAATGCACAACTTTAGATATGTTTTGTATGTCAACGATGATCATAGCAATACTTTAAATTATAATTTTAGTTTTGTATTATTAACACTGACATCAGTCTTCCAATCACTCCTTTACAGCATATTAGTGATGAGATCTTGAGCAATTTCTTTCTTTCCTTCTTTTTGTACTGGGGATTGAACCCAGATTCCCTTTACCACTGAGCTACATTTTTTCTTTTACTTTTTATTTGGGGACAGGGTTTCTTCTCTAAGTTGCCCAGGCTGTCCTTGAACTTGTGATCCTTCTGTCCTTTGCCTCCTGAGTTGATGGGTTTAGAGTTGTGCACCACTGTGCCTAGCTTGAACAAGTTTCTTAATCTTTCTGTGCCCCACATGTAAAATGGGTTTAATAGTACCATCAATTTTGTAGCTGAAGATTAAGTGAGATGATGCATATAAAATTAGTACAGTATATTTTAAGTTCTTGGCGTTACTATTTATACATTGCCGACACACTCTGTTTTAGCACCTGGCTGAGTAGGTTCTAAATGACTATTAATTTGATGAATAAATGAGGTAATATTTGATACTTAAAATACTTTGCTAGTCCTTTTTTTTAAAATTTTTTTTTTTAAAGAGAGAGGGAGAGAGAGAGAAAGAATTTTAATATTTATTTTTTAGTTATCGGCGGACACAACATCTTTGTATGTGGTGCTGAGGATCGAACCCGGGCGGCTCGCATGCCAGGCAAGCACGCTACCGCTTGAGCCACATCCCAGCCCCTTTGCTAGTCTTAATGTCACATTAATTAAACTTCTTCTTGTCTCCATTTAATTGAATCTCTAAATTTAACACCCATTATTATGGTTTTCTGAAAGTACAAATTTCATTACACTAATTTTATAGATGAGAATATTCTTAGGCAAAGAGAACAACAATTACACAGTAAGTTCATGGTCATGATTTTAAACCCCTCTAGTCTTAAACCTATGTAAGTTTTCCCCAAGTAATGGGATAGCCAGTTAGGAGACAAGGTAATTATCTTTTACCCTGATATAATTTAGCTATAACAAATCCTATCACATCAATTTATTTTCAAATGATATATTTTACCACACCACATAGAGTGATAACTATTGTAGATTAAAAAATATTCAAAACTAATAGAGATAATCTAAGAGGACATAAAACATGCACTAATACAATTCACTTATTTTTCTAAAATAAGACTTAATTACCCTATGCATATATAAGCTGTGTTATACACTTAGAATACTATATAGCAATGAAAAAGAATGAATTATTTGTGCACACCAGAACATATATAATCCTTCAATAATAACATTGAGCAAAAGAAGCAAGGAACAAAAGAGTATCTGCTGTTTGACTTTTATTTATATAAAGCTCAAAACCCAGACAAAATTAGTCTGTGAAGGTAGATGAGATAAGTGCTTACCTTGGGGCAGGGGTTATTGCCTAGGAAATGTTACTAGGCAGTTTCTGGGTTGCTGAAAGTTCTCTGGGATGCTCTATGCATATGGGGAAAATATTTGAGGTTTTACTTGGAATTTATGCTTTTTTCTGTTTCAAAGTTTTACTTCAATGCAAAGTTAAAAATTTTAAATATATGAAAAAAATTCTCATCATCTCTATCAATCAGAGAAATGCAAATCAAAACTACTCTAAGATTTCATCTCACTCCAGTCAGAATGGCAGCTATCATGAAGACAAACAACAATAAGTTTTGGAGAGGATGTGGGGAAAAAGGCACACTCATTCATTGCTGGTGGGACTGCAAATTGCTGCAGCCAATATGGAAAGCAGTATGGAGATTCTTTGGAAATCTTGGAATGGAACCACCATTTGACCCAGCTATCTCTCTCTTTGGACTATACCAAAGGGACTTAAAAACAGCATACTACAGGGACACAGCCACATCAATGTTTCATAGCAGCACTTCACAATAAACTGTGAAACCAACCTAAATGCCCTTCAGTAGATGAATGAATAAAAAAAAAAAAACGTGGCATATATACACAGTGGAATTTTCCTCATCAATAAAAGAGAATAAAATCATGGCATTTGCAGGTAAATGGATGGCATTGGAGAAGATAATGCTAAGTGAAGTTAGCCAATCCCCAAAAAACAAATGGTGAATGTTTTGTCTGATATAAGGTGAATGACTCATAGTAGGGCAGGGAGGGGAAGCATGGGAGGAATAGATGAATTCTAGATAGGAAAAAGGGGTGGGAGGGAAAGGGAGGGGCCAGGGGATTAGCTAGGGTGGTGGAATGTGATAGACATCATTATCCAAAGTAAATGTAGGAAGACTCGTGTTGGGTGTCAACCTTCTTTATATATAAACAGAGATATGAAAAATTGTGGTATATTTGTGTAATAAGAATTGTAATGCAAAAAAAAGTATATGTATAAAGGCATGAATTGGTGTGAACATACTCTATATACAAAGATATGAAAAATTGTACTCTATATATGTAATAAGAATTGTAATGCATTCCGCTGTCATGTATTTAAAAAAATAAATCAATAAAACTAAAAAAAAACAACAGAAAAGAAACAAAAAATATTAAAATGTAAACATGCAAATAGCAGTGCTAAAAATGAATTCAAAGGGATTTAAATAAAGTTTGTGATGCAGTTGCAAAAATAACCTAATTTTTGAGAAAACATACCTCAAATGCCATGAAACTTCACTGAAATGTGACAAGTCAGTATTAGAATTTGCATGTTGTAGCTTTTGGAAAGAGGTCTAATAGAACTGAATGAGACACCTAATGAGAATAATGGATGTGAAAATATGTTCTCAAATATCAAATGCTACACATAGATTAACTTAAGAATGATTTTGGAGGTAATGGATCTGGGCAACAATCATCAATGGCTGCTGAAACTTTTGGTGGAAGACAAATGTGTAACTCTAACCAGTGATGGCAGAGAGCTCACTGATGGAGCTTCAATCACAGAAGAGAAAATTAGTCATTGAGTGTCCTCATGTGTTGTGGAGGGAGTGCATGGAACCTCCTGTGAAGGATTCTTGCTAAAAAAGTTGGGCGTTTAACCTGAGTCAGTCACAGTCTTCATCAGTTTTCAGGAAATATACAGGATAAAGGAACACACAACACTGTGGGGGATGCACTCAGGCCACCTCTGCCTGTGGAAAACTTTCCAGGGTAAGTAACCCTATTTTAATCTAATCAGTAGCAAAAGAGGCCAGAGAATGAGGGAGATTTGTTATATCAGGAGGGCTAAGGATAGTTCAACTAAATGCAAGGTATCAATCTCATTTAGTTCTTATTCAAACTAAGCAAAACACATTCGTGAGATAATCAAGGATATCAGAACTCCATTTAATTATTAGTTGATATTGAAAAGCTATTTTTATGTTTTTAGGCATTGTGGTGATATGGGAGTATCTTTCAGATGATATGGGGTAAAGGTTTTCTCTTTCAGACATGTATATTCAAATATTTATGAATGAAGCAATATGAAAATTCAGGGTTCTGGGGATGTAGCTGAGTGGTAGAGTGCTTGCTTATTGCCTGTAAGACTCTAGGTCCATTCGCTGCACCAAAGAAACAAACAAAAATATCAATGTGTATGTGGAAAGACAAATAGATGAACAACTGTCCATATGTTGGTGACTTTTGAAGCTGGGTAACAGGTACATGAGAGCTTATTATACTATTTTATACATTTTGAATTTGTTTAAAAATTTTCAGCAAAAAGATAAAATTGTTTGGATGTAGTTTAGTCATTCGAGACTGTAATTATTAGGAATAAGTTGAAATGCAGAAAGTTTTCAGTCTGATCCTCATTCACTGAATCACGACACACCAAATGCTTACTCTTCCATCTTCATAGACAGTCAATTGACCTTTAAATACTTTCATATATATTTATTTCATTTCTGAGTTTGGGTTTCCTTAAAATTTTTCTCTTATCTTAAACAAATTGGCACCATCCAACTTATCAGAGAAGGTAAAAATGAGTTCAAATACATTTTGTAAAATATTAAATTCCTTTATAACTCAATAGGATCATTATCCTTCTTCATATTTTACATTTTTAGAAGCTCTTCTGATATTCACGTGATTTAATATTGTGAGACTTATTGATATATTTACTTGGCTATCAATTCAGGCACAATCCAAAGGCAAAAATCATTGTCTTGTTTTCTAATGGAATTAGATGGCAATTTGTATGGTGGTTGTCTCAGTGTGTAAACTATCAACATCATTTTAATAGGTACTGGTTTTAGAAAAAATGGTAACTGTATCAATAAGGCAAACAATTAGCTTGTTAATTCTCAGCTGGTAGTTGTGCTACATGATATTCTTTCTTGACCTTAGTAGGATCAGGTTTGGGGCTAGACAATGTGTGTCTACTTAGGTACTGAACTGAGTTGTTCAAGTTGAACTTGGTCCCCAGAATGTTGGGGCTGCCACTGCCACTGCCTTTGAAACCCACCCAGTATAGCTTGAGTTGTGCAGTATGAGGCTTAGGGGTTTCAGAGAGCATTGCTAAGAAATGCTCTTATTTGCTCTTTCTCTGATCCAGCCATTGAGTCATGGCTAAAAATCTTGCATATTGTCATGGAGCTGCCAGTTCCTACCCAGGAATGAACCTGATGGGTAAATCAATAAGCAGCACAAAACAATTTGAAAGAAATCTGGCCTTTCTTCTGCTCCCTTTTGCTAAGATATAAAACCTTCCATTATTTATATGAACAGAAGTTTATTAAATTCCTTCAAACAGATATAAACTTGAAAATATTTTTTTCTTATATCTAGGATGCAGTTTGTATTTGTGTGAATTTGTGTTTTAGCTTCAATGAGTCTGTTTTTAGAAATATTTCCTCAAAATTCACATTTTGGGCTTAGTTTTCATATCATTCAAATATTCAGGAAGAAAATACCTTGGGAGGTATTATTTCCTTTAATGGCTAACCACAAATTGTGATTATTAGTGAAACCGCATAAAATTTAGCCTCAATTACTCTTAGAATATGCATGACCGGAGGACTAAATATATAAATAGCTTTGATTATGGGACAAATTTTGCACAAGTTTGTTATTTTGAAACTTGATATTTTGAAGAAGAAAAATGTTAAGTTTAATGGACCAGCCCAAAAGTAATGAGACTAGTATTTTTATATGCATGTAAAATCTTAAATGTTTATCCAAGTGTTATTTATCTTCAAAGAAGCTATCTTTTAGAAGTTTATTTAATAATATTTGTTCATAATATGTTTGGAGGTTTTTTATAATAGCCATTTTTACGTCACATGAAAACCGAATCTCATTCTATATTATTTTTGAGCAAAATGGTATTGATCAGTTCATTCAACCTTCTTATTTACATAATTCAACATTTTTTAAAAAAAATTTTAAATTTTATTTCTAAAAGTCAAGGTCTCTGTTTAACAATAAAGATTTTTCTACCATTGAAAGTGCTCAAATGAATGTACTACTAGTCTCTGAAGTCCAGATATTTAGGACTGTCTGCAGTGTTGTAGTACTAGTATAGCCTTTGAAGAGGGCAGTGCATGTTTTGATATACAATTTTTCATGAACTTGCTAAAATCCTGAATGTAACTCTGAACGCATGTGTTCTTAGAATTTTTTCTGAGTTAATTTTGTGCCAAGTGTTCTTATTTTAGTAGACTATGTCATAACTCTCTAACATTCTAGGTTTAGATTGGAGGAGTCATCCTGCCTTCAACTTTAGTTTCCTCTTGTTAGCCATTGTCTGCATTTTAAAAATAATTCCATGTTCTTAAAGACAGAAGTGAATTCTTTTATATGTCTTGGGAGGGAGATTGTAGAATCAAAGGGCATAACTAATATGAAGAGTTAAGTCTGCCACTATGCACATACAGGCATGAAGTGCCAAAAATGCTAATAATATTGGTAATTTGGATGTTGTACTCAATCATATCAATGCAAGAGTTTCCATGTTCTTTGAAAGGAAAAGAGGATCTATACACCAAATCACTTAGAACTCATTCTAGATTGCAAATGACAAAGAATTAAGTTTAACCTGGATTAAGCCAAAATTCTGTCTGATTGGCTCAAAATGGCCCAGGAACACTGCTTTTTAAATCGTGACTTAAATAAGGTGATCAAGATCTGGTTTCTTTTCATCCATTGGCTCTGCTCTTATCTGGCCTTGTTTCCTTTTCAGACTTCATGTGGAAGAAAGATGGCAGTAGAAGTTCTATTCTACAAGGTTCAAGTTCATCTGGGAAGACTCGTTGGTCTGTCTCATAAGTCTCAGTGAAAGTGTCTTTGGCTCAGATAGAGTCATGTGCCTGTCCACGATCACTTAGAGAGGAAAGAGATGTGCTACTTGGTTTAGGCCAACCAGGACCCATTCTTGAAACTGGCAGTGAGCTTAATCCTGTCCAAGTACATGTGTTGAGAATAAAGTCAGGGCTGTTTCCCAAGGCCAATATGGAGGACAAGAGCTAGCTAGCAGAAACAACAGATGCCACTCACAAGCACAAATATCTATTACATTTTTACTTTATCCTTGGCAGTATGTTAGTGCTTTACATATATTACTTAATGTAGCACTGAAAATGTTTTTCTTTTGGTGATGTTTTCTGTCTCATAAGCTAGTCCTGGTGTGTGTGTGTGTGTGTGTGTGTGTGTGTGTGAGAGAGAGAGAGAGAGGGAGAGGGAGAGGGAGAGGGAGGAGGGAGGAGGGAGGAGGGAGGAGGGAGGAGGGATTCTG
>NW_025999842.1:19072088-19094330 GCF_001458135.2 Marmota marmota marmota | reverse complement strand
GAGGGAGAGGGAGAGGGAGAGGGAGAGGGAGAGGGATTCTCTTAAGGTGACCTGGCTATGAAGTCACATTTTTACTTAAGTTGATTTTTTATTTTGTTTTTCAATGGAAAAAAAAATTTGCCTTGTAACCTGAATATGTGAATAAATGACCCACTGGATTATAGAAACAACAATAACAACAAAAGCCATGCAAGACCATTTGGCAGGGGCTGGGGTGGTAGCTCAGTGGTAGAGAGCTTGCTTCAAACATGTGAGGCACTGGGTTTGATCCTCAGCACCACATAAAAATAAAGTCATTGTGTCCATCTACAACTAAAAACATATTTTAAAAAAGAACATTTGACATTGCAGAAATAGATAACTTCATACTTTTTATTCTGTCCCTTCCCACTAAGGTCTTAGCCCTGCAGAGAATGGGTAACACACTGAAGCTATGTACATGTACTATGCTATTCAAATATAAGCGAAAGTAGTCATTTTGTATTCCACCTACTGTCTAGCCAAGTGCCAAATAGAATGATAATTGTTGACAAACATTTCAAAATATAAAAGTAAAATTTTCTGATTCATAAGTCATGTAGTTATTACAACTTCAGGCTGTTATTTGACAGTTTGAATGGAGCTTGTGGCGGATAAAAGAAAGATTTTCTGGGAAGATACAGTGCTTTGTGGCTGAGTCAGGCATAGGAGACAAGAGGGACAACCAGTTACTGAGCAAAGCCCCTCTCTTGTCATTCTGACCTTGAAAAAAACCTATCCTTCTTCCCACTTCTTCATGCTGGTCTTCAAAGGACAGTCAGAAGGAGGTGGGAGGGATGCAATATTGTCTCTATGTCTGTAAAGAATTCACCTGCAGTAAAATCAAATAACGAGAAGGGGAGTTATATTAGTTAGATTTGAAAAATCAATTCTATCTAAAACCTATTAGAAAGTGTTATCATCATCTTAAAACAATATCTACACTCAGATAAACTACAGGTCACAAAAACCGGTGTTTTTTCACATTTCTATATTTTTTTTGAAGTTCATAGTCTTGATATTATTTTAATGATGCTCATGCTATGGTCGTGATGGGGCTTCTGTGAAATAAGGTCTCTCGCCTCCTGGACATATCCAATCCAAGAGGTAATCTCTGGGAGAGGTGAAGTTTTCTTCCAGAGCAATAAACCAGTCAAAATTCACAAAAAGGAAGCTTTAAATTTCCACATTGGGAAGGGAGTTGTTAAAGCTGGCTTTTAGAGTGATGAAACTGCAACGTGGTATTCTGAATACATTCTCTGTTATCCCCTCCCTCCCTCCACTCTGGGTCTGAGCACTTGCATTTAGAAACTGGTGGAACGTTGTCTGCATTAACATTGCCTCCTTTCTCCATTGATTTCTGCTGTGAATAGGCTTCCTTGAATTCATGGTCATCTGCATCTTTAGGGTTCCCCTAAGGGATATTGGATTTCCTGCTTCAAGGACTAATCAGAACCATTAATCAGCCATGAAAATAAGCACTGGCCTACATAGGCCAAAGGCCTGAAGGATATTAGGGATGGCTTATTAAAAATTAGGTAGCAGGTATAGAAGAAATATATTTATGAATACTGTGTAGTTCCATAAGGGATGTAAAATGGCAAGAAAAAGATTTTCAGTCTTGGTGTGGTTTAGGGGTTCAGGGCCGTCTTCAAAAATAGGACAGAGGCTGCCAGGAGGTGTGCATGTTCCTCAGACTAGGTACAGGACCATGTGGGACAGCAGAAAACACCTGGAATTGGGCCTCAGGAGGAATGTGGTCAACTTGCTGAACTTCACTCTCACATCTTAGTGATGTATAAAATAGTATAATACCATCTGCAGGAAAAAAAAAAGGTGACACCTCCTAAACCCACTTTTTAGTATTTTTACTATGTTATTGTAATCTTTACAATTTTTTCCCTCAGAAGGTGGTTGTGGAGATTAAATAATGTGCCATATCACAAAATAGGAATTCAAAGTAGCTCGTTCTTGATTTAGTTTGGGTTTTTCCTGAAGTGGATCTTGAGCCATCCATTTGAAGAAGTTTATGTGGGAAGCATAGGCAACTTCTAGGGAAGTGAGGAGAAGAAAAACAGGGAAGAGGGGTAGTAATAAAAAGAGCTAGCTATAAAGGCATTGGCTGTGGTTTGAATATGTCCCTCCTCTCAACATTGATGTGTCAAAAATTTATTTCCCATGCATTAATGTTGAGAGGTAGTATTTAAGAAGGGATTATGTCATAAGGACTCTTCCTTTATGAATGACTGAATGCCATTATCACAGGAATGGGTTAGTTATTGTAAGAGTGGATTTGTTATAAAAGCTAATTTTTTCCTCTCTTGCTTTCTCTCATACACTCTCTTGCCATGTGATATTCTATTGTGTTCTGATGTGGGAAGAAGATCCTCACCAGATGCAGCCCCTTTTGGACTTCCCAGCCTCCAGAACCATGACTAAATACATTTCTGTTCATTATAAATTACCCACCCTGTGCAACTGTGTTATAGCAGTATAACACAGACTAAGACACCGGCTATCACTGTGGATAACTGTAGCATAAGAGCCCATAGGATACTCTGGCAGAGGGACCTGGGTACCTGGGTATCTTGGAGAGTTGCTTAAGTGTGCTCCTATCAGGTATTAAGCTCTCTGTATTTTTTATATACTTCCAGATTACTGGTCATGTACAGCATGTTTTTTTTTTTTTTTTTTTTTGTAGTCCAGGAAAGTCCTCAGGCTTGGAGTGCAGACCTGACATTTGAAATGTGTCTGGAAGACACTAGAGTTCTGAGTGATACGGGCAGGTTGTAGGGTTACTGATACCATCTGCAGGTAAAAGTGGCTGTGTTTATCCTGAAGAGCAGAGTAAATGTGATACCTCCTAAGCCCACTTTATTAGGGAGGTCCTTGAAGATCTATACTCTGACAGAATAAAATGTAGAAAGAAGATAAACCAGCAAGGCTGTAAACAGTAGATCGAACCCAAGGAAGCCATCAAGGGGAGTCAGGATTAGAGAAAAATGGCATGTTTGGGGAGTGTTTTAGTCAGCTTTTTCACAACTGTGATCAAAAAATACCTGATAAGACTAATTAGAGGAGGAAAATTTTTATTTGGGGGCTTATGGTTTCAGAGGTCTCACACCACAGAAGGCCAGTTCCACTCGTTGGGACAGACTATCATGGTGGAATAGTGTGGTGGAGGAAAGTGGCTCAGGGCATTACACCAAGAAGCAGAGAGAGAGAGAGAGAGAGAGAGAGATCCTCTTAACAAGGACAATATACATTTATCCCAAAGGCATACCCTCAGGGACCGCTTCCTCCAGTCACACTCCCACCTGCCTATAGTTACCACCTAGTTAATTCCTATCAGAGGATTAATTCACTGACTGGGTTAAAGCTCTTGTAATGCAATCATTTCACCTCTAAACCTTCTTGCATTGCCTCACACATGAGCTTTTGGTGGACACCTCATATCAAAAACATAACAGGGAGCAACTAGTCTAAGTTAGAAATGGAAGAGCATTGGGTGCAATGGCACACACCTGTAATCCCAGTGGCTTGGGAGACTGAGGCAGGTGGATCGCAAGTTCAAAACCAGCCTTAGCGAGGACCTAAGCAAATCAGTGAGTCCTTATCTCTAAATAAAATGTAAAAAATGGGCTGGGGGTATGTGGCTCAGTTGTTAAGTGCCCCTTGGTTCAATCCCCAGTGCCATTCAAGAGAGAGAGAGAGAGAGAGAGAGAGAGAGAAAGAGAGAGAGAAACAATCTTGTGAGAGAAGTTATGAAAGAGCAACAATTCTGGGAGGACAGAGTGGAAATGAATTTATTTAGATGGAGAATTAGCAAACTGAAGAAAAGAGAGACTAATAGTTGCTAGAAAGAAAACAATGAGAATTTCCTGGAAAGAAATAGGTGCATATGAATGCAAATGTAATTATAATTTACTACTGGTATTTTCCAATGAATATTGTTTACATTGTTTACATAATCAAATTTTTAACTTTTAAAAATCAATGTACAGACAATGCAAAACACCTGGTAGAAGTTGTAGCATGAAGGAAAACTAAGGGGAAGGGTGAGAATGTTAATACTGCCTTTTATAGTCAGTAATCAAAATCTCTCTATAGATGTGGGAACTAAAACATAAGGATTATAAATGTATTTATATGCATAATTGAGGACAAAGCAATATATTTTTAATAGAATTTTCATGAAGTATGTAACTTTTGAAAACAGTTTTTAAAATTTTTTTTGATTTGTTCTAATTAATTATACATGACAGTAAGAAAACAGCTTTTTTTATGAGTAGGATGATTATTTTATTTGATTAAAAATAAGTATGAAGCAGCTGGGCGCTGTGGCACATGCCTGCAATACCCACGGCTCCGGAGGCTGAGACAGGAGGATCATGGGTTCATATTTGGTTCATTTTGCCTCAGCAAAAGCAAGGTACTAAGCAATTTAGTGAGAATCTGTTTCTAAATAAAATAAAAAATAGGGCTAGGGATGTGGCTCAATGGTCAAGTGCTTCTGAGTTCAATCCCCGGTACCTCCCCCATCCCCCCCCAAATATGAAGTAGATTCACAAAATTTTAGTCACATAAAGATCTTAAACATTATCTAGTTCAACCTTCTCGTTTTATAGCTATAGCATCCAAATCCAAGAGTAGAAGTAACCTGTCCAAGTTTGCACAACTGACTAGTTAACAGGAAAGGTAAGATTGGAGCTCAGTTCTCTTTATTTTTTTTGATATACATGACAATAGAGAATATTTTGACATATATACATGGAGTATAACTCATTCTAATTAGGATCACATTCTTGTGGTTGTACATGATGTGGAGTTACACTGCTGATATATTCATATATAACTATAAGACATTTATGTCTAATTAATTCTACTGTCTTTACTGTTCCTATTCCCCTCCCTTTCCTTCATTCCTTACTGTCTAATTTAATGAACTTCTATTCTTTCCCTCTACCCACCTTATTGTGTGTTAGAATCTGCACATTAGAGAGAGCATTAAACCTTTGGTGTTTTGGGTTTGGTTTATTACACTTAGCACAAGGGTCTCCAGATCCATTCATTTACGAACAAAAGTCATAAAGTCATTCTTTTTCATAGTGGAGTAATATTACATTGTGATATATATATACACCACATTTTCTTTATCCATTCATCTGTTGAAGGCCACCTAGGTTGGTTCCATAACTTAGCTATTGTGAATTGAGCTGCTATAAACATTAATGTGCCTGCATCACTATAATATACTGATTTTAAGCCCTTTGGATATAAACTGAGGAGTGGGATAACTGGATCAAATAGTGGTTCCATTCCAAGTTTTCTGAGGAATCTTCATATTGCTTTCTTGAGTGATGCACCAATTTTCAGTCCCACCAACAATGTATGAGTGCACCTTTTTCTTTTCTTCTTTTTCTATTTTTCTGCGAGTTAGAACCTTGGATAAAGAGGTAAATATTTGGCAATAAGAAATGGCAAAAGCCATAGGGGGAGACTTTTCTAGAACTCACCAATATCTCATTCTTTTATGAAAACAAAGAAAATGACACGTCCTAGCTCTTACTTGATTCTTATAAAACTAGTCACTGTAAGAAGTGAGTAGCTTTTCCACTGGGATGAAGCATTTCATTGCTAGTGAGTTACTCTCTCTCTTTCCTCCACTTCCCAACCAGTGACCAAGGATGAGTTATTTTCCACCTGATATGATTAGGCTATTGTCAATTTAAGTGATCATATTTCAGATCCTGCTGTTGAGATGCAACGGACAGGTATTATGAACAGAAATAAACCCTGCAATGTGAAGTAACTGATACTTGGCGGTTTCTTGTTGGCATAGACTTTCCTATATTTTTATTTATTCATTTTTTTTTAGTTGTAGTTGGACACAATACCTTTATTTTATCTATTGTTTTATGTGGTGCTGAGGATCGAACCCAGGGCCTCGAACATGCTAGGAGAACACTCTACTGCTGAGCCACTACCCCAGCCCCGACTTTCCTATCTTAATGCTGACATTGATACTACTTTCACTGGAATTAATTTTGTATTATCCATAAAACTGAATCCCTATTGAAATAATTCTGCATCCTAGTGGTTTTAGGCCATGTATGAAAAAGAGAAAATTTATGACTATTCTTTAATATGTATATCACCATTATCACTTTCTTATCAATAATGTTTATTATTTTCAATTTATCATAACATTGACAACTAAGAAATAAAAAATGATTTAAAAACAATATTAATAAAAGATGAGAAGCAATGTATTTATTACTTAGTGCTTTTAAAATATATAGAAAACCAGTAATCAGGGTAATATTTTTTAGTTTTACAACCTTAATTGTGTGTACCATATCTTTTGTATGTGTTTTTAGAACTTAGAAGTTTTATAATTTTCTCTTCCATGATGTTTATATTAAGTTTGAATGCCTTAATACAAATTTTAAATTTGTTAAAATAAAAATCATTTATATTTAAGGTTTCCAATGTGATGTTTTGGTATATTACACAAAGTGAACAGAATATTATAGTCAAGCTCATTAATACATCCATCTCATCACATAGTTATCATTTTTTTGTGTGTGTGGTGATAACACTTGATAACACTATAAATTTGACAAATTTCAAATATATGGTACAGAACTATTAACTATCATCCCTAGTCTGTATATTCGCTATCTAGAACATATTGATCCTGTATAACTGAAACTTTGTGCCTTTTGGCCAACACCTCTCTAAGTACTGGTATTAATGTTTCTATATGTCAGGAAAATGAGACCTGGCATGAAATATATTATGATTTGGAAGTGAGGTGTCCCCCAAATCTCACGTATGAGACAATGCAAGAAAGTTTAGAGGAGAAATGATTGGGTTATAAGAGCTTTAATCCAATCAGTGAATTAATCCCTTGGTGGGGATTAACTGAATGGTAATTGAAGGCTGTAAGGGTGTGGCTACAGGAGGTGGGAATTGGGACTGTGGTTTTGGGGTATATTTTGTATCTGGTGAATGGAGACTGACTCTCTCTTTCTCTGCTTTCTGATCATCATGTAAGCTGCTTCCTTCTGCCACACAGGATGTCCTGCCTTACCTCCAGCCCCAACTAATGGAGCTGGCCCTCTATAGACGGAGGCCTCTGAAAATGTGAGCCCTCAGATAAACTCTTCCTCTCCCACAGTTGTTCTGGTGAGGTCTTTTAGTTACAGCAGCGAAAAAACTGATTAAAACAGAGTATGTTTGTGAGGGAGTGTGTGTTTTCATCCTCCACTCCTCATGTTGCCCTGTATCTTTCTGAAAAGCCAACGTCACATCTTTTTTCACTTCTTGTCTCAGCTCTGAGCATAACTCTGGGGACAACAGGTGTCAAAATACCTCTCTTAAATGTATATTTCCTTAGCTTTTAAATAATCATTTATTTCTCTTTATTAACTCAATACATTCTCTTTTATATGGTTTATTTATAAACAAAATCCTTTTATCTTTTCCTGGGCTTACTTTCTAGCATACGACCCCATTTTGCTTCTCCCTGTCCCAGGTCTAATTTCCCATCCCTGTGGCCAGTCACAGGCACTTACACTTCTCACGTTCATTCTCACCTCTGTTTCTAGTCCTTCTCTTGCTTCCTGCCTATTTTCTTTGCTTGTTTCAGATTGCATAAGTGCTCACTTATTCTGGCTGCCATGGTTGGGATTAGTGGCTTTGATTTTTAGGGCCATTTTATTTGACATTATTTCTGCATTTCTTTTATTGCATTTATGATATCAGGAAAAAAATTTTGAAATCTACAACCTCTCACTCTGTGACTGCTGTGCACCACTCTTTGCTACTCTGTCGCCCTGTGGAACTTAACTCTAGTCTTGGATTTCTACACTTTCTCCCCTTCCCTGCCTCAGGTATTTTCTGCCATTGTCCTTATCTCCATCTTTAGCTTTTTCCCTAGCTTATGTTACCACTCTTGTTTATCACTGTTGGGACTCTTCAGACTCCTGGTTTCTCTCTGTCCATGATGTGGCACTTTTTTTTTTTTTTTTTAACCACTTGGCCTCAGCTACTTAGTGGCATTTCTAACCTGGATCTCCAGATCTGGAGACAGTGTTCCTCTTCTGCCAAGGATAACTTCAGAATGCTGAGCTGAATTGAAGCCAGGAAATTCAGGAATATAAGAAGTATGTAATGGGTGGTTCCTGTTTCCCCTGGCCCTGTAGGATGCTCTATGAGTCTGTCTTAGTCTCTCTCTGCTTGAACACAACCTATAGTCAGTTAATCCCCATGATTTTATATTTTCCCAGGTTTTACCATGAGAGGCATCCCTCCTTTCAGATTTCTCAAACTTATCTATGGGTTCTCTTATTCCCACCCATTTTTTTTTTTCTGTATTGCCTTCCTCTTTTAGACTCATTAACCAGCCTATGTGTAGGATAGCCACATTCTTTCTTTTCTTCTAATTTTTTATATCTCACCTGAGTCCCATCAGAATCTAAGTTTTTGAAAATGCAAAGCCTTTTCCCCCTTCTCATTTTGTTTATTTGTCTGAGTCCATCCAAATTTTCATAAATATCTTTTTAATTTTTTAAAATTATTTGTTCTTTTTAATTATACAAAGTCTTTTTCATTGTGTTTCACAGTAACATTTTCCTAATATCATGAATGCAATAAGATTGTGTGTGTGTGTGTGTGTGGGGGGGTGTGTGTGTGTCTGTGTGTCTGTGTCTGCATGCGTGTATGCATGCTTGCATGTGTGTTTTGCTAAGGGAAACATAAGGGACAGGGAAAAAATTCCAGAAAGAAAAAATAATGTAGTAAACACTATGCCCCCAGTAACCTACTTCCTCAAACTAGGTCCAACCTCCCATTAATTCATGCAGCTATCAATGGATTAATCCATTTGATTGATTAATCCAATGATAAGCACAGAGACCTTGTGAACCAATCATTGCCTAAAGGCCCTACTCTGAAACTTGTTATGTTGTGGACCGTGGTTTCAACACATGAGCTTTCTTGGGGACATTTCAGATGCAAATTATAACAAGAGGGTCCTAACCACTCCTGTTTGTGAAGTAAAACATTTTTCTTTGTAATTTATCTTTATGATGGCTCTTCAAAAACAATTGTTAATAATTAGTAGTTATTCAAAATTTAAAGTTGCTATTTCAAAAAAAATTGAAAAAAATGTTTAATCAGAAGCATAATCTATAAGTTCACTAAAAAGTATCAGATCTCTGCATTCATCATGGCAGAATCTGTTGACTGAGTCCCCTAGATGAAAGGTACAAAAATTAGGCAGCAAGGTATTTTTGAATGTCTGACAGTGTAGTGAGGAAAGTGTGTTTTATTAGATGATATCTGTGATTCATGAACAATTAAGACAGTTGATTTCATGGAGTTAAATAAATGCAAGGTATAAATAGGGGAGTACTGAAAAAAAGTCTGTTGTAAAGATTTTTGAGAATAAAACAAAGACTTCAAATTTTCAGATAATTATTGGTTCGCAGAAGACTGGTACCTATTTGGTTGTCTGTTCTAAATACAAAGTATTGTTGTTCTTTAAATTGGAAGTTCAGTGGCTGAGTGGTGTTGAATTTAGTCAGCATAACCATAATTATTTACTTATCGTAGCCTTGGCAGCTCAATACATCTTGGTGAAACAAAAATCTAAAACTGCATCTTTAGTCTCACACAGCAGCTTAAATTCCAGCATAGGGTAAAATAACCAACTTTAATCTGAAATTTTAAAGTAAAAATTAGAAGGGAAAGTGGGAGCATTCTTCAAGTCTTTCACATGAGATTTGAATCTTGATCTTGAGTTTTAAGAGTGCAGAGAGCATCTTCCAATGCTGCTATCAGGGTCCTTCTTCTCAATTTTATTTATGTAGAATCTTTCATCAAAAGATCACAAAGAGCTGTCTAACCAGCTATAAAGAAACATAAATCAAAAAAGAAAATGAAATGCTCAAACAATAAAATTATACATTAGAGGCCCATTTAAAGCAGAGCATTTTAAGATGAGAGAAAAGTCTTGGCTGGAGTATACAGAACATAAGTTATAATGGGAAGCTATTTCATAATTTGGTGAAAAATGAAAAAGGCCCACTTCTAATAGTGGAGAGCCTATTATTAGGAATGATCACTTGCATACCAGTGCTTTAATGAAGGGGTGAAGAGCATAATGACGTGGAGCGGAGTCGACAAAGTACAGAGGCACTCTTGCTGCTCCAGAGAGAGAGAGGGGAAAAAAAAAAAGAATATTCTATTCCAAAAAATGGGCATTGTGCCCAAAGCATCATGCTCTTTAGCATACCTATTGCCTATTACTATTGTGCCTTTCTCAGAAAGCTCTATGCTAAAGTCCCACAGTACATATATAATATACATATCATATTTATGATATATCTACCACGCAGGGGTCTCAAGGAAGCCAAGGGGATCTTTCAATCTCTGCTGTCATCTTTACTTGCTTCTTCAGCACAGATTAATTCAGTGTCCCCCAAGTCTCAGGATTTCCAATTTATAGTCTGAAAAATATTCATTTTAATGTCCCCAAGCATAGGGGAAAATATAAGAATCTTGTAACAGTGTTGCTTTAACAAAAACAGCAGACAACCTTTAAAGCTTACTTTTATAGAGAAGCTAAAGATTTTTGAGACATCCATCTTTTGTTTTATTGGCATTAAAATAAATATCAAGAAAATATTCTTTGGCACAAAGTTGATAAAATTTAGATTAAAGCATATATTCTGAATTTGAGAATTTCAAATATCTCTAAGTTTCCAGTTCCCTTTTGTTCAAGTGTTCAAGTCTGACTTTTCAGATAATTTATCTTGTGGTCTGAAGATTATACCTGCCAACCCGTGGTAAGAAAAGCTATGTGAAATGTGATATTCATACCTTTGTTACAGTTAAATTTTGTGTTTAACATGATGTGCACTCTCTGCATACAATATATATTAAGTTTAAATGATAAAGGTAGTAGATACAACATTTTAGCCTTTTCTTCATTTATGATCAAGAGAATACGTGGCTTATTGTTTGTATGCTCCCAGCAATTAAAATTTGTCACAAAATGGACTGATCTGCATGCTAAGGATGTAGGGAGGAGAGGAAAGAGGGGAGAAATAGGGGCGCAGGATCATCTCTAACCACAGGTCTCTCTGAATTGGTGATATTTGAACTAAGATCCAGAAGAAAAGGTGTTAGCCACAGATGCAAGGAAAGACCTCTCAGCAGAGGGAACTAAGTGTGCATACAAGGAAAAAAAAATCAAGTTTGAGGCACTGAAAGAAGCCCAGTGAACCTGAATACTATCAATATGATGGGGAGTTTGGAAAAATGGGGGTTGACTCATCAGTCACATTCTTGGTTGCAAACTATAAAAAGAGTCCCTATGGTCAGAATCTGCCCTCCAACATTCATGGGTTGAAACTTAATCCCCAATGCAACAGTTAGTGGAAATGGGGTCTTTTGGGAGGTGTTTTTGTCATAACTGCTCAGCTCTCAGGAGTATATTAGTGATACTATAAAAAGGGCTCTGGAGTGGGTTCGTTCTTTCTTGCCCTTCTGCTTCCTATCATGTGAGAAAAGCCTGTAGCAGATGCCCACATCTATTTTGAACTTCTCAGCCTTCACAACTGTGAGAATAAATTTCTCTTCTTCATAAATTACCCAGTCTGTGGTATTTTGTTATTGCAGCACAAGATGGACTAAGACATCAGCGATGGCTATTATAAGCAGAAGGGAATTTATTATAAGGTAGTATATATCGTCTACAACCAGTGGGAAACATGGAGAATGTTTCCTTGAAAAGTGAGCAGGAGACAAGGATTGGTAAGGAGAAACAATGTCTTCAGGATATTGCTAGTGTTCGTGCCTGTACCAGATAGTTGATGCTGCCAATTGGGCGGGGCCAGGTGGTGCATGCCTATAAACCCAGCAACTTGGGAGGCTGAGGCAGGAGAATTGCAAGCTCAGAGACCAGTCTGGACAACTTAGTGAGACCCTGTTTCAAAATGAAAAAAAAAAAAAAAAAGAAAGAAAAGAACACAAAGCTACAAACAAAGCATTTGGCCCCGTGAACACGGGTATGTTAAAAATTGCTACTCTTTTCATTGTGCCTTCTTTGAAAGCAATTTTGGAAAAGTAGAAATAATTTAAAATACAATTTTTTTCTACAATCAAATCACTGCAGATGTGATATGAATTTTTAGTGGATGTCTTAAAGGAAAATTCCAGTTGAGGAAAGACTGAAACTCACTGTCCATTAGTTTCCCAAAGTGCACAATAAGAAAATCATTTAGAAGGGAAAAAAAATCTCCAATTTTCTTTGATAGTCACTATCACAGTAGTAAAATTCAGGTGGCTAATATATTTTAAAAGCACTAGGTTAGTGACCCTGACAGGATCTAATGAATTTGCTAAATGATTAATAATTCATAAAATAGTCTTTTTGTAACAAAAAAGAAAATTTCCCTGAATATATGCTTGAGATAAAAATAAATGGGAGGCATTTAATAAGGGCAGCTTCTGCCAGAAAGGCAAATCAAGTTAAAGTGTGATAAGTAGTTCATCTCAAACACACACACACACACACACACACACACACCCCTGATTCATTCAGCAAATTAGTGATGCTTATTTGATCAATTTGTCAATTACCCTTCACACTACTGTTTTTAGAGCCAATTAGATTTCTATTTAGGAAGAGAAAGAAAAAAGACATATTTTTTGAATGTGTTCTCAGTGCCAGACTGGTACTGTGATTGGTGCTTTATGTGTGTTTTCTTATTTAATCCTCATTATAACCTTCCAAGTAGTAAATGCTATTTGGCATGTGAGGAAATTAAGGGCTCAGAGAGGGTAACCATTTTTACAAGATAGCTAAGAGCAGATATGTAGGAGGAGCTGAGTTTCAAAACCATGTTTGACAGTTAACTTAAAACAATATCAAAAACAAAAAACCCCATGTTTGATTAACACTCCAACTTATACTTTCTGTTATATCATGCAGCCTTCCAGGAAACACATTTATTACATTTTAAAACTTATCTGCTATAATTTAAGCAGCTAGTGTATGCTTATATTAGTTAAAATTATATGAAAATTCTGACATTAGGTTGATTTTGACCTACAAAAATGGCCATATAAATATTTTCACTGAAATCATAAACATCTGCAGATGATGGTAAATACTCTATTGCAATAATGATGAATTTAATTTTGTCTTTGAGTATTGTCTGATTACAATATTATATTCATGTGAACAAAAGTAGAGTGCAAATTCTAAAAATATTATTAAAATATTGTGAAAATTAGTGTGTAAAAAGTGACTCCAAAAGCAACTTTCAAAAGAAAAACAAGAATTTAAAATACCAAAAGGGATAAATTAAAGCAGATTAATTAAATATCTCTGATTTGCCCATGGTAACAGAGCATTATTAAGCACTCAGTGTGCTTGTGTGAAATTGGCAACTAAATTTCACTCAGACATAAAATACCAAACCCATTAAGTTATTAAAATGATTATTTAAAACACATTTCCCTAGAACTACAAAGGTTGAAAAAAAGTATTAGACAAAAATTTAAGGTGGAACTGATTGAAAATTCTAATATAAACTTAATATAAAACCACTAGATCATAAACTGGTGAAGTACATTTACTTTTTAAATCATGTGCATTGACTATAGCAGCTCTAAGTAAATCACTCATCAAAACAAGAATGCAAAATTCATGTATTCATATAAGAATTGATGGACAACACAAATTTAAAGTGCATATTTTAATAAATCTTAAAAATTTTGAACTAATGAACTGCATGAATTACTGGTATGAATTAGGATTAACATAGTGAAGAAAAATGGCTTGGTTTGGGTATCAAATAACACCTCCACTGATTTGAAGGTGCATGTTTTTTCTTATCAATTTCATCAACTTCAAATGGGAAATATCTGTGCAGTTTACTGGGACATCAATTTTAGAAGAACTCAGATCAGGTATATATACTAATCATTTAAAGAATTATTCAAATAATTAATTAATCAAAAGCTTGATCAGTACCTAGTATATATCATCAGGGATTCAGAGGTTAGTAAGGCATCTGCTGTGGTTTGACTATTGTTTGTATCCTCCAAAATTTATGCTGAAATTTAATTCTCACTCTAATGCTGTTTAGAGGTTGTGGGACTTTTAGGAAGTGCTTAGGTCATGAGATTGCAGGCTTCATAAGGGAAATAATGCCACTCTAATGGGACTTGGTGAATTCTCTTGGGAATAACTTTCCCTCTTAGGTGACTGGACCAGTTACTGGGAGAACCAGTTGTTATAAAAGTTCGTTCCTCATGCTTTCTTTCTTCCATATCCATCTGTTTGTTCTTCTGCTTGTCTACCATACTATAACGCAGCACCAGTTCCTCTCCTACCTGGTTTTGGACCTCCAACCTCCAGAATCACGAATTAAATAAAGCAATTTCCTTTGTAAATTATCCAGCCTCAGTGAGTCTATAACAGCAGCAGAAAATGATCTAAGACATCATCTCAAGGAAATTGTGGAGAGCTTGATTATGAAAATGAAAATCTCCTTATCATCTAAAGAATATCTGTTTTCCCCCCTAGTGAGGAAGTGAGAAGGCCCATAGAGGCATTTTCTTGGCTTACAGTAGAAGTGCAGGAAGTGCCTACTCTTATTATATTGGTTTTCAAATGAAAAAAAAATTCCCTTGGACTCCAGAAAAGAATCGCCTCCCAATTAAATCCTATTATGACCAGGAGGAATTATCATTGGGAGGGTTCTTAAAATGGCAAAAAATAAATGGAATGGATTTTTATTTCTTCAGTGGTCAAAACACATGTAAGAAACATTGAAATAGTTGAGTGTTATACAAAATAAAGCATTATGATCATTGATTCTAAAACAGGATTGTTGTTTCCAGAAAAAAAAGGGTGATACACAAGTACCATGTTAATTGCCCATTTTGTTGAAGGATTACTTGATGGAGGGCTAATTTGAGGAGACCTGAAAGAAGTAAAAAATTTGCTTTCAAATAATATTGGAATGATACTTGAGTGTTTGATAAAATTCCTGAATTTGTTCTACAAAACCCAGTCTTACCATTACTGTTTTCAAATCCATAGGTGTGGACACAGTTTGACTACATACTTTTCTTTTTTTGATTTTTGACATATGGATGGCAGAGAGCCACTACCTTTATTGATCTCTTCCATAAATGACTGGGAGAAGACAGGGCTGGGGATTTAGAGGACATGGTTCTCAGCATGTGCACAGAGGTGCTATTCAGCCTACAGATTCCAAGGGTGGGGGAGTCAGAGTTCTCCAAGATTGTAGAGTGAGCACTAGGGATTCCCATGGGAATCCAACTAAGCTTAGGGTGAATTCTGGTACCTTGGGAAGCGAAAAGTATCCTTTTGTCAGACACTTTAACTTCTGATTTAGAAACCACTTATAGAAAATTTCAGGTTAGTGCTTAAAAAATTCTGGCATCCCTCAGTCTTCTCTCCTCTGATGTGATGCTCTGTCCTGAGAAAGATTTCTCAGAAACCGGGGTCAGAAGTTAACAGTCTTAATGTGGTGGAAAATCGGGTGAGTATATCCTTGCTTCTTGCTGTTTTAACTTCAATGGAATAAGATCTCCTGTTTTGGCTCACAGTCTCTATAGAAACTTTTGTGGCAGTGTTTTCTTACACCATGGTACATAGGAAAAGGATAATATTTATATATAGCACTTTGAAGTGAAGTACTGAGGTTGCTCATGGCAGGAGATAACTAAAAATCTTGTTCAGCCTCTTTGATGATTGAGAGGATCTATACCCTTGACATCTCCATTCATAGCTCACAGGTGGCAATTTTTGCTGTTATGTATAACTATGTCTGTGACATAGTGAACAAGGGGGAACCCCAGCTGACAATTATGATGGCAAATATTTACATTCCATACCCCATCCTACACATTCTCTATATACAAATTCACTTAATGCTTACAACCACCTCAAGAGATAGATATTATTGTCATTATTCCAATTATATATGAAAGAAAACTGAGGCACATGAAGAATAAGCAAGTGGCTGAAGGTTACATAACATGTCATAGTAATTGACCAAAACAAAATTTGAAACTGGGCAGTCTGTCTCCAGAGTGGTACTCTTAGGTATAAAGTCATGTTGCCTAAAGGGAATAATTGCAAGGATAAGGGTGAGCTAAATCCATAACCTATGTAACATCAGAGTCAAACCTTTTGGGTCCCTAATGATTTGAGAAAATTTTGGCAACAGAAAAATATTATCAAAAGCTACCATCAGACCAAGGCAGGGTTGGGCTCTGGAAAAGATAAATTCTTGAAGAATGAAATCATTATTGAATTTGAGCTTATGGATATGCAAACTGCATCCTTTGATTTTTTTTTTCATACAAAAGCATTAACCTTCAAGAAGAAGTGGAAATTTGGAATGGGAACATTTTCTTTTTCTTGTGCTGTTAGGGAGTAAACCGGGGTCTTGTGCATGTGAGGCAAGTGCTCTACCAGTGATAAGCTACCTCCCCAGTCCTGAGAACTTGTTTATACTGTGGTTTTTATCTCAAGATAGAAAGAGAGTCCTCAGGTATCAGAAGCTCTAAACCCAGAGGGATATAGGAGAAGGGAATCATTGACCACAGACAGATGGTTCCATTCCTGGCCTGGCAGAATAGAGACCATCTAAATTCCAGTGGACTCTCCAGCACAGGGTGGAAGAGAGAGTGTGGTAGGAAGCTTCTGTGGGATTTGGGAGGTTGGGGTAGTTATGCTGAGTGTTGGGCATACTTCTCTGTGCCTCTTGCACTACCACTTAGAGAGCCAGGTTAGATCTGATTAGTGATTTCTTCTTTTATAGTTCCTTATAAAAAAGAAACAATGAATCTGGAAATGTAAGACTCTCTCCTGGCTCCCTAAACCCTACAACCATCCACCTGGAAGACCTCATTGCCTCATGCTGTCAGGGGAAGATGGGTTGTGGTTGATAAGAGATGATGTCTACAGTTGATAACTCAAAATGAGTCAATAGGGTCTAATTGCTCTTAAAGTAGGCTTTTAAGAGCAATTAGACACTATTTGTTTGTTCATTGAACAATTTGAAATTGTTCAAAAACTTCTGTTTTCTTCTATTTTTTCCCCCCAGGCACTGGGGATTGAAACCAGGGTGCTTTATCACTGAGCTGAACCCCCAACTCTTTTTTGAGACAAGTTCTTACTAAGTTGCTGCGGCTGGCATTAACTTATGATCCTTCTGCCTTAGCCTCCCAAGTCACTGGGATTACATGCATGTGCCACCAAACCTGGCTCCCCTGGTTAGTTTTCTGATGGCCACAGGTGTCACTGAGGCATGAACACAGATAAGAGAAGAAAGGAACTGTTTCAGGGAAGTGGAGAGGAGGGTCCTGGGGGGAGGAGGGTCCTGGGGTGATTAAAATCAAAATGAATTAAGGTCTGAGCTCCTGGAGGCTTGCAGATAGGAGGGACAGACAGGCTGAGTGAGCACTGCCCAGTGCCCTAAATGAAATCCCTGAAAATGAAGGGAAAGGAAGTTCTATTGCTGTCTGATTGATCCCTCAGTGAGCCTCCCACTCAAAGGAGAACAAGATGCAGCGAGGGGAGGGGACATTTTAGCAATGTCCTGGGGACTGGGACATTTTATCCTGTGGCCCTGAGTTCCTGTCAACTCCTGATCTTAAAAATGCTTTAAGTGCACCAGCACCGGTGCAAGGTGATCCAAGACCACAGCATCCTAAAGATGCTGACAAAACCAAGGGGAGAAGAAAAATTTGTTCTTCTCCTTCCCTTCCTGGAAACTGTCAAGCAGACAGGGAACATCAAGAATCCTGGCAGCGCTGGTCCCTTGTTCTAAGAAGACCCGAGCAGCTGTTGATGCTAACTAATGCTTTGGTGGAGCTCCCTAGGGCAATAAACTGGGGTTTGGAGTTCTACTTTTCACATTGTTCCATCAGAAGCAGCTTGCTGTGGACCCAAAGGAACTGGGAAATTTTAATGAATATTATTGACTGCTTGGGTTGTTGGAGTCTTGTTTTTTTAATACTAACATTTGAAAAAACACTGCCCCCCCCCCAATAAAGCCATCCCTCATTTTAGTGCTTTAGATAAAGGTTCTGAAACACTAAAGATATAAAATTTAACCTTCTTCCCTCTAATGTATATCCTCTGGAATAACTTAATTGTATTTGTTTAGTCAGAGAAATGGAGCTTAAACTATCCTTTTTATTTTATTTGTGGATGCTAATAACTTAGTGGAATTTGGGTGGATGCTGTTGGTCAAGGGTAGCAGTGTGAAGCAGTGACTATAAAGATGTGATTTGATTTCGTATGACAGTGTCAATTTGGTAAGGAAAAAAAACATGGACAGTATTCACAAAATGAAATGAATCACAAGAAAATGCTATGAGCTAAGTATTAAAGAACTTGTTCTTTGGTTGTTCAAAACTGATAGTTAGGGGTAGAGGGGAATGGTGACCTTGGGAGTGGATGGGTGTGATGAGTCATATTTAAACCCTACCTAGCAGCAACCAGTAATTAATGGGCCTGGTGACCTGGCACCAAGTAAATCGATTTAACTTTGGCACACCATGTTTCCCCTTGGGAGGTTCCTCTGCAAGTTATGGTATCAATGCTTGAAATAAGGAATTTTCACTTCCCTTACATTAACTATGAGTGGAGCTCTGTGACTGACAGCAAGCTTCATAGTCAGGCACTCTGTTTGGGGAAGGAACACTGGGGAAGAAATACACTTTTTGACATTTCAAGGAGGCCTCTCTGTGTGAGTTATTGCCGAGCACTCGCTGGCTGCCTCATTTGTTTATACCATCCCTACACTACCAGTGCTGCACTCATTGTTTGCAAAGCTCTTTGGGATAATTTGTATGTGAAGGATTCCATATAAAAATCAGTGTTTATTCCTTTTTGCATCATGCTTTTGGAGCCTGACACATAAGGGTGCTTTTATATGCAGCATGCAGGAAATTAAGCATTCAACTCCTATTAACACCATTAGAACTACGCTCCTGGCGTTCTTGCTGGGGCCACGGAAAGAGGCTCATAGGTATGCAAGTAAATTGAAACAAAGACAGGGTACAACTCAGATATTTATTCAGCTGTTGAAAGTTTTATGGCAACCAGGCTACAAATAATGTGAATTATTTTACTGAATGTTTGCTGGAGAAATGGAGCTTAAACTATCCTTTTTATTTTATTTGTGGATGCTGTGTGTGTGTGTGTGTGTTGCCTGTGTGTATAATGTGTGTGTAAACAATAAAATGCCACTATCAGTATCTCATTATCTAGAAATTTCCACTAATTGGCGTAATTGTGATTCATTGAGGAAATGATGCTATTAATCTATATCATAAGCTTGAAACTCTGCAAAATCCTGTAGCTCCTTTAGGATCTTAAGAAAGACAATAAATAGAGTCTTATTGGGTTTTGATGTTTATTGCTTTTGAATTCTTTAAGCAAAAATAATTCCTGTGACATATGTAGTATATTTTATATTTAGATCATGTTTAATAAGAATTTGCACTAAAAGGGATGCAAACACGTCTTATGGTAACAGCAAATAACTAACTCATGGTCTCTAAAGATATACAAACTACTAAACTATTTTAGTCTTACATGATATCTATAATGTATTATATGATATATAAATATGTACATACATACAGATACATAATGTATGTGAGACAATTTATGGCTCTTTTATGACATAGCAAATCAAAATTTTGCTTATTTGAAGCTTGTAAAATTATGGTCAGTCTTTCTTACTTGCAATCTAATTAATAGAAAACCCTTTGGTTAAAATAAAAAATGACAATACAGCAGCCAGGTGGTGTCAATGGACTGTATATAGAGACAAAAAAGTGATTTAAAGTTCTCATCTATCATGTCCATGGTGTGATCCTACAAAAATCCTTCTGGGCACATTACACCTCTGAGTTGGATCCTGAAGTATGCCCACAATGTGAGCTTCTCATGTCTGAGTGATTTTAAGGTAATAGATTATGATTTTCCCATGATGACCCTTTGAAATGCTATTTAACTTACATAACCCAAAAGTTCACAGACCTCATCAGCCTGTGGGTTCAAATGAGGTCACTTATTATTGATGCTATAATCACAATGGTTGTGTGACTTTGGGAAGTCATTTAACCTTTTAAAAAACCCGTTAGCTCATCTGTAAAATGAGGATAATAATAAGACCAACATCATTTTGTCTGCAGATTAAAGGAGATGATCCATGTAAAGCTTATAGCAGAGTGTCCAGCACTTAAGAGCTTAAAAATAAATATTGCTAATAAAGACATTATTTTATTTAATATTTATTGATTTATGCTTTATTTTATAAAAGGATTTGAGGTGATAAAAATAAAAGGTAAAGTAAGGATTATGTATTAATTTTATTTATTTGGATAAAGTTTCTTCACAGCAAAATATCTGAAAAGAAAATAGAAATCATTAGAATAGCTTTCAAAATTTCAAAAATTAAATACCAATACATGTTAAGAAGTTGAATCTTAAAAGGCAAACCATATAATACATCTTTAAAAAGTCACCAATTTGTATATTTTGAAGATAAATTCGGTTTCACAGTTCTTTCTTGTCTGCAACATGACTAAAATACAGTTTCATTTTTCTATCAGACTGAATTGCTATCAGATTTTTGTAAACCGTTTACTCTGTAAAAATGCTTTGTTCCGGAAAAGACAAGTGCTGGGAAAAACTCAGCAAGACTGCATAGCTTGTTCTTTGAAAACTAGCACTTGATAAGGGTGTTAGAGTGAGATGTAATTCCACTTAGTAAAAGGATCATTGAACAGAATGGAAGCAATGATTAAACCATAATTACACATTGTAGCTATAATTATTTTGCAAAAGGAAGGTGCATATAACAAATAAAGGAAATATTTAAACATAGGCATACAGAGGAAGAAATATTCATTACTTAGAATGAGTAAAAAGAGAGATGATCAAGATGTGTAAAAATCAATGGAAATAATAAACATTTTGGAAAGGTTTCCAGTGAAATAATTGGATGAATGGAAAACATGAGTTATGACTCACCAACACAGTAGAACTCTCTTTGACAGGACATTTTGGAATGCAGAAAGTAAAAAAAAAAAAAAATGGAAGGAGTAAATGTTTGTTGAATGAATGAATCGATGGAAGAAAACTGAATTGAAGAGGTCAGTATACTACCACAAGAAAACAACCAAATTAAGACATGAGGTTTAGAATGAGGCTCACTTTTCAATTTACTATCTTTAAGGTCTTACATTGATTGCTTATGTCTTCTCTTTAAGAACAAAAATGTACATAAATAAATAAACAGAATGGAATGGGAAGCAATTTGGAAAATTATTAGTAATGAAGACTTTATATTGAACATAATGGTAGAGAAGGGGAAACAGTAATCATTTGCTTTTCTAGAGATAATATATTGCTCTGTCATCATCAGGCATGGAAGACTTTCTTGCAGAGGAAGAGAGTAGCCTTGGAGAACCATGGCAAGGCTTAGAGAGAAAGGTGGCAACCATGGAAATGCAGTCAAGATACTATATAAGAAACCAGGAAGATACAATGTGAAGCAGTGGGGGATGGGTTTGTGGGGCTTTGCATAGCACTTGCAGCAGAGCAGGGAAGAATGGACTGCCTAACCAGCTGACTGGTGAAAGGATAATGTGATCTGAACAAAAAATCATGGATTTGAGAAACTCCAAGGTCCATTATTTTTTAATGACACTAAACAAGAATCCCAAAATACCTAACCAAATTTTGAGAGTGGGTCTCAAAGTACATATGACATTTGGGTTCTTCCTTGTTCAGTTATTAGTGTATGTATGTATGTGTGTATTGCTGGAGATGGAACCCAGGACCTCATGCATGCCAGGCAAGCAACCTATCACTGAGCTATACTCCTAGTCCTTAGTTTTTTTTTTTGTTTTTTTTTAAAGAGAGAATTTTTAGGGGGAAGGAAGATGGCGGCGAGGGGAGTGCATTGCCCCCGTGTGCTGCTTCACTGTGTGGGAGTATGACAAGTCAGGACAGCTAAAGGATATCTTGTTAGGAATTTCCAGCAATAGTGGGGTGCTCCGGAACCTGGAGGAAGGATTTCCATCGCACGAGGATCGGCTACGGGGACTCAAACGCGAGAGGTTTGTCGCACGGAGGGTAAC
>NW_025999842.1:19022616-19069196 GCF_001458135.2 Marmota marmota marmota | reverse complement strand
AGGGATGAGAGGTGGGGAGAGGGGAGGGTGGAGGATGGGAAAGGCAGCGGAGCACAACAGACACTAGTATGGCAATTTGTAAATCAATGGATGTGTAACTGATGTGATTCTGCAATCTATGTATGGGGTGAAGGTGGGAGTTCATAACCCACTTGAATCAAAGTGTCGAATATGATATGTCAAGAAATTTGTAATGTTTTGAACAACCCACAATAAAAAATTAAAAAATAAAAAAAAAGAGAGAATTTTTAATATTTATTTTTAGTTTTCAGCGGACACAACATGTTTGTTTGTATGTGGTGCTGAGGATCGAACCCGGGCCGCACGCATGCCAGGCGAGCGTGCTACAGCTTGAGCCACATCCCCAACCTAGTCCTTAGTTTTTATGGTTTTATTTGCACTTAGTTTTATTTAAAAGCAGTAAAGAATTTTAACCTGGGATAGGATTGTGATCTATAGATGTCAAGGAGTTAGTTTCTAAAAGATGACCATTAGCTTCCAGAGGGCCCCCTAATTTTACCTGCTTATGAAGTTCCCTTTCTTGAACTTGGTATCACTGCCTGATCCCCCGAAGTGGTAACCTTGTTCCAAAGGGAGCCATCTAGTCAATGACGGAAGCTACTTCCACAGACCCTGCTAGTGTTCATAACAAGCCAGCAGTCACCACATTCAATAAAGCCAACAGGATTTGTATCCCTAAAGCAATGACAGAAATGAGTTTACAGATATCTCAACTGCCCTGTGCCCTGTGGCCATTATCCTTTAACTTTCTCAGATGAAGAGCACACAGCTAACCTCCTGTATCTCATGATTTAGAAGGTCTGGCGGCCCCTGAAGAAGAAGAAGAAGAAGAAAAAAAGCCTTCCTGCTGTCTGTATCGCCTCCGTTTGCTGAGGCTGGACAGCCTGCGAAATTAGAGCTTTGCTGCTACTCCTTTTGGTGTGCGGTTCTTTTACAATTTGCCAATTTCTTGCAGTGTGTCAGATTGCTACAATCTTATCATTTTCAAAAACTCATCATTACTTGTTCTCTCAGTGTATATCATTTGTAGTTATGAGGAAAATCTCCCTCTGCTTTTAATCTCACACTGGGGTAGAGTTTCACGTCTGACTTTTCAAGTGCACTTCCACAAAAGAGAAATAAATAGGCATTCTGAGTCTCTCAAAACCAGAATGCTATCATAACTTTTTATCTTTTGACACTCAAAACTCAAGGGTGGGTAGAGAGGTGTTTTCTTTCTCTCATACTGAATTACTATTAAATATAAGTGTCGAATTTGAATTGACCAGGCAAAGAGGCTAAAAGGAGCTCCTGGATAGTCTTGCTTACACTAAACAGAGAAATAGTTGTGCAAGTGTACAGCTCCGCTTTCAAAAAATCACACACACATATGTGTGCATAAACATGTATATATTTATGGGCATGTATATATGTATGTGTATATTTAGGTGTGTGCTTATGTTATCTATCTATATATATCTATTTATCCATCTATACCTAATATTCTTATCAACCTCAAGTTTGCTGGATCAGATGAAGGGTATGGATTAGACTATTACTATTCAGATAACAATGACAGAGTCCAGGTAACTTAGACATGGGGAACTTCACATAAAGTATTTGATCCTTTGCTGGATCTAGCAAAACCTAGCATCTAATCTGACATGGCAAAAATCAGACTCCACTATGATGTTATGTTGAGATGCAGGAGTAGCCTTTTCCTTTCTTAATGGTGACCACAAATATTTAGCCCCACTCAAGAAGATTTGTTTTGTGGGAAGTCTAGGGATATCATAGAACACAGAGAAAGTGTGTACATGCGTGCATGTGTGTATACATATGTGCATGTGTGTGTGCTTAGGCATGTGTGTACAGTGTATCAGGGAGGAATGAATTTTCACAGACAGCTCTTAGAAGGAGCTATTTTGGTCTGTTATTTGATGAATAAGGAAAAATAGGAACATGAAAATTAAACCATAGGGGGAAATACTGTGTACTCTGGAGTTTTAATATGACAAAAAGCTAGAAAATTAGACATTATTAGGTAAAATTTGAACTTTATGAGGTACATTTCTTAGAGCTCAGAGAAAATATGGATATGATTCTCTGACCAAATACTGTGATAAGGGTAGGCACTTATGTAAGACGAGAGGTTCTGCTAAGAAGAGTCTCACATGACTTTAAAAAATTATTTCAGATGAGCAAAAGGTGGAGGCATTTTGTTTCATCAGATGGATGTAGCAGCCCACATGCTCCCAATGAGTTCCAGACATGTAGTAAACATGGAAAGAGGGCATAATAGAACAGTGACATGGTCTTATCGACTGGAGTAGTCACGTCACTTGCAGAGAACACAAAAACTACATCACACACTTGAGAAACAACTGTTTACCTTTTTGCAAATATTCAAAAGAAAAATGAACAAAAGCAAAATTCTCTTGCTTTGAGCAGATAATTATGATGTTAGCTGGGAGAAAGCTGATCCATTCGCCTTCTCTTTATCTCTACCCTAGAGAATAATTTCGGAAGTGGGAATGTTATAATAAACCTGTATTGTGATGAAATTGAGGTCAGAAAAAGCCAATCCCTTAGTCTGAGATGAGTGGCATAGAGAATATTGAAATAACTTGAAGATCCAACTTTGACTCAATGCCTACTGTTTGGCCACATCCTATACAATTCTCTGCTAGGCACAATACAATATTCAGATAGAAAAAAATAACCTGAATGCTACTGTTACATGCCTGACACCAACATGTTTGGTGTGTTGGTGGGAGATGGGAATTGGATTGGGAAATAGCAGTCCTTTGCTATTGTGGATAATTGGTAATTTGATGTTTTAAGTCAGGGGTTGGCTACTGTTGCACACAACTCCTCTGTCTTGCTGATAATAATTCATATATGTCCTTGTGCCTGCATTGCTTAGTAACTTCAGTGATTTTTAATTAACATTCTCTTCAAAGGGAGAATTTTGTGCTTTTGTTATGAGTGCTAGTATGTCCAGGCACATTCTTTAATAGACATTGTTTTGAAGACTATGATTTCCCTCTGTTTTTATGTGTTTGAACAGAAGTCTAAAGTTTTATCCTCCAAAATCTGAAATAAATGGCCCAGAATCCTGGTTTGGTTATTCTGATGGCAGTCTATTTGTTGAATTGATTTCTTCATCCTAGATTAGCATTACCAAAGAAGCAAATGAAACTCCGGAAATAACGACATTCTTCAATTCTTCAATTCAATAGTTAATCAGCTAGGAAGAGCTCTATGTCCACTTAGACTAAGCAGGTGTCAACTGAGTGTACAAAACAATGTACAAGACAGTAAAGAAAAGCAGAGGCCACTGAACTTTATATCTCTGCCCAGTTGCAGTGTTACTCAGAATTTATGGTTGTGCCAGCCTGCCTTTGCACCTTCAAAACATTTTCCCAAGTATTATAAGATTCTCACATAAATACTGCTGCCATAAGTATCATCAACATTTAGTAGCTGTTTTTCAAGAATAGCCAAGTGACATTATTATGGTCTGTCATCAAACCGGGGCGGTATGGAGGAGGCCAAAGTTGGTCCTTGCAGATAAAGATGAGGTTTATATAGATATAGATAGCACTCTGCTATGCCAAAGAATGTGTATATGTTTCAACATATTAGCATATTTGAGTATTCTATCTGTTTTGGTATAGTGCTTTTCACACAGTTCACTCAGACAGCCCTAATGAGAGAGGAGAGTGAATTGTATTTATCTCATAGATACATTTTTAAGTCCTGTACTTATTTTTAATAATTGTATGGATTTTGGATCTAATTTAAAATTATTAGAAATAAAATGATATTTCATTCTTGTTTATTTCTTAGCTGTCTTAGCAAATACTCAGCAGTTTTTATACTTTGGCATATATAGGATCATATAAAATATTTGTTAAAAATATTTGTCTCTATCATATCTCTCTGCATTGATCTTGATTATGTGAGTGTAAAATGGAGCCTGGAAATAAATGCACCCAGATATGTATTCTGTTTAGGTAACTATAGCATATGAGAAATTTGGCTCTAGGAAGTAGCACTGGGGTGTCTTGTTATCTCCCTTCAGAAGCATCTCTTTTCTAGCACTAAGATACTCAGTGAGTATTGGTTGAATGGATGACTCTATGAGAAAGAGTTAATATCTAAAGTTGAGAAGAACACAAAATCAGAAGAAGCAACTGCTGTAGCTTAATTCAGATAATGTGGTGATCAATAGAAACATGTTTCTTTTCCTTAGTGGTGTCTCTCATAATTAGGTGTGAAAAAAGTCCCAAAATAATTATAGCAGTGATATAACAAAAAATGGGTATTGGGGCCCACAGATATAAAGAGTGAGCTGTAATGTAAACTATTGCATTTAGTTAATAATTATGAATTGATATTATAACAACAGTACCACAATAATACAAGATGTTGATAACAGGGGAAACAAGGAAGAGGGTATTTGAGGGGGTATATGAGAAGTCTGTATTTTGTATTAAAATTTTCTGTAAATTGGAAACTGCCTTCAAATAGTTTATTAATTAAAAAACATAAAAATAAAAGAAAAAAGAAAACAAAGTGAAATGTTGAGAAACAAACATAATCAATAGAATTCATTTAATGCTGGTCATGAGTAGCATCCTGAGAATAGGAGAGTGAACCTGGCTTGCTATGGTTGGGGACAACACTCTTTTATGACTGTTTATTCATAACACTTCTAAAGCATTCTTTGAACTCAGCTTTATCATTAGTGAAATAAAATTTTCCCATTTAGAAACATGTGATAAAACACAACAATCAATAAACAAGCATGAACCTTATAATAAACATTAGCCAAGAATTCACCTTGTTATAAATTAGAAAATTGGTAAACATTCATGTGTGAATTTATAAGGGCAAAGGTGGAACACAGCTGTAGGGAGGATAAATTCTACCAAGGAGTTTAAATAATACCTGTGCTGAAATGAGACTTACTGTAGCACCAGCCAGTCATGATTTGACAAGAGTGATAAGGGAGGAAGAGAAGGAAGGAGAGAGAAAGCAAGTTTTGTGGAACTGGGCTCACACATATTCAGCAGCTTGTTTTAGATGGGAAAATAACAAATTTCAATTTAGGTACAGCATAAGTATCTAAATGACTCAATGTAGAATATTGTATTGCAAACTCCTTCAGGACATGCAGTCAGCACAACCTGCAAATTTGAATTGTTTTGTTTTAAACTTTACCCCATTTTCTCCATCCTTCATTTGATATGAAAGCAATCCAGGATATGCTTCTGTTTTGTTTCATTTTTATGTACATTAATACAATTACACACACACACATTTCTCTACAAGTAGAAAAGAGGTGTTTGCACTTAGTGAGTGTATACAGCTATCTTTTCCCTTTCTCTATTGACATGGAGAATATCATTTTCAGTTCAAGATGGTATTTTGTGTCCACATCTGAATGAAGTGAAGTGGTTTGTAGGTACTCTCAGGGCAAAAGTTCTGGATATAATTGGCTCAGGACAATTCTTTTCAGAAATCTGTTCAGCACGTAGTACAGTGAAATGCTTACAAACCATCTGGGATCTTGTTGAAATGCAGATTCTGAATTGGCAGTCTGAGGAGGGGCCTGAGATCATGCATTTCTGATAAATTCTAGTGGGATGATGCATAGCAGGTGTGCTGAGGAGCTGCCTCTTACCTACCATATGACTGTTATCTAATTTGATCTTTTTATTTTTTAGACTTTGTAGTAAGCTGTGGAATCTTCAGTAGTGAGGAAGAAGTCTGATTTTTTTCATTGATCCTTTCAGATGCTTTAAGGGTTTATAAGTAGTTTGTTTTCTTTCTACTTTCTTTTTTTTTTCTATACGTTCTGTCTATAAGGCAGGAGAGTATAAAAAGTTTGTATGAACACTTCTAAAGACTGTATGTTCTACAGCATGTGGCATGTGCAAGAGATTTGTGTGGCCAGGTAGTAAATAGAACCACGAGGGAGAAGATTTTCCTTCCTCAGAAAGACAGATTAAGGGCAACAAAAGTGGCATTTGGTGATTTTTAAATAGCAAATGAGGTGTTCTTTATGCTCATTTAAAAAAAAAGTAAATGGCTAAGTTAACTGGTAATTAAAATAAATGTTTTCATGTGTGTAAAAATGATTTCTCAGTGATTCATTCCTAAGGATTCTTTTGTTCTCTGCAAATTTTCATGAGATTTCATGACTAAGCTTTTTATAGACAACATAGGACACCTCATGTCATTATTTCTTCTGTAAATGTACTTAGAACAAACACATTGATCAACGAATTCACTAAGATTGTCTACAGTTCCCAATTTTCACGCCAGATGAATGCTCTAACCTGCAGAAAGGGTTTTGCAGAAGAGCTAGTCAGGGGAGGGGAGGAGTAGGGAGAGAGAATAATGGGAAGGAAATGACAGTTCAGCTGAGGGAATTCTCTCTGGAGGAGGAAAATGTGTCCTGCTCCCCAACCTTGCAGGTAGCATGTTTGGCTGCCACAGGAGCACATTATTTGTTCTTTTTCCCTGACACTGAACTAAAGAATGCATTGTGGGAAAACCCATCCTGACATATGACACAGTGCAAAGGAAGATCACAGCTTGAGGCAGCATCAAGGGGTTGACATGGCCTTGATGCACTCAGGCACAGCACGGGGTCGCCGGGATGAGTGGCTCTTCCAACGGAAGCCCTGGTGCAATTTGCACAATTCTCCTGAGAGCTCCCAAGTGAAGCCCCAAGCCCCTGTAAACTGGGCCAAAGAGGAGAGCAAAGACCCTGCCCCCTGCCTGGAGACACACAAAAGGAGGCATTTCAAAAGGGGCTTAGTTAAAAGGAGGAAAAATTATACACAAATATTAGAGTAAAATTGGAATGGATTTTTAAAAAGAGTCTAACAGTATGAATGGGAGCTAAGGGGATGGGAAGAAAATTGAAAGCGGGGGGGCACTGGATAAAGCACAAATCAAAGTGATGTGTTAAACTTTTCCTTTAAACTCTTCCTCCCTCTCTCTCTCTCTCTCTCTTTCTTTTTTTCTTTCTTACTTTTTAAAAGAGCAAGACTTTTGGGAATGCTACAAGTGAACCTGATTTGTTTTGGTTAAAGATTCTTCTTTCCTTACACTTTCCCCTAACTTTTTTAGCAGTTGCCCATATCCAAATAAATGTTTGTGTTTTTCAAAAAGGAAAAAGCCAGCAAGCCCAATCAATGTTTCTTTCTATTCTGTCTCTGAGCACAAGACCCACCTCCACCCATCTTCCCTTATTGCTTCTGCTTATCATGATCTGCCACTTTTTGTTCATCAAATTTACATTTCAAAATTTTTGCATTGCTGCCATACATTAATTATTAACTTTCCACCAGTCCCTTCTGTAGAAGCATCTTAAACTTTGATTTCACTATTCATCCTGAGGAAAATAAGCTTTAATCATAACCTCTTTCTGGTGGATATATTCTTTTTTCTCATTCAATGAAGAATTCACCCTCCACATGTGTTAGATAAGGATTTAGAAAACTTTCATGGACTAAATCATGCCTGATATTGACAATGGCTGTTGTTATTTGGAGCCACTTAAAGCTCTTTAGGACGAGTCTGGGTTCTGTTACAAATAAAGATTTTATGAAGATTTAATAAGGGGCTAAGGATAGGGTAGTAAAAAATTAACCAATTTTATTTAGACTCAACTGATGACCTGACTAGTGTTCAAACCAGCCTGAACTGTCAGTCCCATTGTTCATGTGTCTCCTGCCTTTGAGGTGTCTTCCCCGGACTTAACTCTTCACGTTACTTTAGTGTTGCTTACTGACTTCATTTCACACGTGATCAAGAGAAGTAGATCAAACTTACAATTTTAAGTTATATTCCATTAGGACTTCATCATGGTTGTATTTTTTCTCCTAGCTTATTTCTGTCTCTAACATCAGCTATATATATATAAATATTTTTTTTTTCTTCATATGATTTCAGAATGTTCTTAGGGACCTAGAAGGTTGTATGTGGGCACTTTAAAGTTCTTAGAATTTAAGTCAAGAATTGAAGAGCATGATAAAGAAGTCCCTGGGTTTTACTGTCCCTTCTGGCTTCTATCCACATGACTCCCAGCTGAAGCCTGTGCTGTGTTTAGTATCCCATATAAATGGTCCTCACAAAGGCCTGTGAGTTCCTTTGCTTAGTGGCTGTGTAGAGTTTGGATGCCAAACCTATTACTCCTCAGTACAACCGCAGGATTTGTTTGGAACTATATTCTATTTGTGTTCCTCTTTATTTATTTCTCTTCCACTGTTAAGCAATGATGGATGTCACAAAATACAGTTGAAGCATCACAGCCAATGGAAGAAAAACCACAAACCTAGGAGGCCGACGAGATGGTCCTTAGTGTCATTCACGCTGTGACCTGACTGTATGACCTTACATAAGTCATTTCATCCCTTTGGTTTTCAGTTTCCTAATGACGGCTATCAGTTATCAAGTTCATGCTATGTGCTGAACTCTATATGAAACTTCATATAAAATGTATCAAAATTTTATAAGAAGTCATTGGGAGCCATATTGACCAGCAAATATCCTAATTCTCATAAAAAATAAAAAACTACATTGACTCATAGTTGACATACAATAAACTGCGCAGAATTAAAGTGTATCTTTCAGTGAGTCTTGTCATATGTACAAGCCTGTGAAAAAAATCATCACAACCAAGGCAATGAATGTATCCGTTACTCTTCAAAGTTTCTTTTTGCCTCTTTGTAATTCCTTCCTGCCTCCTCATAAAGCAACCACTCATCTGCTTTCTGTCACTGTACATTAGTTTATATTTTCTTGAATTTTTAAAAAAATTAATGGTGCTCTCTTATTATAACTTAACTTTTATTTCCCCAATGAGTAAATATGCTCAGCATATTTTTAAGTGTTTACTTGACATCTATATATCTTCTTTGTGGACATGGTTTATTGAAATTTGGGAGATCTTTTTATAGTTTAAATATATAATTTTTTAGATATATGATTTGAAAATATTTTCTTTTGTACACTAGAAGTTTTAAATTGGTAGTCAAATTTATCTTTTATGGATTGTGCTATAATTAGATCTAAGAATTCTTTGACTAACCCAAGGTTTTCTTCTAGAAGGTTTACAGTTTTGGTTTTTACTTTTATGTTCATGATCCATTTTAAGTGAATTTCTGTATATTTTCAAAGTTTTTTTTTTTTTTTTGGCAGATGGATATCCAATTTTCCAACAAAATTCCTTAAGAGTCTGTCATTTCTTTGGAGAATGAACTCTACACATACATATAATTAATTTATATATGTGTAGAGTTCATTTCTGGACTTTATTTTGTTCCATTATTCTATCTAGTTTGTATTAATGATTATACTATTTTGATTTCTATAGCTAAAAAATAATTATTGAAATGAAGTAGTGTTAGTCTTCTAATTTTTCTTCTCCAAATTGTTTTGAGTATTTTTAGATCTATAGAATTTTTTTATTAATAACAAACTTTTCAAGTTTTATAATAATTTCTACTGAGATTTTGCTTCGACTGGTATTTATATAGCAACTCAATATTTATTTTGATTAGGTTAACATGGTGTAGCTTTCCCATTCCTTTAATTTTTACTTGTTTATGACTTTACATGAAAAGTATATTTATTACAGGTGGTATATAGTTGGGCTTGCCATTTGATCTGAGAATTTCTGCCTTTTAAACTGAGGTGCTCAGGCCATTTACATTTAATGTGAATATTTATATATTTATATTTAACCTAGTAATCTTGCTATTTGTTTTCTATTTGTTCTGCTTATTCTTTCCCCCATTTTTTCTATACTTGTTTTGTTTTGCATTAAGTGAAATTTTAATGATTCTATTTTTTTCTTTTTCAATTGGTTTACTAGATTAACTCTGTCTTATTATTATTATAGTGATTGATTTAGAGTTCATAGATTACTTTTGATTTATACATTGCAAACTGTCATCAAGCCATGTTGTATCATTTCATGTATAGTATAAAAATCTCATGATAATTCCACTTCTCTCCAGGTATCTTTCTATTATTGTCGTATACTTTAATTTAACATACATTGTAAACTCTATACCCTCTTGTTATTATTTTGGTATAAACAATTGGTTGTGTTTGGAAAGAGATTTAATAAGAAAACAACACATTTACCCTTGTCATTATAATTTCTTGTGCTCTTCATTCCCTATGCAGATCCATATTTGCATCTGTTGTATTTTGTCTTCTCTTTGAGGGATTTCCTTTAAATTTTCTTTTCAATGAAAGATTGGTTCTCACATTTGTCTTTATTCTTGTATGTAACATGTCTTTTCTATTTGAGAAATTTGATTAGGATGGGACTTGTTATTGACTTCTTTGTGTTTCTTGTTCTTGGGACTGTGAGTTTTTTGGATCTGTGGGTTTATTTTTTTTCAATCAAATTTAGAAATGTTTTGAGTATTTTTTCTTTAAATATTTTCTGTCTCCCTTCCAATTATACTCTTAAAGTTGTTCTACAATTAGCTAGTGCTCTGTTTATTTTTGATCCTCTTTTCTATCTGCATTTATTTGGTATAGTTTTTATTCTATTTCTTGAAGTTCAGCAATCTTTTCTTCTTCCTCTTCTTCTTCCTCCTCCTCCTTCTCCTCTTCCTCCTCCTATTGTCTTTTTAGTTACACATCACTGTGAAATCCATTCTGATAAAATTATACAAGCTTGGAATATACCTTGTTCTAATTAGGACCCCATTCTTTTGGATGTACATGATGGTGAGATTTACTTAGGTATTTTCATGTATGTACATAGAAAAATTATGTTAGAGTCATTCTATCTTTTCTATTCCTATCCCCCTCCCTTCTCCTCATTTCCCTTAGTCTAATCTACTGAACTTCTCCTCCCTATCTTTATTGTTGCTTAGCTTCCTGATATCAGCAAAATATTCGACCTTTGGCTTTTGAGAATTGAATTATTTCAGTTAGTATGATAGTCTCTATCTATCCATTTATGGCAAACTTCATAAAGCCATTCTTCTTAATGGCTTAGTAATATTCCATTGTGTATATATATCATAATTTTTTTACCCATTCATCTGTTGAAGGGATCTATATTTGTTCCACAGCTTAGCTATTGTGAATTGGACTGCTATGAACATTCATGTGGCGGCAGCACTCTACAGTGCTAATTTTATGCCCTTTTGATAGACGCTGAGGAGTGAGATAACTGGGTTAAAATGTGGTTCCACTCCCAGTTTTTTGAGGACTCTCCACACTACTTTGTGGTTGCACCAATTTGCAGTCCCACCAACAAAGTATCATCTTATTTTTCACCCCCCACCCCCACATCTTCACCAACATTTTTGTTACTTGTATTCTTCACAGTTGCCATTCTGAATGGAGTGAGATGTTATCTCTGTGTAGTTTCTTTTTTGGGGGGGTAGGATGGGATGGGTTGGGTTACTGGGAATTGGACCCAGGGCACTAAACACTGAGCCACATCCTCAGGTCTTTTTAAAAAAATTTTTAACTTTGTTTTAATTACTTATACATGACAGTAGAATGCATTTATGCACCTTGATATATCATGCATAGATGGGATATAATTTCTTATTTTTCTGAGTGTACATGTTGCAGAATCATATTGGTCATGCAGTCACATTGTATTATTATTATTATTATTATTATTATTATTATTATTATTTCAAATTTAGAGACAGGATCTCACTGAGTTGTTTAGGGCCTGACTAAGTTGCTGAGACTGACCTTTACCTCATGATCCGTCTGCCTCAGCCTCTTGAGCCACTGGGATTACAGGTGTGCACTACTGTGCCCTGCCTCAGTGTAGTTTTAATTTGCATTTCTCTAGTTGCTAGATAAATTGAACATTTTTTCATATATTTATTGACCATTTATATTTCTTCTTTTGTGAAGTGCCTGTTCAATTCTTTTGTCCATTTATTGATTGGATTATTTATTTACTTGGTGTTAAGTTTTTTGAGTTCTTTGAATATTCTGGAAATTAATGCCCTATCTGAGGTGCAAGTGGCAGAGATTTTCTCCCATTCTGCAGACTCTCTCTTCATGTTCTTGATTGTTTCCTTTGCTATGAAGAAGCTTTTTAGTTTGATGTTATCCCATTTTTAAAAATTTCATTTCTTGTGATTCAGGAATCTTACGAAGAAAGTCAACTACTGGGCCAATATATTGAAGTGTTGGGCCTACATTTTCTTCTAGGATATGCAGAGTTTCTGGTCTAATTCCTATGTCTTTGATCCACTTTGAGTATATTTTTGTGCAGGGTGAGAGATATGCTGTTACATTTGGATTTCCATTTTTCCCTAGCACCATTTGTTGAAGAGGCTGTCTTTTCTCCAGTGTATGTTTTTGGTGCCTTTGTCTAGTATGAGATAACTGTATTTATGTGAGTGTGTCTCTGTGTCTTCTCTTCTGTTCCATTGGTCTTCTTCCCTGTTTTGGTGCCAACACCATGCTGTTTTTGTTACTATAACTCTGTAGTATGATTTAAGGTCTGGTATTGTGATGCTTCTTGCTTTATTTTTCTCACTAAGGTTTGTTTTGGCTATTTTGGGCCTCTTATTTTTCCAAATCAATTTCATGACAACTTTTTCTATTTTTATGAAGAATGCTATTTGAATTTTGATGGGAATCACATTGAATCTGTATAGTGCTTTTAGTAGTAGGGCTGTTTTGACATTATTAATTCTGCATATCCAAGAACATGAAATATCTTTCCATCTTCTAAGATCTCCCTCAATTTCTTGATTTAGTGTTTTGTAGTTTTCATTGTAGAGATCCTTCCCTTCTTTTGTTAGACTTAGGCAAAATAAAGAAATTAAAGGAATAAGAATAGGAAAAGAAGAGCTCAAACTATCTCTTTTTGCTGATAACATGGTTCTATATTTAGAAAACCCCAAAAACTCCACCAGTAAACTTCTAGAACTCATAAATGAATTCAACAAAGTAGCAGGATGCAGAGTAATGCCCATAAATTAATTGCATTCCTATACTACAATGATGAATCAGCTGAAAAAGAAATTAGGAAAGTCATTCCATTCACAATAGTCTCAAAAAATACTTAGAAAACAATCTAGCAATCTTCTATAATGTATAATCTACTATTATCTATCTAAATAATACTATTTCCAGTTTATTTTTCATTAATACATTGTAATATTTATCTCTACAACATTATTTTAGCTCTATTTATTTCTAGTGTTTTTGAATGCTATTTCTATGTTAGATTTACTGATTTTCCTTCTCATCATAGGTCATATTTTCTGCTTCTTTGTATGCCTGATGATTTTTGAGCAGATGTCAGTCCTTATGAATTTTAACTTAACAGATACTAGATATTTTTCTATTGTAGATTACAGTTTTAAATATATTCTGGGATGTAGTTACATTATGTGAAACAGTTGAATACTTTTGAGTCTTCCCTTTTTCTCATCTTATTTGCTAGGTGGGTCTGGAGCAGTGCTCAGTCTAGTGCTACTTTGTTTCCACTACCCAAGCAAGACCTTTTGTGCATTCTATAAAGCTCACTGTGAGCTGCAAGTTTTTTCAGGTTGGTGGTGGAAACAGGCACTATTACTGTTCTGGATGAGCTTTGGGCAGTATTGACTGGGATCCTTTCACATGATTCCTTCCTAGACAGCATGTAGTTCTCTCTTACACACATTCATATATAGATATTCACTGAATACTCAAGGGAACCCCCTGTCAATCTTGAAAGCTCTCTGTTTTAATTCAGAGATGGTGAATATGTAGAAAGTGGCACTTGCAATATGGCTTTGCTTTTTGTAGGTACAAAGGAGACTCAAGGATATTTAGGCAGGAGCATTCTCAGAAAACATGAGGTAGAGACACAAACAACTGTGTAAATAATGAAAACCATTCAAGAGATAGTTAGAAGACCCATTCAGTTTAATCTGAAATTTCTTATGGTGAAAGAATGTGTTTATTTTGGAAAGACTAATGCCTCTCAAAAGGGCATTTGACCCAAAACAACGGAGGTGGGAGCCAAGTTCATCTATTTAACTGATACGTCTCAAAGATCTGCCTGTGTGAAAGAGTACTAGGCAGAGGGTGGGCACAAATACAGTTTCTGTCTCAAGGAGTATATTGTTAGTGTATGTGCTGTAGGTGGTGCAAAGTACAGATTCAAAAGTTTTTACTAAGCTTTACCTTATAGACTAGGTATCCAATGACCACTCTTGCAAAGATACCTGATGAAATGAAAGGCATGGTTTGGAAAGAATTCAGAAGTTGTACATTACATGTATGGGACAAGGAAGAGCCTAGAGAACTCAGCAAGAACACTGTAAGATTGGACACGAAAAGCTTGAATGGAAGCAGTGTGGGTGGGCAAGAAAGGGGCAAGTACTAAGAATAAAAAATGGTCTGGATTTGGAAAAAGGCTTCATATGCAAGGTGAAGACAGGAAGCAGTAAAAGAAAACTTTGAAGGCTTTGAGGAGGCTTGATTGATAGAATTCTGGTACCAGGAATAGAAATAGAAATGACAGAAGAGGATCTTGTTTCAGAGTGAAGATGACAAATTTATTTTTAGGTGTTTGAGTTTTGAAGTGACAATGGTATACCAAAGTAGATACGTACATCTGTTGGTTGAAAATTTAGGATTGTAAGGAGAGTTCAGGGCTAAGGATACAGATAGTGGGGGTCACTTAACAAAATTACAGTTTAATTCATTCAGTAATTTATTTATTTACCAAGTGATTGGTATCAGCAGCTTGTCAGATGCTGACCTTGGCATTGGGGTGCAATGACACAGAGGTATGGTCTCCTCAAGGAGCAGGTGAACACATGAGATAATGCAGCCTGGTCAGGGCTACATAGTTATGCCTGTGGGAGAATGATAGCATAATAATGTTCAACTTAGAGTAGGGGATCGTGGGAAAGCTCCCTGGAGGAAGTGTCACCTAAAGTAGGGTTAATCAGGTCAAGAAACAAGTATCAGAGGCAGAATGAGGAGCATGTGAAAAGGTACAGAGACAAGAGTGAGGATGGCCTGTTGAGGATCTGGTTCAAGTAAATACATGTGTGTGTGTGTGTGGGGGAAGGTACAACTGGTGGAGGCAGAAGTCAAACTATGGAGGACCTTTTAGGGTGGTTGATGACTTTGAAGAACATCTAAAACCAGATGCCCAAAGACAGTGGACTCCTTCCTGTGGGTAATGAGGCTCTCTTACTATAAAATTTGAGATTGGAATCAATATGATCAGATCAGCCACTTAGACTGGGCAGTGATGTAAGGAACTGTTTGGAAGGGCTAACACTGAAGTCAAAGGAACTAGTTACACTATTCCTTTAGTTATGAAGGAGAAATGTCAATGAAGCATGAAGATAGGGTCAATGGCATGGAAAAAAGGGGATAGTTGGAAAGATCTTCGAATTGTAATAGTCTGAATTTCAAAGCAGATAGACATAAGAAATTTGAATTTGGGACTTACCAGTATGCAAGTAATGTTTGTCACTTGAAGGGAAAAGCTGTTCTAAAGAGTGTGATGATCAAATACAGAGTTTCTCTAGGTTGACACCTCAGATCTCTCCAATTCTGGACTTTCTGTAACTTGAGTTTTGGGAGGAAGAAGGTGTGAAGAAAGATGTGAAGGTGGAGGAGTGAAGCATATTATGATTATCATTATTTAAGAGGGCAGAGAGAGAACAGGAATTAGCAGGGAAAATTAATAGAAAATAAGGATGGTGTAATGTCACAGGAGTTCAGAATCTTTTCAGTAGTGCTGTCAAAGAGGAAAAAGATGAAGAAGATGATACCTTTGGGATTTTAGGAGGTTCTAGGGGACCCTAGACAAAGCTGTTTTAGTAGAATGGTGAGAGAACAAGCCAAATAACCCAGTGGGACTGAGAAGATGTTGACCAAGTGGATTTGGTAAGTTTAGATGAAACCAATTAAATAAGGCCGAGCCTTTAGCATTCTTAGTTATTGAAATTATACCATTTTACATCTTAATTCTTGTATCTTATGAGAAATAGGCAAAACTGGAAACAGAACCAACTATCAATACTATGGTAGAACATGAGTTTAATTGTATTTCTTGAAAATGTCTTCTGTAATATTGGCATATATGCAAAATATATTTTAAGGAAAATCATTAAAAAAGAATAAACTCCCTCAAGTAATTGAATACAGTTTTTATTAAATCTTGAAGCATCAGCCTTATTTTCTGAACTGTGGTGGTCCATAGCTTCTGTCTCTTCCTTTTTTTTTTTCTGGTATTGGGGATTAAACTCAGGGACACTCGACCATTGAGCCACATCCCCAGCCTTATTTTGTATTTTACTTAGAGACAGCATTGCACTGAGTTGCTTAGTTCCTCACTTTTGCTGACTTTGAACTTGCAGTCCTCTTGTTTCAGCCTTCTGAGCTTCTGGGATTACAAGCACGCAGTTCAGTGCCTGGTGCTCCTGTTTCTTTTGATGCTATATTTTATCATGTCTCATGACAGATATTTTCCTAAATTGAAAAAATTCTTCTGGGCTCTTGACCACATTAGCTAATTTTCTGAGTTATTGTAAAGCCCATTTTTTCTATGTGAAGAAAGCAGATGGCAGAATTGAGGCTGGTAAAGTACAGGTGGGGTGGGCAGCCAACGGGTATGAAGAATGTGCCCTCATGTCATAAGTAGAGATACCTGGCAGAAACCCAAATTCTGCCAGCTCAAACACTTGAAGGTTTTGTTCTTGCCCACTTCTAGTTCTAAGGGCTTCTGGCTCTGTAATCTACCTTTATATAGAATATGTAGAAGAGTATTTTTTTTTCTCTGTAATTTCTTTCTTTTAGCTTTATACCCTGAAATTTACAGTAAGGTGAATTAGTTGATAATACTGATATTAGAAAAAATGTTTATAGGTTATTTTTCATTTTAAAATAGTCTTTACCTACTTGATCTCATTTGATCCTCAAAAAATAATCCTATAAAAATACTTTGTTGCATATTAAGTGGAAAATACCAGAAGATTAAAAGAAAAACAACTATTGGTTTTTGTAATTGTTTATTTGTAAAGTGTCCCTGAAAATTTCATATATGAGACAAGGCAAGAATTTTCAGAGGTAAAATGATTAGATTATGAGAGTTTTAACCTAACCAGTGCGTCACTGATAATGGATTAACTGGGTGATGACTGTAGAGTGTGGCTGAAGGAGGTAAGTCACTGGGGGTGTGACTTTGGGGTCTATATTTTGTCCTGATCATCAGAGCTCTTCCTCTATTTCCTGATTGCCATGTCCTGAGCTGCCTTCCTCTGCCACACTCTTCTACCATGATGCTCTGCCTCACCATAGGCCCAGAACTAATGGATTTGGCCGACCAAGGCCTGAACCTATGAGCCAAAATAATCCTTTCCTCCTCTAATTGTTCTTGTCAGGTCTTTTGGTCACAACAAAGCAAAGCTGACTAATAGTTTTTATCAAGACTATTTGGTAATAAGTATCTGGCCAAAGATCATTGTCTAAATTCAATGCTTGGTTTACAATGGAGGTTAGAAAAAAATACATAAAAATTCTTTTACTACATTATTTTGATATATTTTTTTGAAGATTTCAAAGCTATGTAGCAAGATGTAAACATAGCATCCACTGTGTTTAAGACATTTTTACACTGTAAAAATATTTAGGGATTTAGAAAATTAAAAAAAAAAACGAAGTAAATATTTCAAAAATTTAATTCCTCTCACTCTGGTTTTTGGTTCATAATTTAATTTTCTAGTAGTGGTGGCAAGTTTAGATACACACTCTTTCTCAGTCCTTCTTGTAATCAGGACCAAATTTTCAGACCAAAAATAAATCAGGATATACGTCTGGCAAGTCCAGACATGTACGGGGGTTTTGAAAGCACATTTAGAACATGACTGGAGTTAAGTGCAATCTCTAACTGAGGAACCAAGTTTTTCTCTTTGGAGAAAATGAGCATAATGGAAACTGGGGTCCCATTTTTTACTTAAAAGAGTTCTGCTGAAGGGGTAGAGTGGCTTAGAGAATGGTGCTAAACCAGAGAGAATAGATAGAATATTTATAAACAACTAGATCATTAACTAGCAGAAAACAAGCCAAACCAAAAGTTGCAATTCATAGCCATGTAACATTTTTTGTTCTAGATTCAAAATGTCATTTATCTTGCCAAAGATTTAATTGAATAATTAGTTTATCATTAATAATTTTAACCTTCAACTAATTGAGATGAATCTAGGTTAAATAAATGGATATCTTTGGGGAATTCCAGTTGTAATCACAATTTCCTAATAATTTAAGAAGAATCCCATATCCAAACATCCCTTTTTTCTCCTTTCTTTCAGGCTTCAGGCTGCAGTGAGATGGAGGTGAGTATCTTGGTCATGAATGCTGCACAGTGATAGGACTCTATAAGACCTTACATACGGCAGGAAAGCCAGAAGTACCCGCACTGGTACTGATGCATACAGCATCAGTGTTTGTTAGATTATTTGTTTTGCTGATGGGTTGGTAAATGAATTTGTTAAACTTGAGACCCAGCTTACTTTCAAAAGTACTTGGGATTAGTCACCCCTTATCCATGCTGAATATTTTCTAGGATAGTACCAAAACCAGTATATAGCTATGTATTCTCCTATGCATACATGTCTATGATAAAGTATATTTTATAAATTAGGCACAGTAAGAGATTAAAAATAATTATAATAAAATAGAACAGTACACTTCAAGAAAAGTTATGTGAATGTGATCTTTCTTTTTCTCTCTCAAACTATCTTCTAGTACTATATTCACCTTCTTTTTGTGGTGCTTAAGGAAAGCATTTCATAGCTTGTGTTTATACATTCAGATTTCCAGCACACTACTCTTGCACTTCAGGCTATTCTTAAGTAAAATAAGGGTTAACAAAGCACAAGCACTGTGATATGGCAGCAATCTGATGACTGAGATGGCTACTATGTGACTAATGGGTGGATAGTGTATACAACATGGATATGCCAGATAAAGGAATGATTCACTTTCTGGGAAAAGTAATGTGGATTGGGGAGAGATTTAATTATGACATTAAAATAGAACATAATTTAAAAATTATGAATAGCTTATTTTCATTTGATACTTTTGACTGTGGTTGACTGCTAGTACCCAAAACCACAGAAAGTAAAACCATGGATAAGGTGAGACTACTCTATAGACTAAATCTGATATAAAATAAAAAGCTTCAATAGAAAATCAACTCTATTATAAGGAGAACTGAAGAGTCTCAAGCATCATATTGGCTTTGCTTTCTAGAAGCAAAAGGTTATAGGTTATAGTTCTTGCTTTCTGACAAATCATAATATATACATTTATGGAGATAATTAGTATATGAAGACTAATTTCTTTTCAGCAACAAAACTCGAGTAGGAATTTGTTGTGAGTCCTGTGTGTAAGCACACAATACAGCACAATACTGAGACTGTTGAGAAACATTATCTTTGATCAGATCCTTCTGGATTCTTTTATTTCCTTCAGATCTCCTTTTACCCACTACCCAATGTGGGATTAGAGGATTTATTTAACTTGTTTTATAAAAGATACCTAGACTGGTATCTTCAGCTGGAAGAGTCACACCCTGACCCTCTACAAGGGCAGAAGGTACAACATAAAGAGCTTTAAATCATCAGATGTCTCAGATGAACTTTGGGAAGAAATGGCTGTCATTTCATTTCTGCAGTTGATGATTGAGAAATAAGCAATTATATATTCTAAACTATAGATGTAAGCAAGAGTCCTCAAACCTGGATTGAGAAGATCTTGAGTATAATGAATTCGATTGCTTTGTTTTTTATTCTCCAAATCTTTGATTTACTTTTCAATATTTTAATATATATCTTTCTTAGGCTACTGGTTTAGATATTAGCTTAAGAAAAAGTGACAGACCAATGAGACTCCTTCTGCGTGTTGTGACTACCCTGTTTTGGACTTTCATGCTCCTTGCTGCAGAGGAGTTCCATGGTCTTTTCCCTGCGCCTCTATAGGAATTTTAGATGTTCCTAATCTTTATGGGACTGAAAGAAGACTCAGGGAAAAAGTCATTTCTGAGCACAAGTGGGGTCTGGGGCTTGACTGATGAAAGACAGATGTTTTAGTTAACTACCACTATGTAACAAATCAATGCAAAACTTAATATAAAACAAGGCTTTATTATTATTTCTCATGATTCTTTGAAATGACTGGCCTCAGTGTCTTCTGCATTTGTATTCAGATGTAGGCTGCGACTGAGTTATGTGAAGGCATTAGATGTCCAAGATGGCAAGTTCTCTTCTGAATCTGGCACTTCCTCTGAGAATGCTGGAACAGAAGGGACAGGCCAGGCAGGTCTGGCATATCTCTTGCCATGCAGTCCCTCTATCTGGCTAGCTGGACTTTTTCAATGCAGTTGAACTCAAAGTAGTTAGCTCTTACTGACAGCTGGCTTTCTTCAGAGTGAGAATTCTGAGGTACCCAAATGGGAGCTGCATGTCCTTTTATGACCTTGTCTCCAGAGTCATGCAGCACCTCTTCTGCCACATTTTACTGGCCATAAGCAAGTCACAGGGAGCAGCCCAGATTCAAGGGGAGGGAATATACACAAGGAAAGGAATCTAGGCACCATGCTCATGGAGGAGCCAACTTTGGAGACTAGCAACCATAGAAGAATAAAGACTTTTAAAAAAATTTTTTTAATTGTCAATGGATCTTTTTATTTTATTTATTTGTTTGTTTGTTTGTTTATTTATATGTGGTGTTGAGGATCGAACCCAGGGCCTCATGCATGCCAGGCAAGTGCTCTACCACTGAGCCACAACTCCAGTCCAAGAATAGAGATTTTTTGAGAATTTCAGACCAAACAGGGTTTTGGCTTTTGGAAATACTCACAAAGGTATGAAGGAATCTCTAGATTAAATATAGGTGTTGTGAACGCATTCTATGGTCACAAACAACAAACTTTCCATGAAGTGTCCACACAAAAAAACGAAAAAAACAAAAGCCCCAAAACCCCTCCAGAACAACAACAAAAATGTATAGGAGGCTGCTTCCATGCTTCCGTGGTGAGGGAAGATTTGATCCTTTGTTGGAATTTATTATTTTAGAACTAGGCTTGGCAACCATCTAAGGTGAATGACCTGACAGATGATTAAGGAGAAGTTGGCACTCATAAATAAGTGAAGAGTGCTTCCACAGTCCTATACCTGGGTAAACCCCTGTAGTGAGTCATTATTGGTAGTATTAATGCTATTAATGGTAATAAGGCCTAATAGGATACAGAGAACTGAGGTCCATTTGTAACATCATTCATATCTCAATGTGGAAGAGTTTATTTACAAAATCAGCTTGCTGATGCCTTCTATCACCCTTAGTGCTCTGAACGACTGGGGTGCCAGACAGATGGATTATATGTGGAGCCAGGGTGACGAGGCATGTCAGAAATTTTGGGCTGCCCAAGAGACAGCTTTTCCAAACTCCCAGCATCCATTCTGTCTCTTTTCTTCATAGACCTTCTCTTAGCTTTCCCTCTCCATTTCAAATCTGAAAAATAATAATCATAAGAATACAAACAATAACTATAACAACAACAGTAGACAAAGAGGGAACAGAGCCACTGAGGAAGAATTCCAGGTGATGAGGAAATGTACTTACAGAAAAGAAAAAAATCCCATACATTCACAGTTCTGGATACCTTAATCGTGATGAAATTCATGCCAAGAATGTAATTTTAAAATCAAAGAAACAAACAACCTGGGATGGTCACAGGAGAGTGGGTAGAATAAAGATCAGCTTAATGAATGCACTGCATATGCAGTCTCTTGGGGCCCTGATTTCAGGAGTGAAAAATAAAGGGAAGAGCAAGGAACGGAGTGTGGCAGAGAAGATAATAAAGGGAGAAGAGGGGGAGGGCACATCAGGGAGAAGGTAAGAGAATCTGGGTGGAGGCTGCTCTTAGGGAGGAAATAGAATTGCTACCAAACATGTTCTTTTACACTTAGTGGTGAACGCAGAATTAAACGTAAGTTTTACAATAGTCATTTTTTTCCGAGATGGAAATAGAAGATGAGCATGTCAGAAGGGTGGATCATGAGATAAATATAATAGTCACTGTGATATAGGCAGAAGGTAAAGGGCCACTTGTTCTATGGTAGCTTGAATGCCCAGTACTTACGAGTCGGGCTTACCCTCATTTTTTTTCTATGCCAATAATTTTACTGATAGGGTTGTAATAAATGCTCCAACCTGAAGAAGAGAAAATATTCAGTATAAGAGCTTGATGTTTGAAAATTCTCATTGAGTTAAGATATAACCACGGAATTAAGCAGTAGTGATTCATTGTATGGCATTAGAGTCAATTCCTGGCTCTGTCACTTAGCAGTGCTGTGACCTGACCAAGTTATTTATCCTCATTCAGCTTCAGTTTCTTCATCTATAAAATGGGAATAGCAACAGACACGCCTTGTTTACATGGAACATGTGAGCAAAGTCTAAGCACATTATGCATGACCTCAGCACACAGTGACTGGTATTTATATGACTCCTTTATCATTAATAACAATAACCCAGTTCAATTTTATCATTTTTATCATATTTTAAGCCTCCCTGAAAAGTTGTACTCTCTGACCATAAAATCAAATGTATTTGTACAGCACACTGATGTTGACGACAAACATCAGAGAGGCCACAGATGAAAATGTTTGGGCAGAGATGCAGTGTTTACACAGACATACTGGTTAAGCCCCACACAACTTTTCCATTTTTCTGCCTCTCAATTAACTCTAATTCTTGACTCCACTGCTCCTGATTTTGGAGTGAAAGGGTTTTCAATGGTCCACTGGGCAGCTGGATTAAGCTGTGCTTAAGTTACTTATATGCAGAAATAAACTTGTCTTCTTCCCTCTTATCCTTCCTGTACAATGGCACATTTCTACTAATTACATTATTCTCAGTGATTCTCCAGGGTCCTGTGGATAACAAGTAGAAGCAATGTTATAGGACATATGCTTTTACGCTTTATTGGCCACAGTTATCCACAGCCTGACACTGAAACTGAGCAAACAGTCCAGCCCCAAATGTGAAAACCTACCCATCGTCAATTGCGTGAAGTCTGAATTTGATTAGACTGCCATTTCCCTGCCCTTTCCCCTGTGCACATAAAGGAAGGAACAGCTCTGAAACCCCTAAGAGAGGCTGCTTGATTTAAGCCCTGTGAAATTGTAACCAAAAAGTAATAGAAAGGAGAAACCAAGCTTATCAAATTTTCCTTAGGAGCATTGGTCTGTTTCACCTGTGGTAATTGGCCGAGTTGAGGCCTGCACTCGACAAGCTGTGGGAAGTTGCCAGAAAGAACCACCAATAAATAACCCAGTGCTTTGGAAAACAACCTTTTATGCTCTCCATACTGATTTAGATGAGATCTAAGAAGAGTGGGAAGTTCACACGGAGAATAAGTGAATTGGGGTGACTTTTGGGGGAAGTAATAGCTATTGGCTAATTACAAGATAAATTTTGATGCTGTGAGGTTGTTAATTAGATGAAGGACACTGGAATGAAAGTTGGTTTCTATTAAAGCTGTTTAATAGAGGAAGAAACCAATGAGAGTATTACCTCCTCTCTCAGACACAGATAATTTAACCTATTTATTGGAGCATTTCGTAAGAAACAAAGGAGAAAAAAAAAATCTCACAGGTGTTCTTTTAATTTAATCAGTGCAGTTGAGTATTGTGACCAAAACTGCTTAGGCTGCAGGGCCTTCTGTTAAAAGGGCACCTCATAGAAGCATCCTCTGGAAAGGTGTCAGGAATGAAACTACTTATGGCGTAAATAGGGAGATGAATCTTAAATAGCTTACCCTGAAAATCTGATATTTAAAATAAGAAAAGTCATCAGAGCATTTCAGGTGCATTTGACAGACACATACCAGTCCACGTCAGCTTTGCCAACCCTGATGTTCACACACACAGAACAGCCTACTATGGCTCAATGGGTTTTGATGAAATTGAAAATTGGAGACAGAGTTGAGGATAACTTGATTCATACAAAGGACCAAGAGATCAAAGCCCTTCTTTTTTTTAGTGGCCAGGAGCAAGCAGGCTGCCCTTGAGGATGGAGCAGGGAGTGAGTGTGGGGAAGGGAAGAGCAAGCGAGTGTCCTGGCAGCTTTGCTCACTAAGAATTGGGAGCAAGACAGAAAATTGTACTGGTTCTTGGACCTCATCTATCAAAGGGTAAATGTTTCTTGTGGATCACCAACTCAGGTTTTTGTTTTTTTAATTTTGTATGAAGTACAAGATATACTTCACATCCAAAAAAAAAAAAAAAAAATCCAGAGATGAGTTTCAATTCAACGCTGCAAGTATTTATAGAGTACCTGGGTAACAAGACACTGCTTCTGCATCCTGGCATGCTGGTGGATAAGAGATGAAAAGTGAAGATCAAGAGCAAACCATCCCTTTTTCTTTGGAAGGGGAAAATCCAAGTTTCAAATAACTGATTCCAAATTATACTGTATTTGTGATACCTTTTGTTATACTCGTCATTTGAGAATGTCTACAAATGAAGCTGTTTCTCTGGCTTCGTGTTGATTTAGGCAGAGCTGAAATGCCCCTCTGACAGCTTTTAGTGCACCGTTGTGTCATTTTCAATCTCAGGGAATATTAGTTGAAAATGATTTCCCTTTATTGCAGAAAACAGTATTGAGAGGAAGTAGGGGAACTAGAAAAGCAGCAGGCACGTTTTTAGGAGTGCCAGATTCTCCAGCCGCCCCAGGCTACATCCTGGCAAGGTCTGGACTCCACATCCAGGAGTTCTCCCTGTTGTCAGCTGCCGTGACACTATAGTCCCTTTGAGGACTGGGAGAACGTGCCCAGGATAACAAAGAAATGCATGTAAATAAGAAACCTCTGGGATTTGTAGGCTTTTGACAGCTCACCGGTGTCCATTTGTTGAATTCTGTATTAGCAAAGCAATAAGAACAGTCTCTGACCTTTTGGTATGAACAAGAAGACCAACTTGGGGCCTGAAAAGTACATAATGACAAAATGGCAATAATATTAACAATAAAACTTTTGAGAATGGGCCTTTTTTGGGTTTCTCCCTGGCCTACTTCCCATTCCTATCTTAGGCTCCCTGGATTGGAAAAACATGCCTCCCCGTTTTCTTCCTTTGGGGAGCCACATGGTATATGAAGTGCTGTCTCTGAGTTGGTTGGCCCATCTCTCTTCTGGTTCTCCATGTATCTTGCTGGAGGAGTTGCAATAAATCCTGGAATGGCACTGGGCCCATATCTTTGCTTCTAAGCTCTTTTCAACTAAATGGGGATAATAATCCTGAATTGGGAGAGTGCATAAACATTTTAGCAAATTTAACATGGAAATCCAGAGAGCACAGAGGAAAATGCCTACAGTTCATGAACAATATCATTCATTTGACACTTTATATGAAATACTTTGTACTATAGTACTTATCTGTCTGGACGTGGCTTTTTTTCCTGATTAAAAAAGAATGCAGATTTACTGAGAAATATTAGACTACATTGAAAAAAATATGCAGTACATATAAAAGGAATAAAGAATGCACTAGAAATCATTTATAATTTCATTACCTAGGGGAAGCCAATGTTAATATTTTAGGATTTATTATTTTAGAATTAATTTTATGTTGATACACACATATTCATTTGTCAAAAACTCAACCCAACTATACTATGCCAGCTGTTTGACAAACTCCTTGATGTGTTCTGTATCAACAAATATAGATCTTAATTTCTTTTTGATGGCCTTACATATTATATAATGTAGATGAACCATATCTGACTCAAGTTATCATCACTGGTGAGTATTACATTGTTTCTAGTTTTAGAAAATTTTTGCTAATGCATAAACACAATCTGGTGGACATTCTTGACTTGTCCATATTACACCCAATGCACTGATATTATTTTTCCTTTTGATAAATTCCTAGGAATATAATTTTGGGTCAAAGTGCACTAGCATTTTAAAGGCTTGTAATGTGTAGTGTAGCCTTCAGAGTGGTTGTACCAGTTTATTTTGCCAGCAGCAGTATATGAATGCCCACTTACCCAACCTTCACCACAGATTACAGAGATCTTTACCCTATTTTGATGAAAAATTAGGTACTGACAATACTGTGATATCTACCAATGGATTTGCTGTTTTTATTTCACTTTTTAAAATTACAAGTAACCTTGAAGATATTGTCATTTATTTGCCCATTCCATTTGTTTTCATTTACCAAGTAAATACATAATATGTGCCAGACACATTGTATGACCTGAGGAAGCAATTACGAGGAAAAAAAAATCAGAATTTTCACTTCCTCAGAATTCAGAGTTTGAAGGGTGATGATTAGTATCCCATGACTACCATAAAAAGTGCCCATAACTGGGTGGCTCAAAATCACAGAATTTATTATCTAAGTTCTGGAGGCTAGAAGTTTGAAGTCAAGGTTTTGGTAGGGCTATGCTTCTTCTGAAACCTGTAAGGGAATCTCTCCTTGCTTATGTTAGCTTCTGTTGATGCATCTCTCTAATACTGTTTTCACAGGAATTCTCCCTGTTTTCACATGCAGGTTTTCTTATAAGGACATCAATCTTGTTGTAGCAGGGGCCTACCTACCCCATCTGAACTAATTACCTCTGCAGTGGCCCTATTTCCAAGTAAGGTCAAATTCTGAGGTGCTAGGGTTGGGACTTCAATATGCAACCCTCCCCTTCTTGTGGACATAATTTAACCCATACCAGAGACTGAGACATTGATTAAGTAATCAGTCAAATAAATTTTAAAATTACATCTGGAGCCGGGTGCAGTGGTGTATGCCTGTAATCCCAGCTGCTGGGGAGGCTGAGACAGGAGGATCACAAGTTCAAAGCCAGCCTCAGCAACTTAGCGAGGCACTAAGCAACTCAGTTAGATCCTATCTCTAAAGAAAATACAAAATGGGGCTGGGGATGTGGGTCAGTGGTTGAGTGCCCTGAGTTCAATCTCTGGTACCAAAAAAAAAAAAAATTACATCTGGGGTCGTTGTCTTGGGAGAGACATGGGGCTAGGAGAGGAAAGGGTTGAAGGAGAGGGGAAGGCATGGAAGAAGAACCAGCAACAGGGATCCCAACACAGAGAGTGTGTCTAGAGGGCAGGGAGGGGTCAGTTGGGGACTGAGGACCAGTGTGACCAGCATGCGGAGAGCAAGGTCAGGTGTGAGGTAAGTCTGGAAAGGTAAAGGCCAGGCATGTGGGCCAGAAGCGGCTGGAACCTGAGAGCAATGGGAACTCACTGAGGTGATTTGTCTTTGGTGGGAGAGAGATGACAGGTTGGATTTGTGCTTCTAGAAGGACATGTGGGTATATACTGCAAGGCTGACTGGATGTAGCAGCCAGGTAGAAATTCTTCAATTGTCTTGGCAAGTCAAAGACAGTACAGTGGAGAACAGGCAAGAGCAGAGGTTTGAGGAAGGAGAGAGGGAAGAGTCAGGATTTGTTGATTATAGTGTGTGGGGAATGAAATCAAGAGTAAGCCTAAGGCTTTCAGTGTGCATAGTAAGATGGATGGTAGAACCCTCACAGGCAATTAGCAACACTTGAAAGAGATTCAGGTGTTGGACATCTTCTTTGAGGTGCCTTGGGATGTATGAGTGGAGATGTTGAATAGGCATCTGGGTCTGGGCCTAGAGAGAGCAAGAGATTGGAGATAAAAACTCTGAAAGTCATCTATACATAACTTGTTTTTGGTGTATGGATGGCAACAATATCATCTAGGGATAATGTAGAGTTAGGAGGAACTTCTGATGTGTATATTTGTAAATTTTCTCTTAATTGCTTTGGGGATTGTCAGTCACCATTTTTGCTCACGATAGGGATATTAGCATTTTCTTTTTCATTGATAAGATCTCTTTATATATTAACACATTTCTTGAAAAGTTACTGTTATTATTTTTGACCTTCAGGAAATTGTGGATTTTATATGCTTTCAGTTATCAGTATTTTTCTTTTTGTACAACACTGTGTTTAAAAACTTGAAAATAATTCCAGGTGCAGTAAATATAAAAGTCAATGAAAAGCAACAGTGGTTGTTATTAATTGTTGGAGATTACATATGACAAAGAAAATTGCGAATAAAATATATTTATGATTCAAGTTCAAACAGAATTTTAGAAAAAAAATTAGAGTTAACTATCAGGGGAAACAATTGCTGTGCAAAATACCAGGACTAAAAAAGTACAAGGAGAGTTGAAAACAGACAGGTCAGTTTAATACCATCTGTAGGCTCTAATAGAAAATAAGCTTCTGATACTTTGAACATTTTAATCACAGAAGCAAAATTTGGAGTATACACACTTGAAAGAAAACCAGCTAGCATTGTCTCCCAGGAAGACCTGTCTAGTCTTCATAAAAGAAAATCTGGGACATCAGAACATGCCCCACATTATGATGAAAAGGTAATACATAGAGGGGTTGGAGCAACCAACTCAAGGCAAGGCACAGCACTTGGAACTCCTGGGGATGGTAGAGGTTGCCTCAAGGTCAAAGTGGAGTGGAGTCAAAAGTAAGAACAGAGGAGGTGGGAGTGGTTTTGAATATATATGTAAACCAAACAGGCAGGTTGAGAATTTCTAGAGTCCTGTATACTCATTATTCTTGTTAGTCTGCCCAGTTGACGTGAACACATCAGAAACTTGTGGGCCAGACAATTCAGAGGAATTACCCATAAACACAAGAAAGTTGGCTCAGGATTAAGATGACTTAGACTCCCCTGTGCTTAGATTGTACTACTTAATTTTGCCATTACTTGAAGGGCTATGCCTTCCCAGGACAGAAGTAGAACTGATAGTCTACAATGGCTATCATTGCCATTTTTAATATATTATTTGATTATAAATATTATTATATAATATTAGTATAATAATAAATACTATAAACATATTATAACATGTATTGTACATTATAAATATTATTAGTAATGGTTTCTGTCTTTGGTGGCATCCTCAGAAAGACTTTCATGATCCGGAGATTGAAAAATATTCATCTATTATTTTCTTTTTTGTACTTTTTTAGTTGCATTACTTTACTTTCAAACTACCACTTTAATAATTTTTTTACCTGCATGTCTGTCTCCCTACCTTTGAGGAAATGTGTCCTTGTTTTCCTGCCATCCTGCAGAGTCAATGCTGGTGGACCTTCAGAAAGTGTCTCTTGATAATGAGTGTTGTGTGGCATTGATCATAAAACACCGTTCTCTCTTTGTGCTTTTGTGTTTGGTGAGGTTTTAATTCTAATTTTCCAATAGTGCTCACTGTGACTGAGGTAGCCGGATTAGGCTTTCTCAGTAAGTGGTCAGTGCTTTCCACTGTTGGCGGTAGGCTCCAGAGGACTCCCTGAGGACAGGCCTGTCAGATAATAAACACACATCACAACTCCAGACCATATGACAGCAGGAGTCCTAATCATTACTTCCTCACAAGCATATGGAATTTTTGCCCCATGGGGAGATGGCCCATCACTTTCATCACTTTCTCAGAGAGGTCAGAGACTAACACATGATAAGGAACCGTTGCTCTTTGCTCCTACCCTTGATAATTGGCTGGGTTGAGCTGTGAGGACTCCACTGCCTCTGCTGGCTTCCGTCCTGAGCTTGGCAGTTCTGGGTGGAGTGGAGAAAACTCAGGCTCTTTGCCCTGCGGCCCTCAGCTGGCTCCAGGGGGCTACCATGGACCCATGGTTATTATGGATTCAACCTGGCCTTGGTCTCAGCCCACAGTCTCATGTGGCGAGAGAGGAGAGAGAAAAAAACAACTTAGAGGCAACCCTGGATGGACTTTCCAGACCCCTTTCTCCCTTGTCTTTTTCTTTTTACTGCCTGATGTAATATGATTTATTTCTCTGCTTATATGTCTGAAATATGTCTCCTTGTGATTTTTTTGAAAACAGTTGGCCTCATCTTTCTTTTTCACCACTTTACCTCCCTCAGGAAAAAAATATTTTCTACATAGTAACTATTTAATAAAGATATATTTTAACCAATAAATGAGTAAATTCATGTTGAATTATTATTTTTTTTTGACAACACTGAACATCTTCACTAGGGTGAAATCTTAAAAATAATTCCAGAAAACTTCAAGACAGGTAGCATTGAAATATGTCCACTCACACCCATACTGCATTTGGATACACCCATGGAACACACTGGATACCTGTGATTTAGAAGTAGTAGAACTCATAATTTCTGTACACCTATCAAAACATCTGCTTCCAGAAGTGCAGTTCTTTGTGTGCACATGTAATAAATATTTGTAGATAATTAATTAAGGTTAGAAGCACACTGTTTACCCTAACCTAATTATTACTCAAGTGAGGATCAGCTTTCATGATACTGAATGTCATGTGGTAGCAATTACAGTAACTATTTTCCAACTTTCAAAGCCCTCGTGAATCCAGAAGGTTCTCCTTCACTGGTAGATTGGATACTATTGGTGCCATGTGTAAGGGAATACTCCTCACCTTTCTTCTTCTCCTACTGAAAGCTTCCCAACTATTTGTCTTAGCAGATTCCACTAAGTTCTAGAGATTGATTAGAGCTTCTACTCCTAGAAGTGAGGGAAAGAGAGGAGGAAAGAGGAGAAAATATTGAAATTCATTTACATAAGAAATACTCATTCAATGTTTCTCATTGCCAAAGACTGTGCTGGCTCAATATGGAAGCCCAGGTGAACTGAAATCATTTAGCCAGAGAAGAAAGGCGGGAGGAGGAAGTTAGCACTAGCTTATAAATAGTATGAAATAGATGAAATGCCTGTGAGGTGACTTTCTTCAGGTTCACTAAAGATAAGACAACAAACAAGGAAACAGTCATCCCCAAAACCCAAACCAACAATATTTGGGCTAGAAGACACTGTAAACAGGGCTGACGTAAGTGCAGGGGCCATATTTTCTAAACTAGAAATTGAAACACATGGTCTGACACATGATCTGACAGATGGATGGAATATTTTGGATCATGACTGTCCTAGAAAAACCTTTTGCAGATGGTATAGGTGTAGCACACAGCCATGGACATGTGACTTGAGGGGCATGGAGGAAATGCCATGCCCTTCTTCAAAATATCTTTTCCTGTGTCATATCTTCCACTATTGGAAATTTATTTCTGTGTCCTATGGAGGCTTTCAGATATTCCAGCTTGCCTTATGCAAATGGAAATATTTCTGGTATGTAAGATCTTAAGCAATTTTCAAGTTCTAGCTTTGGGGGATTCGGGTTTGAAAGTATAAAGGATTGGGAAACTTGTGGGGAAGAGGGGTGATAGGATGTAAAGGGAAACATTCTCATCTTTCGCCTAAAGCTAGTTTCTTCTACATGAATTGCCAGATGGTGTCACAAATACCCAGGGAAGTTGTGAATCTCTTCCTTGGAGACTTGAAAGAAGAGATGGCTGGCCGGGGGGCAGCCCTGCCTGGAAAGACTGAGCTCAGAGCCAGTCCTGCTCAGCTCACAGTTGAACAATGAATATGATGCATAGTGATACATTAGACCCTTGCCATCCAGGATGTATCCAATGCTGTAAATCACAAAAGAAAATTCATGGCAGTACCATCTCAATAAAGCAAAATCTTCCTTTAAACCAGCAGGATTTCATGGGGCAAAATTTCATGAGAGCTGATGGCAGAATTCACATTCTAGTTTATTTCCCTTGTCTGTGACATTTTAATTAAAAAAAAAATCTGTTACAGAAAAAAAAAATAACCTTGAAAGATGTTGAATTTAGAAATAATTTCTTTAAGAGTGCATTGGGTGAAGTGTAGCTGAACACTCAGAAGGTTCCAGTCCTCCCTACTTATACCTGGGCCACAGGTTACTTACGCATGTGCAGACATTTCTTTTTTCTTTTTCCTTTCTTTCTTTTTTTTTTTTGTGGTGCTGGGGATTGAACCCAGGGCCTTGTGCATATGAGGCAAACACACTACCAACTGAGCTATGTCTTCAGCCCCAGACATTTCTTAATGGAGTTTTGAATCATTATTTGTCTTGACTATATGCCAACCTCTGTGGTAATATAACAAAGTGAAAAGTGAACAAATGAAAGAGATAAAGCTGTGCATTGCATAAAAGACACTGGTGTAAGTTCCTTTATAGAAAACTGGTTTTTGAAAGAAGGGTTCAGGTCTCTCTTCTTTCGTGTTCTATCCCTTCTTCCAACTGCAAAGTGATTTTAACATGGTGGGTCATTGTGTAATTTATGAATGAATGGAGTTAAAATTCAGTTATTGTTAGATGTTACTTTTTAAAAAGTTCTGTTGGGACTATTGTTGACTACCAATATAAACTTCCCTGTAACTATGAAGGACTGGTGTCAATAACCTATGTCATGTGATCCAAAGTACTCCTCCCTTATCCCTTTGTCTTGTTTCTATAGGTAGGAGCTAGCCTGTGGATTCCCTTTTTTTTGCCTTGTCCTTCCCTTTTACCTCTTCCAACTCTCACCAACCTTAATTTTTGTTCTTATCACCTCAGAATTATTCCTATGACATTAACCTCTATTCTTGCATGGCAGAAAGAGAAAAAGTTAATATTTGTCTACTTTTACAAAATCAATACAAGGACTTCTGTAATTGTTAATCCAGTATATATGTATGTATGTATGTATGTATTTTTTAAAAAATGGAACACTTTGCTTTTCACTTTAGGGACAAAATGGACTTTTGGGACCAGGCACCACACTCTAGAGCAGCTCTTGTTGGTTACTGGCTTATCAGGAGATGATGTAGACATTGTGAGTAAACCTTCAAATCCTGCAGCAACAAAACAAAAACAAAAACAAAAAACCTTCCAGAACAGTTCAGCATGACTGCAACATTCACTTTAATTGTATTACACAGAAGTGTTAGCCCACTTTGTATTAAAAAATTTGAATAAAAAAGGGAGTCTTCCTTCTTTCTCTCCTCCCTCCTTCACTCCCTATTTCCTTCTGTCTCCCTGTTTCCATTCCTCTCTCCCTCTCCTCCCGCCTCTTTCATCTGGCCAAGCATATTGTGAGAAACCCTGCTGTAATGGATAATGGTCAGGTAGTATAAAAAGTTACTATGGAGTTTATGATTATTGTCAAAATTAACCCTTTTAAATGACAGTACTCCAATGAGAAACAACCTACTAAGTTTTTGGATAAGAGAAAATTTGTCAGTTTTTATTTAGATCATGTACATATATGCATATACATCCTTATATGGTTAAGGACCAAAATGAACAATAGAACAATAGCTTCTTATTTTGGTAACTAAATATGATTGCTTCTTTTCTTATATAAATTAATACTTCAGTACACACAAAATAATGAATTATTCTCAGAAGTAGGACATAATAGTTATCTATAACACATCAAGTGAAATTTAGAAATAAGTCTATCTAAGATAATGAGAGGCAAGTGGGAATTTGGGGGAGAAGAGAATTTGACATACGGAAGTAATTATTATGAATTTTAAATTATTTACTAAGTATAACAACATTGAGATGCTTTTGTTAGTCAACTTAGAAATTTTTCTTAAAAGAGAATATCAAAATGTAGAACAACTGCAGGTATTATGTATTCTAAACAAAACAAAACAAAACAAAAAAAACCCTTCAAGCCTGCAGGCTCTTGAGTAAATCTAGGACTGGTCCTGGATGGATGCACTGGAGTTTGTTTTACTGTTAGTTGATGCAATCATTGTTCAAGGAAAAAACCAAACCATGTCATCTGGATGATACAGGGTGTTTTGGTTTGTAACTCTTTGCCAGACACTTTCTTATTTTTCTTAGAAAGAAAAATATTTGTTTTCTGTTTACAAAGACTTCAGGGTGCTGCTTACCATTTTAGCTACTAACACAAACAACCTTGACAATCATAATCTATTTTTTTTATCCCTTTTCACCCAGACAAGTAAGCAGTCATCAATTATAGGCCCTCACATGAAATACAAATTTAGCACCATAGAAATGAAAACTAAAGCAATTTGTACCTTTACTATTCCAAGGGGAATCGTTCTTGGTCTATTTACGATGAAATATTCCCTCTATCTTATACTCTTCTAAGTTATATCAATGTCATCAACCATAACTTGAATCATAATGAGTAGATGATACCCTGGCATGACTGGAATCATGTCATCATTATTAGATGACCTAGTTAGCATATGTGGTTAAAAATGCCATTGTCTTTTTATTTATTGACTTATTCAAAATGGCATAGGTTATACAGGCATGGGCTCCTGATGTGTTCATATAGAATGGTGGTGTTTTGTTTATTTTTTTTAACCCATATCCACTAACCACATACACTGAACCATCCACACTATTTTAAAATATTTCTTTTACAAACCACATTTTTTCCCTTCTATGACTTTTATTATCAATGCTCCTGGAAAAAAAATGTAAAGCATGGGCAAAAAAAAATGTGATAGCCTGTTTCAAAAGCATCCGTGGACTTTAGGAGGAACCTCAAATCAGGAAAGGTGTCAGTGAGAGAAGTAACCTTCTTCCTTGACCACATAGGGGTTCATGTGTACACAATGTACTTGTTTTTACTGCCATCTTTTGTACATTCACCAGGGAAGGAATGGGTGAATTAGCATGCCCTGAGGAGGTTTCCTGATAACTCTGCATCCAAAGTCAGCAAGCTTGGCACTGTTTCTCACCTTTGCTTATAAATAAAAATATATCAAGGAAGAGAGAATTAGTTGCCTTAGAAATGATGCCAGAATTTGTCTTTGCTTTGACTCTTTGTCTACTCTAATCTTTACTTGGTCTTAATCAATGCTTCCTGCAGTTGCAGTTTCTCCACACCTAATTTTCTTAGGCCATTACTCTCTCCTCTTCAGGGGGAATCAAAATGCTCTAGAGAAGTTACTCTTTCAATTTTGGAAGAATTCACTATCTTATGTCCTCTGATTTCTTTCTGGCTTTTCAAATCTTATTAAGTTTCTCCTGTTCTCATAGCATTCTTTGGAACTCACTATTGGTATTTGTGAGTCTGACTGCTACTTGCTAAATTTTTCTGGATTAAGGAGGTTTTTTTCTTTTTCTTTTTTCTTTTGGTACCGGGGATTGAACTCAGGGACACTCAACCACTGAGCCACATCCCAGCCCCATTTTGTATTTTATTTAGACAAGGTTGCTTAGCTTTGAACTTGCCATCCTTCTGTCTGAGCCTCCTGTGCTGCTGGGATTTCAGGCGTGTGCCATCATGCCCGGTTAAGGAGTTTTGATTTGTAAGAAAACTTTTGAGTTTTTTTTAGATGCAAAACCAGTGATTCTACCAGTGTGTGTGTGTGTTTTCTAAACTGCTTGATGATCATACTCGATTAGTCTCATAATCATTAGTGATATAGTTGGGGTCTTATCAGATATCATGAGGATAACTTACATGATCAGATTGGCTGGGAAGTCTGCATATGATCTGAGTTTTTTTTATAGACACTAACTATGGGTATCCTAAAAAGTGAGGGTATTTGAATGATTTGCATTTCTAAAGATAAGGAGACAATGCATATACTGGAGAAGTTGAGTTAAATTAATCCACTATTTATTTTTACTACATGATTGAAAGAAAGCACTACTCTCCTTTTTTTTTTTTTTAGTTTTCCTTGTAGTTCCATCTTTTTTTTTTTTAAAGCAATAGTGTGGGTGCGATGTTAATCCCAAATAAATTTCATATCTATTACTAAGGAAATCATAAACATTGATTCCCAATAGCATGCCCTTCGGACTACTGTATTTTATTGCTAAGTTTCTCATGCATGTTAGTTGTTGGAACTGACTTGTTGTCCCTTCTCTTGATCATGTGACTCAATGAGTTGTGAAGATCTCCAAGAAATTCTTACTGCCCTGTGCAGAAGGACTTGCATTTCTGAATAGACCATACCCCAGAAATAAAGGACCGGAATGCAGCTTTAATATCAAAGCAATATGTTTCAATTGACTAAGCAGGCCACTAACAATTTAGATAAAAGGATGCAATATAGCAATTAACGAGCTATAAAAGCCTTCATTGAACATTAACCCTTCAGAGTATGTAGGTATGTATGTGCATTGTAAACATTTATTTAGCTGGCATATGAAAGATAGGTCTGAATTCTGCTATTTAAATTTATGATTCAATGTTTATATTTACGTAGGTGGAAATTAAGTAGTCTGATTTTAAACTTCATTGCTCTGATCATGAAGAGTTTTTGAGGGGAACTTGGAATTGAAATAGAAACTGGGATACGGGATAAGAATAACTATCAACTAACAAATGTTTAATAAAAGACTTCTTTGGCTATGGAGCTGTGTTAAGTGTGGTGACATATGAGAAGAGTCTAAGTCCTGGCCCCATGACTTAGAAATTACAATAATACAAGATAAAACTAGCATTCATGAAGCAATTTAAAAGTTAATAGTATAATTCCAATTAAAAACACTGAATGAATGAGCTCAGAGTAGGGAGGAGCATAGTAGTCCAGGGTAGTCAGGAAATGCTTTGTGAGACAGATGGTCCTTGATATGGAGTTTGAAGAAAAGGTGGAATTTGGATCAAGAGAGGCAAACTATGAGAAAAGCCTTGGGAAATAGAATGAATGTGGTGTGTTTGGGGTATAGGGGAAGCCAACGAGGCTGGGGTTGAATGAAAGCACATGAACACAAGAAAAACTAATTGTCCTGACATGTGGAGCCAGCTAGAAGAGTCATAGATTGAATGACTTTGAATCCTAGATTCAGGCTCTGAATCCTGTTGCTGCTGATCGAGAGGGGGTTAATGGGGTATAGAGAGAAAAGCAAATTGAGAGCCCTTGGGGTCATGGAGATGGACCCCAGTCTCTAGATCCTGAGTGTTAGAGAGAACTCCAAGTTTGCAGAAGGAAAGATGCATTCTTTGGGCACTTGGAGCTAGTTCTAGACTTAATAAAATAAGGAAGTTAATCTTTGACTTCTTTCTGTTATCACTTTCTGGACCTCTTCTGTAAGTTGGCTGCCTTACTTTGGCTCTGACTGTGTAAGGCTTCTCTTTGTTTTGCCTTGTTTCAATCTAGCTGTAGTTCCACTTTACTTGTTTTTGCATCCTGAAGAATAGAACCTAGAGTTTTGCCAACTATTGTACACATGAAAGGATAACATCAGAACACTTAGTGATTTTGGGATAATATCCCTTCGCCTTTCTTGGTGAATATTTTGATAATTTTTGGTTAAATAAGCCTTTTAAAAGTTTTAAAGTTTTTCTTAAAGTTTTTTTTTTTAAAGAGAAGTTTTAGGTTTAAAGCAAAATTAAAAAGGTGGTTTCCATATACTTCCTTCCTATCTTCTACATGCATAGCTTCTGTATTGATCAGTATCCCTAACCAGAGTGATACATTTAGCTATAGTGTTTTGCATTCTCACTACTAAGAGGTGAAAGTTTTTGTTGCTCCACATTCTTGCCAATGTTTACTCATGTCAATGTTCTGGATTTTGACTTTTCCAATGATTCATCTCATTGTTGTTTTCACTCACACTTCTCTGATGACATGATGTGGAGCACCTTTTCATATACTGGTTAGCCATCTGTATATGTTCTTTGGTGAGGTATCTGATAAGGTGTTTCATCCACTTAATAAATAAGGATGTTTCTTATTGTTGAGTTTTTGGGTTCTTTGTGTATTTTAAATAATGGTAAATAATGATAATTTGTTAGATGTGTTTTATGCAAATATTTTCTCCTAGTCTGTGGCTTGTAGTTTTTCTTTTTTGGTACTGGGAATTTAACCCAGGGGCACCTTACCACTATGCTACACCCCCAGCCCTTTTTATTTTGAGACAGGACCTTGCTAAGTTGTTGAGGTTGACCTCAAACTTGAAATTCTTCTATCTCAGCCTCCTGAGTTGTAGAGATTACAAGTGTGGGCCCCTGCATCTGACTATGGCTTGTATTTTTATTCCCTCGACAGTGTCTTTTGAAGAGCAGGAGTTTTTAAGTGTAATGAAGTCCAGTTTATTAATTATTTCTTTCATAGATCATGCCTTTGTTGTTGTATTAAATCATTACCATCCCTAAGGTCATCTAGATTTTTTCCTATGTTATCTTCTAGGCATTTTATCATTTGGTGTTTTACATTTAGGTCTGTGGTCCATTTTGAGTAAATTTTTATGGCTAGATTCATTGTTTTACATGTGGATGTCCAATTGTTTTAGCATGATTTGGTGAAAACACAATTTTTTTCTCCATTGTGTTTTCTTAGCTTTTTTTTTTTTTTTTTGCCAAAAGTCAGTCGATTATGGTTATGTGGGTCGATTTCTGGGCTCTCTATGATGTTCCACTGATCCATTTGCCTATTTTATTGCTGATATCCCACTCTCTTGATTGTTTGGACTGTACAATAAGTCTTGAAGTTGGGTAGTATTAGTTTTCCAACTTTAATTTTTCTTTCAATTTTGTGTTGGCTATTCTGGGGTTTTTGCCTCTGCATATAACCTTAGAACCAGATTGCTGACACCCACAAAATCTCTTGCTGGGTTTTTGATTGAAATCACATTGCATCTATAGGTCAAATTGTGAAGAACTGACATCTTAGCAATATTGGGTTTTCTTATATGTGAATACAGAATATTGCTCCATTTATTTAGTTCTCTGATTTTATTCATCAGAATTTTGTTTTCCTCACATGATTCTTTTATATATTTTGTTAGATTTATGCCAGTTTGACATTTTTAGGTTTGAAAATAAATGACATTATGTTCTAAATTTCAAATTCCATTTGTTCAATGCTGGTAGAGAGGAAAACAAATGACTACTATGTGATAACCTTGTATCCTGCAATCTTGTTATAATCTCTTATTAGCTCCAGGAGTTCCCACCCCCCCTAATTCTTTCATACTTTCTACATGGATTATTATGTCATTTGTGAACAAAGACAGTTTTCTGTTTTCTATACCATTCTGTTCACCTTTTGTGTCCCTTTTGTGTCTTATAGTACTTACTAGTATTTCCAGTACAGTGTTGTAAAGGATGGGTGACAGGGGACCTCCTGTTTTTCCTTGTTCCTGATCACAGTGGGAAAGCTTTGAGTTTCTCATCAATAAGTATGATGTCAGCTGAAGGGTCCTCATAGATATTCTTTATCAGTTGAGGAAATTCCCTTCAATTTTAATTTATAAAGAGAGTTAATTTTTTTTGTAATTATGAATAGGCATTATATTTTTCAAATGTTTTTCTGCATCTATTGATATGATTATCTTGTTTTTATTTTGTAGCTTGTTGGTATGATGGATTAATTGTATTTCAAATGTTGTATCATGCCTGCATAAATTCTACTTTGTTGTAGTACATATTCTTTTTATATATTACATTATTGGATTCTATTTGCTAATGAGTTTTTTTAGTATTCCCAAAAAGAAATCATATACCTATTTCCTTAGAGTTTTACAGCATTCATGTTTTATAAATAGTTTTACTTAATTTAAAAAAAATTACCAAATACTTGTTAAATGATATAATTTTCTTTTGGTTTTGACTGGCTAATTCAGCTATTGAAATCATATTATTAAGGCAAAATGTTCCCATATAGACCATTTAACTTTATTAAAAAGTCTAGTTTTGTGTATAAATAGATTTTATTCCTAGCCACATATACAACCTTACAAGGGTCTTTTAAAGGAATCCTGGGTATTTTCCTGCCACCACCCTCACTACTGCTCAAAGTGGGTAACTCTGTGATACTTCATGAGTGACAGAAGAGAGTTGTGGCCACAAATGTCAGGTGTGTATATATAAAGATGTTTCTCTTTTTGGAAACTATAATCTTTTAGTCACAGAAAATGATTTGAAATCCCCAAAGTTCCTTCATGAGTTCTGCATCAGTTATTTTTTAAGATGCTACAGTGAGTTGCTAATTTGATTGATTCTGACCAGATTTCATGTCTGAACTTTCTTTTAATATCTGGCTTTAGGGAAAGAAAATCTAGGGCAAAAAGTAGAGGAAATAAATCTTTGTAAGTTTAGGATTAGAAGAGTAACTGAATTCAACTCAGTTGAATTTCTTAATTGAGCTTTATTATTAATAATTGAACAATGTTAGCGAGCAATTTCAAACATAATATCTGTAAATGACCCTGCACCAAACTATGGCTTGGTGGTGCTGATCATCATATTGTCCTATTTTTCCTTTTTTTTTTTTTGACCTAGGGGACTTTTACCACTAAGCTACATCTCAGCCCTTTTAATTTTTTATTTTGTGACAGGCTCTTGCTAAGTTGCTAGAGCTGGCCTCAAACTTGTGATCCTCTTGTCTCAGCCTCTCAAGTCACTGGCATTGCAGGTATATGCCATTGTGACTGGCACACATTGGTCTACTTTCTAAATGCGATTTTTTTTTCTGTATGACACCTAGTTAAAATTGGTTTTGAATAACTGAATGATTGAGAAGTGATATTTTAATTCTAGCTGGTGATTAGGCATTGGTAATTATTTGACATTTGACATAAAAATAAAAAATAAGGCAAATCAAATACGATCTAAATGCGAGTCATCAGCAAACTGTTTTTTTATGTCACATAAATGGAGAGATCTAAATTTCTCATGATTAGCTAGATTTATTTATTATTTCACTGTTTTTAAAGTTTGTGTCCCTGTGACCAAAATATCTGACAAGAACAACATTGAGGAGAGAAAGTTTATTTTGGTTCATGGTTCCAGAGATTTAGTCCATGATCAGCCAAGTCCATTGATTTGGGCCTAAGTGACGCAGCACATCAAGGAGGAAGGTCTTGGAAGGAAGCCGCTCCCCTAATGCAGCCAGGAAGCAGATAAGGGGAGGAGGGAATAGAGAAGATGATTCCTTTCAGGGCATGCCTTCCCTCAGTGACTCATCTCCTCTAGACCACACCTCACCTGTTACCCTTGTCACCCAGTTAGTCCATTCAAATTGGGGTTGACTAAGTAGGTTATAGTTGTCATAATGTAATCATTTACCTCTGAATATCACCACGTTAACACAGGAGCTTTTGGGGGACACCTCATATCCAAACCAAAGCAAAGTTGAAAAGTCTATATAAAACTATATTTGATGTTTTTAAGGGACGACATGAGCATTTTAGTCTATTTTTAATGACTTTATAATTAGTGCATGTTAAATGTTGTAAATCAATAAAACCATATAATTTAGAAGACTATAGATATGATTTTATCTTACTTAAGTGAACTTCCTTAAGACATGGTCTCTATGTAGTTTGTTTGGAAGTCTAACCAGTTATTTTTCACTTAGATAAAGCTTGGTCCTTTATGGAAGATATTTATTGCAGAAATTTGGTTAGTTCATACTGTTATTTGCTTGCCATTGTTGACATGACAGGAAATGGCTACAAAAATTGCAACCCATATCCATCATTTTAAGATTCCTCCCTGGACACTCGAACACAATTTCTTTAAAAATCCATTCTCTTAAAGTTATGTGTTTGGGGGTGGGGGAATCATCAAAACTTTGAATTTTGAAAGTTTGCCTCTTCCATCTTCAAACTAAATATCTTCCATAAAAGACCAAGCTTTATCTAAGTGAAAAATAACTGGTCAGACTTCCAAACAAACCATATAGAGACCATATCTTAAAGAAATTTACTTAAGTAAGTTAAATCATATCTACAGTCTTCTAAATTATATGGTTTTATTTATTTATAGCATTTAGCATGCACTAATTATAAAGTCTTTAAAAATAGACTAAAATGCTCATGTCTTCCCTTATTCTTTTTTTTTTAATTTTTTTTTTTTAGTTGTAGATGGACACAATATCTTTATTTTTATGTGGTGCTAAGGATTGAATCCAGTGCCTCACAGGTGCGAGGCAGGCACTCTACCACTGAGCTACACCCCCAGCCCTCAGTTGATTCTTAATGTTAAAATATCTCCTAATCAAGTCTTCTGTCATCATCCAAGGCTGATGTCATCTGAGCCTTCTTGACCAGTGTTTTAGTTAGCTTTTTCATTGCGGTGACTTAAAGATCCAATAAGAATAATTTTAGAGGAGGAAAAGTTTATTTTGGGGCTCACAGTTTCAGAGGTTTCAGCCCATAGACATCGGGCTCCATTCCTGGGGCTTAAAGTAAGGCAGAGCATCATGGCAGAAGAGTGTTGGGAGGGAGGCAGTTCATATGATGATCAGAAAGCACAAAGAAAGACTCCACTTGCCAGATAGCAAATATATACCCCAAAAGACATGCTTCCAATGACTCACCTCCTCTAGATACACTCTACCTGCCTTCTATTACCATTCAGTTAATCCTATTGGGGATTAATTCACTGATTGGATGAAGGCTCTTATATAACCCAATCATTTGTCCTCTAAACCTTCTTGCATTATCTTGCACATGAGCTTTTGGGACACACCTCACATCCAAACTATAACACCTAGTGATGCAGATTTCTGTAACTCATATGCTAAACAGGATTATTCCCTATATAATCTTATGTTCACCTCAGTGTAGATGGTATTGATACTGTCAGTTACTGGTGACAAGTCCTGCTTCCTCACATGTTGAAGTATAACATTAGAGAAACACGCTGAGGCAAGCATATAAAGCAGGATTTATTTAAAAAGTGGTAGCATAGACTTCTCCCAGGAGGGAGAAGGGAACCATAGCTGGTATCTTGGTATCCCCCAAGAAGTGAGAACACTCTTTCTTTTTTTTTTTTTTTTTATGTCCTAGTCTTTCTTTATGCTCTTGCTATCTTCCCTTTCTCTCTCTCTTTCCTAAGTAATTAGGCCCAGGAGATGCTCAGTGGGATGGCCAAAAGGTGAGTAGCAGATGGGCTGGAGGGGCCTAGGTAGTGATCTGGGCAGGAAGGGAGCATAATTAACAACTCCCTGTAGGGAGGGACAATCCCTGGGACAGGTTACCTTAGCAACAGGTTGGAGCAGGGGCAGGCTATCTTGATAAGGATGGAGGAAGGGCTCTGAAGGAATTAACATTTCAATCCCTCCATTCTCTGGATTTGACCTTTGCCTATCTGCCTGTCTAATTCTGGCTTCAGTATCATTTTGGTCCTTTGGGAACAATTCTAAGTAACATGGTATAATATGAATATCAGAAAAGAGCAGGCAAAAATATGAACATAAAATTTAGTGTCTTATACATACACACTGGTTCTTTTTGAAATAATGCTAACATTCTTCTTTGGAGGGACAGGGTAGGGACAATTCCTACCAAACACAATGAAAATTGATTCCCTTTATAACATTTCCTATTGCAGTAGATTGCTGTAATAATGGCCTCTGATGTATCAGGTCATTCTAAGTCTATGCCCCTTTGTAATGTGATGCTGCTGTTTCCTCTGTCAAAAGCTAGAGTTTATCTCTCCACTCTATTAAATCTAGGCTGGCCTTGTGACTTGCTTTGACCAACAGAATTTAGCAAAAGTTACAGATGGACTCTGTAGGCTGAGGCAGGAGGATCACGAGTTCAAAGCAACCTCAGCAAAAATGAGGTGCTAAGTAGCTCAGTGAGACCCTATCTCTAGAATAAAATACAAAATAGGTCTGTGGAGGTGGCACAGTGGTTGAGTGCCCCTGAATTCAATACCCAGCAGTCCTCCCCTCCCCCTAAAAAAGTTACAGATGGATGAGTTCTAGAGGCTCCACAAACTTTGAAGTTCTATCTTCATGTTTGTAGGACCTTGAGACATCATGCTGTGTAGAACTCTGGAATGAAAGATCATATGGTGTTAGAGTTCAAGTGTTCACAGTCGATAGCCAGCACTAATTGCAGATGGGAGATTGAGGCCACTTTGGAATTTCCTGCCTTGTCTAGCTGCCTACTGGTTGTAACCACACAAATGAGCTCAGCCAAGATTAGCAGAAGAATCATCCTGTCAACTCACAGAATGATGTTTTGGGGTTAAGATACTAAATGTTGGGTTTGGGAAGATACTGAAATACTAGTGAAATGCTAGATCTTGTTACATCACAAACACCCTATATCTGAAGTATTTTCTCAAGAGTACTCTGAACTTTTATTTTTCTAATCATTTTGGACTAATCTGTGCCAACTGCATAACTGACTGGAGACCTTCCACATTTCATGAAGGTCCTTGCTATAGAGACTATCCCAGGACTCTATTTCTTTGTGGGGTCCTGGCTGCACAGTGGAATGTGCTTTGATTGAGCTGCTTTTCATATCCAAGGTAACCCAAATTACATCACAAAGGAATGTACCAGAGGGTAGTGTCTCTGCAGGCCATAAAAGAACAATTATGTAATAGCTCATACAGTACTTAGGATTTTAGAACTTGTCTTACTGAGAGGAAATGTGAAGAAAAGAGAAAGTAATGAATGAGTATTGGACCACAAATATATAGAGAAAGCAATATATTAATTACAAGGGCACCCAAACTTTCCATGTAATACTTATACTTTTGCAATTTATTTTAAAGTAGACATCAATGAAATGCTGGTTAAGTGAGTTATAATTCAGTTCTGGAAGTGTCCTGCACAATTACATACATTCCTTATTTCCAAGTAGCAGGCAAATAAAATTATATGTAATTTATTTTGAATTAATTCATGCTACACATTCTTTAATTTATTTCATAGTGAAATTTACCTACATTTGAAGTACCTGCTGATAGATATACTGTACATTTATTGGTAACACAGAAAATAGTTCATCTTCAGTCATGCATACATATAATTCATATTGCAATAAAATCACAAAAACATGATTAGTGAATTATATATTTCTCCCTGATACCACTTTTAAAATAAATTCCATCAAAAATGTAGAAAATCAATAGCTTATATAAAGTCTTACTGCAGAACTTAAGTGGAGAGGGATCCTAGTAAAAAGGGCTCTAGGTTCCTATTACTGTCCTAAGAATTGAGGAAGGAGAGAAACTGTTTTACCTGATCTAGTAGATTGTCATCTCTGGAACAGAGAGGGAGGCCCACAGTAGACTAATTAAGGGTCCTTGTTTCTTTCTTTCTTTCTTTTTTTTAGGGTTGAGCTTATGTTTTCTCCCTGTTCTACTTAAATAATATTTCTCAAAACAGGCATGGATTGATTCCTTAATATCACATTCCAGGTTACTGTGCCCATGCACGGAGGATACAGGTTGCTAGAGAGGATTGTAATTTGCAAGCTCAGGGGTTCAGCATTCTGCATTAGTCATATCTGAGAACCCTAATGTGCCAAATAGGCCCAGCTTCTTACTATTCCTCAAAGAGTTATGTTTCATGGTTCTTGCATAATCTTTTCATGCTAGGTATCTTCTTCAAATGTTTCCTCAAAGTTTATCATGGTACCCTTTAAAGCATACACAGTGAAGTGGGGGACAGAGAACTAAATAGATGTTTCAGCAGTTAGTAGACAAAATGCTAACGGAGTAGAAATGGGCATAAATACAAGTTTACTTGTATTGGGGCAGAATATTCTAAGCTGTAGGGACAATACACGGTAAAACACAGTTAGACACCAGAATGGATTGTTTAAAAACTATAAGAAACTTCTTGTGACTGGGCTTAAGATTTTTGAGGGGGTTGATGAAATACAGTACTTGGAGATAGGTTGGGGCCAGATTGTGAAAACACTTTTATGTTATAATGAGAAAGAAAAAGAAGAAACTGTTGGGAACATGATTGTTGATGGCTGTGCAACAATAACTTGACTCCCGGATATTATGCTGGTTGCAGCTTTTTCTAGGAGATGCTGATTCATTATGCATAAGACTCAGGTAATACACATGCAATTCATTGGCATAAAATTATTTATTGTTCAATTATGTTATATCATGATGGTGAGTATTCAAGAATTCAACTTTTAAAAAACTGGAGCCTGAAGAGAGAGAACAATATATAATATACGGAGATAAATTTAAAAAGTTGTAACTAGTTGATCTAGCACTACTATTAATTAATAATAATTAAAAAACAGGATCTCTCTTTGAAATTAAAAACTGCGATAACAGTCTGAATAATTGACACCCAGCATCCTCATTGACCTGAATACCTGAAGTTTTTGGCTTTAATGATGTAATTCATCACCTCCAGGTCCCCATTTTGCTTTGCTAGTATACCTCTGTACAACATCATAACTAAATTGGCCACCAAGAAGGGAATGAAGTTTTCAGCACAGATGATCAGAAAAAATTTCAAAGGACATTTGATAAGTAAGATAGTGGTAGTTATGAAGTGAATTCCAACAACAAAAAAAAAACCCCACACTTTATTTTTAATGCTGTCAGCCAATAAAATTACTTCATATTTTAAGAAAATATTGTCCATTTTAATTATGCTTCAGTTGCTGTAAATTTTTAAATTACCTCACAACAAAAAAGGACAGCTTTCTTTCCCCACAATTCTGTTTCCTAATATAATTTTATTCATGGATACATATAACTATGAAAATTTTCTTTACTTAGATATTTGATTTCTGCTGTATCCTCTGGAGGGGCCTCATGTTTTTGTGAAGTTTATGTTGAGGATATGGATTACATGAATCTTATCCAGATGCTTGTACACAAACAGAATCATTGAAAGCAACTATCAGATGTTGATAATTTACAGGAGAGACAGATTTAAATCTCATATATATATATA
>NW_025999842.1:18993107-19021642 GCF_001458135.2 Marmota marmota marmota | reverse complement strand
ATCTCATATATATATATATATATATATATATATATATATATATATATATATAAAACATATCTATGTCTATCTATTTATCTAAATAGATATACATCTATCTATCTATCTATAAAGTTGGGTCTTAAGCTTAGACAAAAAAGGAAGAAATAATAATAATAATAATAATAATAATAATAATAATAATAATAATAATAATAATATAATAATAATAAAATACTCTTCATGTTTTTCTCCTTGGTACATTGAAGTTAAAAATTGAATCAATGTCATTTCAATATGAGATGGGGTGACAGCAGGGTGGGTATCAGTAGAGTAATTAAACAATCAATGTGTTTACTTGTTAAGATGGAATTTAGTCATAGTGGCCAATTCCAAGAAATCTATTTACACCCAAGTATCCTCAGGCATGTATGGGAGTATGAAATGATTGTTAGTTATCCTTGTATAGCAAATTTCAAGTACAATTTCTACTATAAATTGTTAAAGAGTTATTATTACACTAATATTCTCCATGTTTATAGGCACCAGAGATTGAAGAGAAAGAACATTTCTTTTACTGATTCTAAAAACCTCACTTCATAGATTTTCTCCCCCATTGTTTAGAAATTGCTTAATTGATCTCAGAGTTCCCATTGTTTCCAGAAACAGCTCAGATGGAGTGCCTACTTAAGAAATACTTTGTAGGAAACAACAATAAACTTTGCTTTTGAAGTTTTTGATAAGGTGTTTCCAGCTTCCCTCAGGAGCTTTTCACCAACAATTTAATACCTGATGAAACCTTGGTATCTGCTCACCACTTTTATGACACACATCAGAAAGACCAAGGTGTATGCATAGAAGCACAGGAGTTGGAAAATGGGTTTCAGCTCAAGTGCCAATCCTGAAAGACTCTTAGTGAGGCCCTGGTTGAGATGATCAACAGGAAGAAGTGGCACAATTCATTAGCATTGTCTTCCATGCATGTAGGAGCTGAGGAGGCTGCAGCCAGCCTTGTCTGGCTCATTAGAACAGGCTTTTAGGAAAGCATTTCAAAGCGAGAATAGAGATTCACATCATTTTGTCTTTCTTTCTGTCTTTAAGAGCCAAGTTCTTCTATTTTACCTACAACGCCTAGAACAATTCTTTGAACATGAATACATGTAGCAAACATTCCTTTGATCACTTCAGAGTCCCCAAGTAGGAAGCAATATCTTTGCTATTGATTTGCCATAAATGCTCCAGGCTCTAGGTATGTATTATCTGTGGTGTTATATTAAATCCTTTTATTTCCAAATGTCTATATTTTTATGACAGGAATGTTCACTATAGTTGGTCTTTGAAGAAATCGTTTTCCCAAGAGTAAAATGTTTATAATCACATTTCATATTCTCATTTTCTTACTGTGTTTTATACTTAAAGAATGGCTTTATATCCATCTATCAAAACCTATAAAGCTATTGGTACCTCTTGGAAATTTTTTAATTAACTTATTTGCTTTACCATTTTATTCCTAGAAGGTGGAGAATTAACATTTTTCATTCTGCTTTAGAGAAATAGGAACATTGATGAAGAAGATGTTCAATGAGGCAAGTTTGAGATGGTTCTCTAAGGAGAAATTCTAGAGCTGTGCCCTTCTCACAGGCAGGGAAAAGGTGCTTCTGACTTCTCAGCACTAGAGCAGCCATGCAAGTTCTTGGCCCATTTGTATTGAACACACCTTGTGCAGCTACACTGTTCACCACAGTAGCCAATAGTCAAAAGTTAGGTCTAATTACAATTAAGTTTAATTAAAAATCTAGTCCCTTGGTTACAATAGCCACATTTCAAGTGTTCAATAGCTACAGCTCAAGAGCGCCTACCCTTGCAGGGCAATGCAGAGCAGATACAGAACATTTCCATCATCAGAGGAGGTTCTGTTTGGGAGTCTAGTTCTGAAGACTCCCTTACTGGTGAAAAATGGCCCACACTACTGCACACATATGTGTAAACATCCACTTACAGAGAAATAGCCAGAAGGCAGGCTTTTCTGACATATTTAGAACACAGATTCACCTTTCTCTATTTAATTCTACAGATTAAAATATGTACTTACAAATTGTCACAAAAGCTCTCCTATTTTAAATCTGACTTTTATCATCCTTTGTCTCTCATAGTTATCTGTGCTTTATCAAGGAGGCTGTGAGTTAATGAAGGCAAGAGATCTGACCTCAACGTCTTTAGTATTCCATATTCTTTCCCCTTCTCAGCATTGCTGCCAAATATACATTGTTGAATTAAACTATTTTTGGCTAAACATTCTAAGTTGTAGAGTAATATGTGGCTATGATAAAGTTCCATTTTAAATTAGTTACAGGACGAGATTAACAGCAACAACTAATAATAAACTAGAACAATTATAACAAGTTATGTGAATGGGATATCTCTATGTCAAAATATCTTACTGTACTCTACTTCCTCTTCTTGTGATGATGTGAGATGATCTCATATGTGTCATTCATGATGAGATGAAGTGAATGACATAGGTGCATTATGATGTTGTGTTAGGCCACTGCATGAGAGTTACTCAAATACAAACCCTGCAGTATATTGATAGTATAAAAACCACATGATTTTTAGATTGTATAAAATGTGGTAGGAAATGTATATACCATGGACATGGTGGACAAAGGGACAATTCACATTCTGGGCATAAGAAAGTACAGAAATGTGAGATTTTATAAATTATTCAGAATGGTTTATAATTTAGGGTAACTACAGATAATGATGTTGTATTATATATTTTTAGAAAGCTAGAAGAATTTTGAATGTTTTCATTACTAAGAAGTGATAAATGTTTGAGGTGCTTGAGATGCTTATTTACCTTGATTTGAATTTTACATGTATAGCAACATCACAAGGTACCTGACCATTTTAATATGTCAATCAGAAATAAATAGCATATAATTTAAAACATGTGAATTATTTATTTCTGGAATTTTTCTGGTTAATAATTTTGGACTGAGGCTGACCATGGTGTATTAGTTTTCCATCACTGTGATAAAATATCTGAGATAACCAACATATAAGTAGGAAAGGTTTATTTTAGCTGTGCTTTCTAACGTTTCAGTTCATGGTCACTTGGTCCTGTTGCTTTGGGCCTGTAGTGGCATAATACATTGTGGTGGGAGCACATGGCAGTGGAGTTGCTCATGTTACGGCAGCTGGGAAACGAAAAGAGAGAGGAGAATATAGCTGGGGTTCTAATATCCCTTTCAAGGACATGCTTCTAGTAATCAAACTTCTTTTTAGGTTCTACCACCTCAAAATAGTGGCATAGTCTGACAATCAAGCCTCCAACACAAGCTATAGCACCTGGGTAACAAACTGCAGAAAGTGATATTCAAATAGGGGGAGACTACTGCATACAAAATAGAGTAACTTAAATATATTTTTGAAGGGTAATAATGTTCAAGGACATATTGTTAAAAATCCTCATTAAGGAGAGAGAATAAAGAGGGTCATGATTATTTTGGATTTCTCTATATTTCTAAAGGATAATGAATGCATATGTATTTTTACATGCCTTTTGGACAATAAATAAATCTGGGGAAAATAGTGCAATAAGGTCATCCTGTATGCTGTAATTGTAGCTTAAATTGAACAACTTAACACTCTGAAGCCAGTTAAAAAAAAAAAAAAGAACAGAAGCAATTCTTTGAAGTGGTTGTATGTGCATAAGCTTCTTGTCCCCTTGAGCAAAAAGCAGGAAAAAAGATTACATTTATTAGGGACTGGAAAATATGTACCGTGGGACAATTGCTTGTTTGCAACATTAGGGAAAAGTTATAAAAATGTTTTATTTGTAGTTTTTAATGGAATTGTGATTATTTCTGACTTTTGTAGTCAGCTCTGCCTTTGGATTGTCTTGTACTCAAGGAACACACCCTGTGTAAGTGAGAAATCTGGTCCCTTGCCTCACTGCATGCACAACCAGCCTCTGCTGATGCAGGAGTACATGTTCAATACTTCCCATGTCTGCAGACCTCTGTGAAGTCCACAGATTAGCAGCGGGTAGGCAGTAAAAGGCTCAAAAAATGGTTGACTGACTCAGTGAATAAAGCTTTGGACATTACATTACCTCTGGCTTGGAGCATACGGAATCAGTCTTGCAGCTCTCAAAGGGGCGGGGAAAGAAACTTCCACAAGCTTGGCATGGCTAGTCTGTGTGTGCTGAACCAAAAAGCCAACTGAACAAAGACATCTAAATTTACAGCTCTGGTTAAAAGCTGAGAGGTTAATCCAGTATACAGAAAGCACCATTCAAATTACATTTATTTGCACATTTTAATGTGTGCTTATTCCAAATTATAAAAACATTTTATGCATGTCTATTTATATTTCTAGATTTATATCTCTATGCCTATCAATTTATATCTCTCTATCTAAAGCTATTTCTATACCTATATTCATTCATTTTTTCTGGTTCAACTGTAGCCACTTTCTGAAATACACTGATTTCTCTAAAGAGTGACATACATAAGTAATATAATAACACTTTTAAAAAATAGACTTCTGTAATTTATACAATAAAAGTCTACATTTATTTTATGATAGCCTTTTACTATTACAAGGACATTGAATTTTCAGGATCTAACTTAACTCCATACTCAAGCACATTATGTAGATTACAGATTTCTTCCACATCTATATTTTCAGTCTTTCTTTTGCATAATGTTACTCAGAAACAAAATGAGTATTCAGAGGTTGTTTATATATAACTTAGATAATTACAAAGGGCAGACATTTGAGTTTTGAAATTGCAGTTCAACAAATTAAGATAATTTAGTAAAAGAGGAAAAAATCATAGTGATAAGCAGGGACTCTGGATGCAGACTGCCCACATTCAAAAGTTGGTCTTACCATTTACTAGTTTGGTAATGCTGATCAAATTACTAAACCTTTTTGCATCTCAGTTTCCCTCATCTGTTAAATGATGGTAAAGATAGTACCTGATAGAGTTGTTAAGAGTGTTAAATGAATTTATACATGAAAGCTTTAATATAGTGCTTGACACATAGTGAGCACTGGTTAAGTAATGGCTATTATGACTGGCATTATGTTAAAAATTTTAAATAAATATTTTGTTATGATAATATTAGTGCTATAGTTTAGATATGAAATGTAACCCAAATGTTCATATGTTGAAGCCTTGGTTCCTAGCGTGGGCACTCTAAGAAAGTGATAGAAACTTTAGGAGGTGGGCCCTACTTGGTAGGTTGCTGGTGTCTCTGAAGGGTATATTTTGTCCCCCACCACTTCCCTCCCTCTCTCTATTTCCCAGTAGCCATGAGGTGAGCAGTTTATTCCACCACAACTTCCCACCATCATGTACTGCCTCACCACAAGTCCACAGGAACAGGGTCAAGTGATTGTGGATTGAAACCTCTGAAATTTTGAGCCAAATTAAACTTTTCATCCTTTAAATTGATTTTCTCAGGTATTTTGTCACAGGAAACAGAAAGCTGACTGGAACAACAGGAATATTCAGGTGATAAATATTATGCCCCCAAACTTGCCTAAATTAAGTTTGCTTTCTTAGAAATAAGCTTTTCCAAAGATTCTTCACCAAGATAAAACAAGCCTACAAAAGTTATGATTTAACAATATGTATTTGAATTTGGTATATGGAAATAGAAGATGAATTTTCTCACCTTTTTGATTTCTAGATATGATATAATTATTTAAGTTTTTAAACAAATTTTTGACAATTTTATTTTAATTGAATTATATATTTTGCTTAATATTTTTAGAAGCTTATCATTTTTACTGTCATAAAAGTTTAACTTAATTTAAAATGCCTTTGGTTTAGATATGAACCTTTCATTAACATGTAGATTTTTTTTTCATGTAATCTTTAGTCTGACATTTGCTATATAACAGTTATGCTTATTTATTGTAGAACATTGGAAAATTATTTTTTAAAAACTCTAAGAATTAAATGAAAATAACTCATAATATGGATACCCAGAGATAATCATTTTTCAAATTTCTGTATGTCATACTTATAAAATCCAAGTCAACTGCAGTCATACCACACATCCCTGTCGAGGCATAGAGTACAGTAACCGGGTGCCCAAAGATTATGCCCAGAGGGGAGTCAGGTCAAACTACCAGAGTTCAAATCTTGGCTTTACCATTTACTGCTGCTCTCAATCAAACTAATTACTTATCTTCTATCAATCTTATTTTCCTCACCTACACATACAAAGGGTTATAAATGTTACATAACATTCTTTGGTAATAATATTTTGTTATTTTTAACAATATATCATAAAGTTCTATTTTTAGATATTAATCAAGCTAATGGTAAAATCATAAAGGTTAATAGTAATAATAAATGTGATCACTAAATAATTTTTGAAATAGGAGCTTTAAGAGAAGAATAGTTTCTAAGTATTACACTATAAATACTGTAACAATTTGTTACGATTAGGGTTTTTTTTTTTTTTTTTTTGACTCTAGGTGACAGAAAAGGCAATTCAAAATGGCCTTAATTATAAGGATTCTTTCTGCTCACATAGCAAGCAGTCTTGAGGTGGGCAGTGGCACCCTTCCAGGCATTGCATCAAGGAAACAGAGGGACCCTGACTAATGTCCTTTATGAGAGCAAGGGAAACTTTGCCAGAGGCTGACTTGCTTTCATATTTCATTGGCCACAAAGATGTCACATGCTCATTTGAAACCACACAATGGGGATGGAAGAATTCTTACAGGCTTAAATTTTTCTGGCTTGAGAAAGCTCATCCTAATATAAGCGCATACTTCTCTCATACATGAATTAAATTGAGGTTCTGTTGGCACACAGAAAGGAGAGAAAGACTTACAAGTATCTAGTAGTACCTGTCACATCATTATCCTATATTTGGTCATTTTGTTATTTAGATTTTTGTTAATTAAAAATATTGCCTTAATCTCATCCCTGAGAAAACTCATTTGTGCATATCTTTACTTGGGTTCCTAAGTCATCTTTCTAGAAATGGAATTTCTGTGTAAAATCTTTTGGGTTAAAGTCTCTTAATGTATACTGTTAAGTTACCCATAAAAATTATAGCAATAGTATTCTCACTAACTATTTATAAATTTACCATTTTCTTACATCCCAGCTAACATATGGCTTACCATCTTCTGGTTCTTTAATAGGTGGAAATTGGTATTATTTGTTTTTATTGATATTTTTCTGGTGACTAGCTCTTTTTTTCCCTAATATAAAGGTTATGGATTTTTTTCAAGTTTTCTGTGTGAATAACCATATAATACAGGAATGATAAAAATGACAATTCTTCCTTTCTATTCTTTATACCTTCACCTGACTTTCTTGTTTGCATGGTGTCCAAGATAACAACCTCCAGGGCAACAGCCTCTAGGACAATGTTGATAAATGTAGAAATCCTGGACAGTTTTTCTGATTCTCACCTTTAGGAGAAAGCTTCTAATATTCAGTGTTTATATAAATATTTTTTTCTTCTTTTAATAAATACCTACCATCAAATATTTTTTTCTTATTATAGTAAAGATCTTCCAATATTAAAAAGTGTTGAAAATTATCAAAAGACTTTTCTGTATTTACTGAGATGATTTATAATGTTTCTCCCATAATTTATTAATTTTATAAATCACATTCACCAGTTTTCTAATGCTAAATCACCTTGAAATTCCTGGGGATAACTCCATTTTGATTATGGTAAATAATAATTTATATATATCCTGGATATATGTAAGAGCCCTCTGTGGGCCTCTGGAGTATTTAAAAGACCAAACAAAAGCATCTGGAAATTTCACTACAGAGGTACGACTCTTGTCACATGATTTGTTGCTGAAGTTGTGACTCTTGGTTTGAAGTATCAGCTGAGGAGCTAAGGTGAAATTAAGGCTGTGTTATTGCTTTAGCAAAGTAGTCCAAAGATGTGCTACCTGAAGTAAATGTGGCAAAAAAAAAAAAAAAAAGCAGTTGTTGTCTCAATATTGGCAAAAATGTAAATCATCTAGGCTTGATGGGAACTCTAATTAAGGCATGATGATCACCTGTGTTTAGAGTTGAAGGGTCATTCCCTCTGACGTGTGAGGGAATTAGGATCTTAAATCAATACCATAAAATAATGTAATATGAATAACATAAAGTTGACATAAAATGTCAATATAATGATCCCACAGAAGAGCTAATTTGCTAATTATTTTCAGAATAGATGACAGGTAAATGCTTCTTTCTAATGAAAGATACAGAAAAGAAAAATTAGTCTTTAAAGAAGAGATATTGAGATATTGATAACAGTTTGAAATAGGGATAAGCTATGATCAAGAAGGAAGAACTCAGGAGACACAATTAATATTCACTGAGCACCTATTATGTTCTAAGAAATTTATTCATGCTGTGTCTTTTCACTCAAAAATTATCATATGGCCACTACTTCATAAATGAAAGAACTGAAACCTAGAGAATTTAAGCATCTTGCAGAAATTATATAGGTAATAAGGGACTGAGTTAAAATCTAATGAAGTCAAGTCATCTGTAAAGTCTGTGACACCTTTCCTTTTTATCAACCTAGGGAATATGAAGGAGTTAAAAATGCCATAAGGAGGATATGATAATGAAAAAGGTTTAAGGTAATTTCTTGTCTTGAATATATTATCTAATGTTTAAAAATCAAAACGGATCTTTCCAGTGTCATTCAGGTTTCCTTTTTGAAAAAAGGTGGGATAGAAATATAAGGATAGATAACTACTTGGAGTAACTACTTGGGAGTAATCCAGTTATTGCCCATGTTGTGTGTTTGTTAGTATTTTTAATTTTTCAAAAAATAAATCTACCTGTTTTTATAGTAGAAAAAAATGGAAAATGAGTTAAATACAAGAAGAACTTTGAAAAATACATAAGGTAAATTCAATCTGATTCATAAAAAATTGAGGAAAATAAATGTGTAATTTATAACATATGAATTTAAAAATTTTATTTAAAATTATAATGGTATTTAATTATAAAATTAAGTAAGCCTGAGAAAGTGGGAATTCCCATATTCAGGTGGCTGGTGGAAAAGTTGATTTAACAGGCAGCTTTCTGGAGGGCAATTTGAAAATGTGTACCCAAACTATGTGCATTTTATCTTTTAATTTATTTATTTTTATTAATTAAAAAATTTGTTTTAATTAGTTATACATGACAGTAGAATACATTTATGTACTTTGATGTATCATATATACATAAATGGGATATAATTTCATACATAAATGGGATATAATTTCTCACTTTTCTGAGTGTACTTGTTGTAGAATCACATTGGTCATGCAGTCACATATGTACATAAAGTAATAATGTCTGTTTTGTTCTACTATCCTTCCTATCTCCATATCCCCTTCCTTTCCCTCCCTTCACTTCCCTCTACCTAATCTAAGGTAATTCTATTCTCAAGTGCCCTGCCCCTTACTCTGAATTAGCATTTGCATATTAGAGAAAACATTCAACCTTTGGTTTTTTGGGATTGGCTTATTTCGCTTAGCATGATATTCTCCAATTCTATCCATTTATTGGCAAATGCCATAATTTCATTCTTCTTTCAAACTGAGTGATATTCCATTGAATATATATATACCACATTTTCTTTATCCATTCATCTATTGAAGGACACTTAGGTGGGTTCCATAGTTTAGTTATTGTGAATTGAGCTGCTATAAACATTGACGTAGCTGCATTACTGTAGTATGCCGATTTTAGGTTCTTTGGGTAAAACCAAGGAGTGAAATGGCTGGGTCAAATGGTGGTTTCATTCCAAGTTTTCTGAGGAATCTCCATACTGCTTTCCATAGTGGTTGAACCAATATGCAGTCCCACCAGCAATGTATGAGTGTACCTTTTCCCCCACATCCTCACCAACATTTATTATTGCCTGTATTCTTGATGATTGCTATTCTGACTGCAGTGAGATGAAATCTTAGTGTAGTTTTGATTTACATTTCTCTAATTTCCAGAGATGTTGAACATTTTTTCATTTATTTGCTGATCAATTATATTTTTTCTTCTGTGAAGTGTCTGTTCAGTTCCTTAGCCCATTTATAGATTGGGTTATTGTGTTTTTTTTTAAATGTTAAGTTTTTTGAGTTCTTTATATAACCTAGAGATTAGTGCTTTATCAGAAGTGCATGTGGTAAAGATTTTTTCCCAATCTGTAGGCTCTCTCCTCACATTTTTGATTGTTTCATTTGCTGAGAAGAAGCTTTTTAATTTGAATCCATGCCATTTATTGATCCTTGATTTTACTTCTTGTGCTTTAGGGGTCTCATTAAGGAAGTCAGAGCCTAGGCCAACATGATAAAGATTTGGGCCTACTTTTTCTTCTATTAGGCTCAGGGTCTCTGTTCTAGTGCCTAAGTCTTTGATCCACTTTGAGTTGATTTATGTGCAGGGTGAGAGATAGAGGTTTAATTTCATTTGCTACATATGAATTTCCAGTTTTGCCAGCACCATTTGTTGAATATAGGCTATCTTTTCTCTAGTGAATGTTTATGGTACCTTTGTCTAGTATGAGAGAACCATATTTATGTGGGTTTGTCTCTGTGTCCTCTATTCTGTATCATTGGTCTACAAGTCTACTTTGGTGCCAATACCATGCCATTTTTGTTACTATAGCTCTGTAGTATAGTTGAAGATCTGGTATTGTGATGCCTTCTGCTTCACTTTTCTTGCTAAGGATGGCTTTGGCTATTCTGGAAATTTATTTCCAAATAAATTTCATGATTGCTTTTTCTATTTCTATGAAGAATGTCATTGGGATCTTACTAGGAATTGCATTAAATCTATATAATGCTTTTGGGTAGTGTGGCCATTTTGACCATGTTAATTCTGCCTATCCAGTAGCATGGGAGATCATTCCATCTTCTGAGGTTTTCTTCAATTTCTTTCTTTAGAGTTCTGCATTTTTTATTGTAGAGGTCTTTCACCTCTTTTGTTAAATTGATTCCCAGGTATTTTATTTTATTTGAGGCTATCATGAATAGAATAGTTTTCCTAATTTCTCTTTCAGTGAATTCATTGCTGATATATAGGAATGCATTTGATTTATGGGTATTGATTTTATATCCTGCTACTTTGCTGAATTCATTTATTAGTTCCAGAAGTTTTCTGGTAGAATTTTTTGGATCTTCTAGATGTAGCATCATGTCATCAGCAAATAATGATAGTTTGAGTTCTTCTTTACCTATTTTTATTCCTTTAATTTCTTTCTTCTGTCTAATTGCTCTGTCTAGAGTTTTAAGGATGATGTTAAATAAAAGTGGTGAAAGAGGACATCCTTTCCCTGTTCCAGTTTTTAGTGAGAATGCTTTCAATTTTCACCATTTAGAATGATGCTGGCCTTGGGTTTAGCATATATAGCTTTTACAATATTGAGGTATGTTCCTACTATTTCTAGTTTTTCTAGTGTTTTGAACATAAAGGAGTGCTGTATTTTGTCAAATGTTTTTTAATGCATCTATTGATATGTTCATATGATTCTTGTTTTTAAGTCTATTAATGTGATGCATTACATTTATTGATTTCCATATATTGAGCCAACACTGCATTTCTGAGATGAACCCATTTGATCATGGTGTACTATCTTTTTAACATGTTTTTGTATTTGATTTGCCAGAATTTTATTGAGAATTTTTGCCTTTTTGTTCATCAGGGATATTGATCTGAAGTTTTCTTTCCTTGATGTGTCTTTGTCTGGCTTTGGTGTTTAGGTCATATTAGCTTCATAGAATGAGTTTGAAAGGGTTCACTCCTTTTCTGTTTCATGGAATAGTTTGAGGAGTATTGGTGTTAATTCTTCTTTGAAAGTTTTGAGAACTCGGCTGAGAATCCATCTGGTCCTGGACTTTTCTTGGTTTGTAGGTTTTTATTGGTGTTTAAAATTTCAAAATAGTATCTAATTTTCTTGTGTATTTCAGATTTGTCCATTATGATATTTCCTTCTTCATCTTGTATTTTAATATTTTTCTCTTCATTATCGTGGCCAGTGGTTTATCTCTATTTTACTTATTTCTTTAAAAAATCAACTTTTTGTTTTGTCAATTTCTTCAATTGTTTCTTTTGTTTTGATTTCAATGGTTTCAGCTCTGATTTTAATTACTTCCTGTCTTCTATTGCTCTTGGTGTTGATTTGTTCTTTTTTTCTAGGGCTTTGAGGTATAGTGTTAGGTCATTTATTTGTTGACTTTTTATTCTTTTAATGAATGTGATCAGTGCAATATACTTTCCTCTTAGCCTTCATAGTCCCAGAAATTTTGATACATTGTATAAGTGTTCTCATTTGCCTCTAAGAATTTTTAAAATTTCATCCCTGATTTCTTCCATTATCCATTCATCATTCAATAGTCTATTATTTTTGTCTTCATCTGTTAGAGTAGCTTCTATTTTTTACTTTATTGTTGATTTCTAATTTTATTCCATTGTGATCTGATAGAATGCAGGGCATTATCTCTGTTTTTTTTGTATTTACTAAGAGGTGCTTTGTGGCATAAGATGTGGTCTATTTTAGAGAAGAAACATTGTGCTGCTGAGAAGAAAGTATATTCACTTGTTGATGGATGAAATATTGTGTACATGTCTATTAAGTTTAAATTATTGACTGTATTATCTAGTTCTATAGTTTCTTTATTTAGTTTTTGTTGGGAAGATCTGTATAGTAGTGAGAGAGGTATGTTAAAGTCACCCAGTATTTTTGTGTTGTGGTCTATTTGATTCTTGAAATTGAGAAGGGTTTTTTTTTTTTGATGTATGTAGATGCTCCATTGTGTGGAGCATGAATATTTACAATTTTTATTTCCTGCTGATATGTAATTCTCTTAAGAGGTATGAAATGTCCTTATTTGTCTTTTCTGATTAATTTTGGCTTGAAGACTACTTAATCTGAGACGAGGAAGGATACCCATACTTGTTTATGCAATATTTGTGAGAGAGATGTTTTTTCCCATCTTTTCACCTTCAGCCTGTGGATATCTTTGCCCATGAGTTGCGTGTCTTGAAGACATCATATTGTTGGGTCTTGCTTTTTAATCCAATCTACCAGTCTAGGTCTTTTGATTGATGAGTTTAGGTCATTAACATTGAAGGTTATTATTGAGATATGATTTGGCACCTCAGTTAGTTCCCACAAGAGTGAGATGTTATAAAAAAGAACAAGATTGGCCTCTCTCTGCTGTCTGAACTTTCTCTCTTTCCTCCTGTCTCCCTTTTGTGTATGCTTCCATCCACTATGAGGTCATCAGAGCTGAGCTGAATGTCCTTGAATCTTCAAAACTGTGAACTAAATAAACAATTTTTTCTTTATACATTACTCAGACTCAAACATTTTTCTGTAGCAATGAAAAATGGACTAATATGACTCAAAGACACTTGCAGAACTGCTCAGCAAGGGCAAGTCACTGACATGATCTGTCAAGCTGAGAAGCTGATGGTCTTATTGACGATTCCAGAACCTTGACACTTTGCCACAACTGGTGTGAAATGAAAACCCTGAGACCATTTTCTTTTCCAGGTTCTGAATTTGAGACTCACAAAAGTAGTTTTCATTGCAGAATGTATATGACATCTGGGAATTCAGCTGATGCAAGTTACAGCCTTTTAATAAGAAAGCATTGGAGGATATTAAACTATATATTGATGAGACAACCCTCAATCTCTGCCACACCCAGCAATCCTACTTCTAGGAATTAATTCTAAAGAAATAATTATGACTATTTCCAAATATATAGCTGAAAGAATATCCATCATGCTGTTATCTGTATTAGTGAAAAATTGGGAAACAATTTAAATGACCCAAAATAGATCATTGATATTAGTTATGGGTTATCATAAAATCATGAAAAATGAGCCTATATGTGAAAATCTATGTGACCTTGGGTTTTGCAGAATGTTTCTAGACACAACTCCAAAACCACAATTCATGAATAAAAAAAATTTGATAAGCTGGATTTCATTAAAATGAAAAACTTCTGTGCTGTGAAAAACAATGTCAAGAAAATGAAAAGATAAGCCACAGAGTGGAAGAATATATTTGCAGAAGACTTATCTGATAAAATATACAAGGAACTATTAAAACTCAGCAATAAGAAAACAAACAGTTTGATTTAAAAATGGGTTTGAGACATTAACAGATACTCACCAGAGAAAATACATAGATGGAAATTATATGAAAAGATGCTCAACATCATATCTTATTAGGAAATAGGAAATTGAAACAATAAAGAGATGTAACTACATACCCATTAGAATGGCCGAAATACCAAACACTGACAACAGAAAGTGATGGTGGAGATGTGTAGCAATAGGAACTCTAATTCATTGCTGATGGGATAAAAAATGATACAGATATTTTGGAAGATAGTTGGGCAGCTTCTTACAAAGCTACACTGTTCTACCATAGGATTCAGCAAGATAATTACCTAAATGAGTTGCAAATTTATGTCCACATAAAAACTTGTACACAAATGTTTGTAACAACTTTATTCATAATTTCCTCAAAATGGAATTAAGATGTCCTTCAACAAATAAATGTTTTAACAAACAGAGAAACATCTAGACCATGGAATGTTATTCAGTGATAAAAAGAAATGAGCTATCAAGCCATGATGGAACATGGAAGAAACTTAAATTCATATTGCTAATAAAGAAATCAGTCTGAAAACAATATGTACTTTCAACTGCATGACCTTCTGGAAAAGGCAAAAGAACAGCATGGTAAAATGATGGGAAGGGAAGAAAAGGCAGATGAATAAAAGGGATTCAGGGTTTTTTTAGGACAGTATAAATATTCTATAAAATACTATAATGGTAGTATTTTACATTATGCATTTGTAAAATCCATAGAACTATAGAAAAAATATGTAGACCAAAATATATAGAGAGACAAAAATATATAGATCAAAAATCAATCTTTTATTTATTATTTGTTATTTCTAGATATACATGAGAGTAGGGTGTATTTTGACATATTTTGTGTACATAGAAGAAGTATAACTTGTTCTAATTAGGATCCCATTATTGTGGTTGTATATGATGTGGAGTTACATTGGTCATTATTCATATATAAGGATAAGAAAGATAGGTCAGATTCATTCTACTGTCTTTTCTATTTCCATCCCCCTCCCTTCCTTTCATTCCTCTTTGTCTAGTCCAGTGAACTTCTGTCTTCCCTTCCCTGTTGTGGGTTAGCATCCACATATCAGAGAGAAGATTCTGCCTTTGGTGTTTGGGGACTGGCTTATTTCACTTGGCACAATATTCTCCAGCTCCATCCATTTACCAGCAAATGCCATAATTTCATTCTTGTTTGTGGATGAGTAATATTCCATTGTGTATATGTACCACATTTTCTTTATCCATTCATCTGTTGTAGGGCACCTAGGTTGGTTCCATTGCTTGGCTACTGTGAATTGAGCTGCTATGAACATTGATGTTGTTGCATCACTGTAGTATGCTCATTTTAAGTCGTTTGGGTATAAACCAAGGAGTGGGATAACTGGGTCAAATGGTGGTTCCATCCCAAATTTTCTAAGCAATCTCCATACTGCTTTCCATAGTGGTTGCACCAATTTGCATTCCCACCAGCAATGTGTAAGTGACCCTTTTCCCCCACATCCTCACCAGCATTTATTGTTACTTGTATTCTTGATAGTTACCATTCTGACTGGAGTGAGATGGAAACTCAGTGTAGTTTTGGTTTGCACATCTCTAATTGCTAGAGATGTTGGAATGCTTTCATATATTTTTTGACCATTGCTATTTCTTCTTCTGAGAAGTTCCTGTTCTTTTCCTTAGCCCATTTATTGATTGGGTTATTTTGGTGCTAAGTTTCCAAGTTAATCTTAATGTACCTTTGTTAATAAGTTAATACTAATGCATCAATATTATTTCATTAATTGTAATAAATGTACCATAGTAATGCAAGATATAATAGGGGGAACCCCCTGTAGGAAAGGGGGAACACTTTGTTTTTTCTGTAATTCTCAAACTACTCTAAAAAGTCTGTAAGTTTAAAAACTGAGGCCAAAGAAGACTACTTATTGTTGTGAAAAAAATGCTCAAAATAGGTCAAGTGTATAATAAAGCATATAAATTCTATTGCCCTATTTTATTGTGATATGTGTGCATTCTGTCATGTACACATATATTTGTGCACACACATGCATGCATAACCTCATGGGTAAAGACTAGAATGTCTAAACAAAACTGTCAACATCACTGTCTCTGAACTAGAGAATAAAGTAAAAATTTTCTTATCTTTTATATTTGATTTCCCCCAAATTCTACAGTAGACTCTGTATCATTTTTAAAAAAGAAAATAAACAGTTTTTTTGGGTAAAATTTCTATAAAAATATTAACTTGAAATAATAATTTTAATTGATAGAATTGATAGTCATGTTTATACCCACCTGTGTTCCCTACTCAAGATGATTTTAATTTCCTCTACATTGTGTACATGTGTCTGAACCTTCATTCCATACCTCACACTTGGAGTCTTTCTTGAAACTCATTCCCCTACCCTCAATGTATGCAGTCTATTGATATACTATATTCCTTCAAGACCTTAATTAGTTCCTTGAGACATATCCTATTTTGTTTTATTTCTGCAAGGATTCATCCATCCCTTCTGTGGTCCACTAGAACTGCATTGAGACTCCATTACAATATTTTTTTATAATCTCCTTTGTGCCATGTGAGTTATGCCCACATCTGTTTTCCTCCATAGACCAAAATATCCTTTAGAATAGGGACTATGCTTTTGTATCACCTAAAACACACAAAGTGCAGATCTTTGCACAATGAATGGCTGTTAAATTGAATTGATTTAAATTACATTAGAAGTCATTTGAAAGTGCTAGCAAAATACCATTAATGGTGTCTGTGTAAGATGCTTTGAATTAAATGTGAGGACAAATACATTAATGCTAACATGCTCTCAAGCAAACACCACCAGCTCTGCAGTGAAGATTATCAAACATCGGCTTCCCTGCCTGAGACTTGTGATTAGAATGCCTGATTCTGCAAGTTCAGATCAAGTCCACTCTTCTCACTGGACCAAGATCAGAAGACTGAATCATAAGATCAGTGTAAGAAAAAGTGAAATGAACACATGGTTTGAGAAGAAGTGATCTGAGGTCATTTTATGTGTAAGAACATGTCTGTGTTACTGCAATGACGATGGCGAAGGAAATGGAGGAAATGATGTGTGACCCTCTTCTCTTTCCCCCTCCCCAAAGCAAACTAATAAACGATGGGGGAGCCAGAGTTTCCCTTTCTGAAAATCAAATCATCTTCCTCTAAAAATGGTTATTTGATCATCATTATACATGGGGACATGTAAAATGTGGTTTGACATCCCTTCAGGAAAGTAACTGATATGTTAGTACTCCAAGGCCCTGTGTGTATTGGTGAAAGCTCTTAATAATAACTTTTAATTTATTAGTAATGGAACAAACATCAAATGATATTGCCTGTAATGCATTTTTAAGAATCCACTATTATTTCCTATTATAGAAACATGTATTCATATATAAACCCAAGATGCTGTCCATGGTCCTTAGGCTCACAGAATACCAAAGCAGCAAAAGCCTAGATATAAAAGAACCAGAAGAGAAATCTTCACTGAGCATAATCATTTAATTTTCCACTTGGTTCAAGAAGAAATATTTTGCTTAATTTCTTATTTGTTCATTTTCATATAAAGTTGTGGTTACATGCACTATAAATCACTGACCCCTTTTACACTAACTATTTAATGTCTATATATTTCACTCTAGTTTAATATAGCTGAAAAATAGGCTTTGTGTAATAGTAAAACAATGAAACAAATCATTAACTCCTCAGAATATCATGGTAGCCTGGCAAGACCTTGTGTGTGTGTGTGTGTGTGTGTGTGTGTGTGTGTGGTGTGTGTGTGTGTGTGTGTGTGTGTGTGTGTGTGAGAGAGAGAGAGAGAGAGAGAGAGAGAGAGAGAGAGAGAGAGTGTGTGTGTGTGTGTGNAGACATTACACCAGAAAGGAGAAAGTGAGAGAGAGAGAGAGAGAGAGAGAGAGAGAGAGAGAGAGAGAGAGATGCTCTTTTTTTTTGTCTAGGATATGCATTCAGATGAATTTGGTTACTCTGTTGTATACAGGGAGACACTGAAGGAAATCTAAATAAAAAAACCTTTATACATGATACTTAAAAATAGAAAAGTATTCCAGCCTATAATTATAAAAAAGTATTGGGTCTCTTGATAGTAGTTTTGCTTAGATCAATTGTTTTCACTGTTATTATATCATGCATCTTGATGACATTCCCCAATACAATGAAAAGAACATGCCAAGTAAACAAAATAATTTTAAATCTAGAGACAAAACTTAGGACTTAATTTTTTCCTCTCTGCTCAGATATTCAGGCTGAGATTGGACTGGACAGATGATACAGTGCAATAAACATTAAAATTTAGAAGCATGATAAGATCAGCTATAAGAGTGCTACTTTTAGTTTGAATTCTTTCCATTTATCATCTTGTGTCACACCTGAAATACTATCCAAATTCAGCATATATTTGTATGTGTGGTAATCTAACTTTATAGGGAATAGTCTAGTGATCCTCGTTTACTATCAAGATGTAATGCTGGTGATTAAATTACAGATGACACACCACATCAATTCTTATTAGAGATGTGCAGGCAGTGAAATGTTTACATTTCAGTGGATGATTTGAGTCACTCTTGCACCCATTTCTCATTATGCTAAACTTGGTGATTATCAGTTGGTACTTCAGACTCCACTTGCCCAAGTTACACACTTGGAATCTTATTAAGGCAGGTTTTTATATATTTGAATCTACTCCTCTGTAGCTCATTTTAAATATTAAGTGAGAAAATGCATATCAGAATATTTTTTATACCTTAAAGTCCTATAAAAATATGATGTGGCATTGTATTTATGCAACAAATAGTAGTACCCATTATGTATTGGACATTTCTTTAGGCACTGGGGATAAATATTAGAAAAAAAGTCCCTGCCCTCACAAAGCTTATATTCTAGAGAGAGGAGACAGATAATAAAGAATTGAAATATGCAGTGATCGAAATGGTATTTTTTCTCCGTAGGACAAAGTGAGTAAGAGTGATAAGGATAGATATGAAGAGCTGACATTTAAAATAGGTTGGTAAAAGAAGTCCCAGTGAGAAGGTGACTTGTGAACAAAGGCCTAAGTCAGAGAAGTGTACCTAGGGAAGAACTTTTCAGGCACAGGATGCAGCCAGTTCTGTCAGGAGCTTGGGTGTTATGTAGGAGGAACTAGTCAAAGAGACTAGTATGAGTAAGGAGGCCAGTGAGGAGGTAAGACAGATAAGAAGACACAGAGAGGAAATAGTGTAGAGGCTTGGAGATGGATAAGCACATGGGATTGCCATGTCACTACCTTAGGCCCATGGAATGTGAGCAGCAGTGACACTGTTCTGAAGAGCCCATGTTCTCCACCTTGACCTTCTTTTCCTCTGAACTGTGATTGATAAATTACAGTTGGTGGTTCCCACAATAACCTGTATCCCAGGGTGTTTGAGGTGAAATGATACAGAATACAGAATGCTTGTCTGACCTATGATGTGAATAAGAAATGTGCATGAGGTCTGGTGCAGTGCCCTGTAATTCCAGCTACTGGGGAGCCAGAGGTAGGAGGATCTCAAGTTTGAGGCCAGCCTGGGCTACTTGCCAAAACTATTTCTCAAAAAAAGGAAAGAAAAGAAAGAAAAAAAAAATGTGCATGAGGTTGCCACAAGTCTCTGTCAAGTCTCTACTAGTTTCCTAGAAATGGTCCCTTATCTCTACAAAGGCTGAATTCTAAGCCTTCTGCTTGTCCCAGAATTGATAAATTGGCCAAAGTAAAATATCTAAAGAAGTTTGATCAGTTTTGGAAATTCTTATATTTTCCAAGTTTTAGCATCTTGGGGTTCTTTTTGCCCCACCAGCTGTCTGCTGATTTTGAATGAATGATTTCTGAACTTTATTTGGATTTCATAGTTGGTCTTGGTGAAAATGCTGGTGGTCTTCTGCAAATCACCTTATACCATCCAGTGGGAATGTTCAGATTACATTAAAAGTTACAATATTGAAGGGAATGAATAAAGTAAAGGATTGTATACTTGCCGAAGTCTGGCTGGGCACAAATGCCGCAGTCTGGCTGGGCACACAATCACGAGCCACCACACAGCTTGTAGATTCAAACAGCAACTCTTTATTCCCGAACTCACACCAGCCGTCTACAATCACGTTCTGGGGAAATCCACATTCTCTGCCCAAATCCACCTCCACTGAGAACTCAAGGGGAACTCAGGCAGCAGGATACGCCCTATTCCCAGCAGGAATAATCTTAAACCTGGAACGCCCTAAACCCGATTATCCTAAACCGGGAACACCCTAATCCGCCCTGGTCCTTGAGCAAGGTCACCTACATTCAATGTCACTGCAACATGGGGTACGCTGGCAAGGAAATTGTCATACCTACTTGGCTAATGGCTCCCAGCATATACTGAAATCTGGAGCATTCCAAAAGTGAGAGAAATCCATCAATACAAGAAAAAAATAATACTCTCTGTAATATTGAATTGTATTTAAGATGATCATATCTTATGATTTAATTACTTATTATTACTTTCCATATTTTAATATTTATACTTTCTCTTTCTAAACAATTATCTGATTTATTGTTTTGCTTGACTATAGAACTGGAGTTGGTCAGTTTCTCTGGTATTCTTCTAATAATTTCCTTTCCTTTCACATATACAATTATTGTTAGTTTCATTCATGGATTAAGGCAAAAATATTATCAATGTGAGTGAAATTTAAATATGAATAAGTAGTGGAAACTTTTGAAACCAGCATGTTCAGTATGTACTAACTATTGTATCAGTTAATATCCTAGAGTGTATGAGAGGATAGTCCAACTGACAAAATTCAAGGAGCTTTTATGGAGGAGACACTTATTAAGGGGAAAGCAGGGAAAACACAAAGGATAACATTGAATTCTAGAGCTAGATACTTGAGACATCTTTGTCCTGAAGAGGCAAAGGAAGGGATCAGTTACTAGAATCTAGAGACATCAAAGCCAGGTACTATAAGCAGCCTGCAGTGGGCCCCTAGGGAGATTATCTCAACCTTTCCTTCTGTCTTTTGCTTCTTCTTTCCAGTGGGAAGCCAGAAAACAAAGTAACCTATTGAATTTATTTTTATGAGTCACTGTCTGGAACAATACAGCTCTGACTCTCTTTGTTTTCTTCCACCTCTATTCCCCAAATTGAAAAATGGCTCCCAGGTGAACATAGCTGTCATACTTCCTGGACCATGAAAAATAGAGCATGCCTTTAGAATTACTTATACAACTCTGTAAGTTCATTTAATAGAACTCTTATACCAAAGCTGAAAAAACCCTGAAGATACAAATTAGACTTAACAATATACTTTATGTGAACCTATCCTAAATATAAATTTCAAGTATTTCCTCTTTTAAGCATTTTTCATATTCTAAAAATCTATCTTGACATGTAGCATATATATACAAAAAGAATTGGGGCATAGTTAACTTCAATATAAATACCAGAAAGCTAGATGATGTGAAAGATAGGTAACCAACTTATATTAATCTGGTTGCTGTTCATAGGAGCTCAATTTAGAAGCTTGGAGGCTGAATGTTTCCTCTTTTGTTTTGAAAAGTAAATTTTTAGAAGCTTAAATACAAGTTTTCATCTTAATTCACCTTTCACATATAATTGATATTGTAATTTCACTGTAAATATCAATAAAGAAGTTATAATGCCAATGGACATGGACATTGAGTTAGACATCTCAGAGTAATGGGATACTAAAATATCATGATTACATAATTGATTTCCTAAATAATCCAAAATCCTGACTGAGAAAGCTGCCTGGAAGGCTCATAATGACTATTTGTAGGGCCCTGACCTGAGTGGAGAGTTCTATAACTGAACTCATTGCCCTTCAAAAATCTTCTCCTCTTCCTGTTTTTGTTTTCCTTATCAAAGATGTCATAATTCTCCAGTGACCCACAGACAAAACATTGAAATGATGTATTCATTCATTCATTAAATCAATAACCATTTATCAAATGTACTGTCCAGGAGATAAAGACAAATGAGATTGAGCAGGTTTCATGAAGGATCTCAATCTGCTTGGAATGTGGAAAAGTTATTGTTGTAAGTCTCGCAATAGATTTTTGTTTAGTGATCGCTTTAAGTCTTGAAAGACACCAAAAGACCATGGTGTGAAAGACTGTACTGCAGAAAGAGTTTATTCCCCTTTTTAAAACAAGGACCTCATTCCCTTGATCTCTTAAATAGTTCTTGGGAATCATTCTTTCTTATTTATTAGTGGCTGCAATGACTCTAGTTGAGCACTTACTACCTTCTATTTGGCTTAGAGTGGCAGTGCCTCAACTCTCCTGACTTGCAAGTTCTCTTGCCAACAACCCCCACTACCAAATATTGCCAAATCATTTTTCTGGAACACAGAGTCTGTACCCTATCCAATACTTGATCTCCTCATCTACTCTCTGCTCTAAGTTGTACTCTTGAGTACTTATTTACCTTGTGCAATCCTAGAGTGACCTTCCTTACTCATTCCCCATTACCGTCTTTGGAAAGCTTGCCAATTCTTCAAGGGCCAGCTGTAGGTAAAATATTCTCACCTTTCAGCTCATAGTTTTTGTATTTGCTCATATGCTTATGTTATTCCGTTTTGTTTTGTATTTATGTTTTATCTCCCTTGCTAGATTGTAAGCTTTTTGAGGGCCCCTGTTCATATTATTTTTGTGGGTCTATTGTAGCAAATGATGGGATATCTTTACAGATGATGGGAAGGGGAATTCAGATGTTTTTAAATTAAATCATGCAAGCATTCCATAAATATCAGAGCAGACTAGAGTTAAGCTCTAATTTGATCTGGTACAAACAGATTTTGATGCTAGATGGAGTGACACCAGAAAGAATTTGGGCATAGTTTGTCTTCTATTAGATCTGTGCAGTGATTAAGGGCACATTCCAGTGAAAACAACAAAAGTTATAAATTTATACACATTAAATCCACATAGCAAAATCTCACTGAAAACATTTAGCAACCTTATATGTTTCTAGATGTCTGGTGAATTCTAAAGTAAATGTGATTTTTTTTTTTTTTTGTAGTGTAGATGTTACATGTTGAAACTGAAGTTTTAAAACCAAAGACTTTACTTTTTCAAAATAATTTAAAATTTAGTCATTGTTTTCATGTAAAACAATTCATGCAGATATATTTTAAAACACAAACTCCTTAACTTAAAAACAACCCATTTCTTCCTCCATGTTAGGGCTGTCAAAAAGAAGGAGAGATTTGGTAAACTGCATGTCACTATCAGCCATTGATAGCCAGTGATTTGTTCCGAATCCAAAGGCTAAACCAAACCTCATGCTGCTGTATGTCAGATACAATTGGTCCACAGTCAAAGTTTTACAGCTCAGACAGGGCACACTTTATCCTTCAGGCTGCTACTTAAGATAGCCATGACCCTGAGGAGAACCAGTCAACAAAACAGACAGACAAGAGGATGTGATTTGTATGCATCCCTGAGCCAGCTCACATCACCCCTGACCTACAGGTCAGGCTGCAAATGACAGCAGGGTGCATGCACCTGATCAGACAGAATATTCTCATTATAAAGACTGGGAAGAGGGAGCAACTCCTCTGTGTTTACCCACAGACCAGATGCAATCTACCTAGGAAATGAGTAAAAAAAAATACTGATTTAGCTCAACAAGAAGATGTGACCGACATGTAAGTGCCTTATAAAAATTTTAAAGCAATCATTTATCCTCATAAAGTTGGATGAACACAAGATGATTATACAAAGGAAGTTTATCAAAGGAAAGAAGCAGTTTGTTTAATCACAAACAGACCATCTAAAGAAAACTAACCTGGAATGAGTAACCCTGATTGAACTACAATAGGGCAATCTTTTCAGATATACATGGCCATGAGTATTTGTTTTAGAAATGGTTTTGATAAAGGGTGAACCTAAAATAGTGATGAAAGCTTACACATGTACTATTTTTTTTTTTTTTTTAATTTTGGGAGGCAGTAAAATCTTTCAGATTTTAAAAAGAAATCTGGATTTCTAAAATGACCTGTATTGACAAGAGAGATACACAAAATCACCATGAGTGCTTGTTTTTAAAAGCAAAAGAAAGAACCTATGACTTAAATTAGTAGAAGTAGGTTTGTTTGAGGCCAGCAGACTAGAAGAGGTGACCTCTGGATAGCCCCATGAGAACTCTGATTCCTGACAGCAGTATCTTAAAACAGTAGAGATTCATCATTCAACTGCTCCGACATAGATAATTAAAATGGTATTGTCCAGATTTTAATAATCATATACACAAAAAGCCCATTAGTACAGAGATGGTCTGTAAAGTGGGTGTTAATCCTATTTCTGAAATACTGAGTAAAGAAAAGTGTGTGTGTGGGTATAGTGTATATATACATATATATACATATGCTATATGTGTGTGTATTTAATTATAAACAACATATTTATACTCACAAGAGAATTGAGATGATAGGTGAAAACATGTAGACTGTGCTTCTTAAGGAGCTGAAATGCAACACTAACCAACAATGCCCAGTTTATGTCTTATTAGCAACCTGGAGTGGAAGGGTTGAGTAATTCAACTTTCTGTCTATAAGTATTATCTTCCCCATAGACTGTACAATCACAATTTCACAGACAATGTCTTACTTATCTTTTCTTCCTCAACATGTATTGCAATGCCTGTTGACTCCAAAATGACTCAAGCTTGCAGATAGGCAAGTGTGATCAACCAATTCACTAACGCAAAGCAATTGCAATTTTTTTCGTTTCCTTTTAACATTTGACTTGGCCTCATAGGTTTCTTTCTGTGGTAAGCTTACCCTTCATGTTTATATTAATCATATTTTAACTTTAATATTAAAGACATTGGGCTGCAGAAAGTTCATGGAGATAAGGGAAAAGACAGTTAAGTCTCTTCCATAGCAATATATATATATATATATATATATATATATATATATATATATATATCTCAGTGTATATGCTAATCATGTGACCTTATACAAATTACTTTAAAATGTTATGAGTCTCATTTTTGTAAAATGTGAAATGTATCCATAATTAGGCATATCTCATAAGATTGCAATATGTTTTAAAGGCGACTATATGAGAAATTATTTGTAAATATAAAATCGTATTAAATGTGAATCACTATGCTATTTTTTCCTCCATTTTTAGGGAGACAAAACTATCAAGGGCTTATATACAAGTGAGAAATTTAGTTATATAGAACTGTTCAATAAAATAACTTCTGCTGCATGTTCTGCATGCCATCCTGTGATGTTAAAAAACAAAAAGAAGAATGGTGAAAAGAAAATTGTGTCCTCTGGCACCAGGTGGCCAAATTTAGTGGATAAAAATATAGGTACATAGTTTAATTTTAATTTTAGATAAATAATAAATACTTTAAAATATAAGGATGCCCCATATAATATTAAAATGTAAATGGGTGTGTCGTCTATTTTATATGGCAATGGTATTTTGGCACCAACCATGACAACAAAAAAACTAGTTCTAAATGGTCTTCTAAATGGTCTTCCTAACTCTCTTCTTGAGTCTTATTATTTTATCTTCATTTAAATATTATAATTGCACAGGTATCTTAACAAACAACCCAAAACATTTCAGGAGAAATAAAATATAACTAGGAAATTAAAAAATAGAACATGTTCTATTAATGTCTAGAAATCCCTTTCTTTCATCAATCATTAATTTGATTAATACCCCTGAGGCACAAGCAAGGAGACAGGCACTGTGCTAGACATTAGTACACTTAGAGCCACATTCATCATTTTATACTGTCTTTTGTATTGCTGGGGTTAGAAGTCTGCAAACAGTTAGCAATTTTTCTCATTACCTTCCAATTAGGTGTATGCCAATGTGATGTGCTGCAGTAGATTTGAAGGTGAGGGGATAAAAAGCTATCTGGCTCTTCTATCAGTTCCTTGCAGTGACTATCATGGATGACTAGGAGTGATTGCAGGTGGCTATGGGCTTCAATAGTAACAGCACTGATTTAAAGTTCTTATTTACTTGCATTGTGGCCATAGTATGATTTGAATGCAGCAGTGACTAGGGCCATATCTCTAGGTAACTCAACAGTGAGCGTGACACATCATACTTGGATGGACATAATGGACATCATACTTGAGATGATAACAGCTTCCTAAATGTTGGAAAAAACAAAACAAAACTATTTTATGCCTTCCATGTCTGAGTTCCCTTTCCTATTCTTGATGTTCTGGTTCTTTCAATTAGTTTGTGATCCACTCTCTATATTAAGATGTTTGTAATACCTGGAGTGGTTTTTATGTTCTTGACTGGACTGTTGGTGGAAAACTCTGACAACACCAGTTCCAGCTTAGATCATCTTTGAAGTCACGTGATACAAAAGTAATGGAGGGATCTAATAGGACATGACTCATTTGAACTCTGGAGAACTTTTATCATGGGGATTGGAGGAGGAATCTACCATTACTTATAGGCTAAATTAGATCCACTAGAAAGAGTTCTTCACTTACATGTCAAGTAGGGGGCAAACATTTATGGTCAAATTGTATGTCCTTAGCCAACCATGAATAACAGCTTCACTAGACTTTCAGTAATAGTAACACACAGAGAAAACAAGGCCACTAGATATCATTTATTTGAAATAAAAAAAAATATTTTCTCCGAGATTGTATCAGGAAGAAAACTTGTTGGCAGATAACTACATTTCACATAATTATTTTGTTGAATTGAGTGTGCTCCTAAGTGGATGAAAGCTATAACTAATATAAGGTTTAAAAATATCTTTGTGTTTAATCTGTTGCAGTAGTTCATTATCCTACAGTCAAGACATTATATCTGATCTCTAAATTAAACTTTCTCTTCTTGAAATTCCAGCATGTGCTTTTTATCTTCCCTTCACCTGAGAAGAATACATCTGTATTCTTCTTTAACACTCTGCATGTTCCTGAAGATAATAAATCAGTAGCTCCTTCCCCAGTAGTCTCTTTTTCTTAGATGAAGCAATCTCAATTCCATTGACCTTTAAACATGATGGTTGTTTCTATCCCTTTACATAGGTTCTCTGAACTGAATATAACTGATGTAAACTTGCCCATCTTTTAACTGTCACAGTTGGAACGAAGTTTCTGTAATTTTGTTAAAGAGAATCACCTAAGATATTACTTAAAGGAAAAAAATATTTGTTTTGCTTTCACAAGAATACAAAAATTTGTATGGAGAATATCTGACTAAAACATGATTGGAGTTAGATCAGTAAGGGCAATTGGTGTGACTTCGCAAAATGCTTTCTAAATTCAAAACTCTATGGACCAAGTGTTTCAAAATTACCTTAGTTCAAAGTGGTTTGTTTTCTGTTTTTGAAGAAAGAATGCTGAAGTAAGTCTATAAACCCAAGTAAGTAAAATGCATTCAGTAAGAAAATTTTGTAAAAAAATCTGGCTTTGATCATTAATGTGGCAGTATCTCTATAGTACGCTCTTTTAAGATCCTCAGGGAATAGTCCGAGGAGGGCGATAGCTGGGTAAAATGGTGGATCCATTCCCAGCTTTCCCAGGTATCTCCATACTGCTTTCCAAATTGGCCTTACCAATTTGCAGTCCCACCAGCAGTGTACAAGTGTACCCTTTTCCCCACATCCTCACCAACACTTATTGTTGTTTGACTTCATAATGGCTGCCAATCTTACTGGAGTGAGATGGTATCTTAGGGTGGTTTTGATTTGCATTTCTCTGACTGCTAGAGATGGTGAGCATTTTTTCATGTACTTGTTGATTGATTGTATGTCCTCCTCTGAGAAGTGTCTGTTCAGGTCCTTGGCCCATTTGTTGATAGGGTTATTTGTTATCTTATTGTTTAATTTTTTGAGTTCTTTGTATATTCTGGATATTAGGGCTCTATCTGAAGTGTGAGGGGTAAAAATTTGTTCCCAGGATGTAGGCTCTCTATTTACCTCTCTTATTGTTTCTCTTGCTGAGAAAAAACTTTTTAGTTTAAGTAAGTCCCATTTATTTATTCTTGTTATTAACTCTTGGGCTATGGGCATCCTATTAAGGAATTTGGAGCCTGACCCCACAGTATGTAGATCGTAGCCAACTTTTTCTTCTATCAGATGCAGTGTCTCTGATTTGATATCTAGCTCCTTGATCCATTTTGAGTTAACTTTTGTGCATGGCAAGAGAAAGGGATTCAGTTTCACTTTATTCCATATGGATTTCCAATTTTCCCAGCACCATTTGTTGAAGATGCTATCCTTCCTCCATTGCATGCTTTTAGCCCCTTTATCAAATATAAGAAAGTTGTAATTTTGAGGATTGATTTTTGTGTCCTCTATTCTGTACCATTGGTCCACCTGCCTGTTTTGGTACCAGTACCACGCTGTTTTT
>NW_025999842.1:18949854-18993084 GCF_001458135.2 Marmota marmota marmota | reverse complement strand
AAAAAAAATGTGGCATCTATACACAATGGAGTATTACGCAGCAATAAAAAATGACAAAATCATAGAATTTGCAGGGAAATGGATGGCATTAGAGCAGATTATGCTAAGCGAAGCTAGCCAATCCTTAAAAAACAAATGCCAAATGTCTTCTTTGATATAAAGAGAGCAACTAAGAACAGAACAGGGAGGAAGAGCATGAGGAAAAGATTAACATTAAACAAAGACGAGTGGAGGGAGAGAAAGGGAGAGAGAAGGGAAAGCATATGGAAATGGTAGGAGACCCTCAATGTTACACAAAATTACATAGAAGAGGATGTGAGGGGAAAGGGGGGGCAAACAAGGGAGAGAATTGAACAACAGCAGATGAGGTAGAGAGGGATGATGGGAGGGGAGGGGAGGGGGGATAGTAGGGGAAAGGAAAGGTAGCAGAATACAACAGTCACTAATATGCCATTATGTAAAAATGTGAGTGTGTAACCGATGTGATTCTGCAATTTGTATTTGGAGTAAAAATGGGAGTTCATAACCCAATTGAGTCAAATGTATGAAAGATGATATATCATGAGCTTTGTAATGTTTTGAACAACCAATAAAAAAAAATCTGGCTTGAGATAAAGCTGGGACTGAAGCAAATGATAAAGGATTGGTCACTAGTATTTGCCACAAAATCCTTGAACCCCCATAAACTCAAAATATTTAAAATTAAAGAACCTCAAAATAACCCTCCAAGGAAAACAGAAGCCTAGCATTCATTTCTGAGAAAGCATTTGTTTGACTATCTAGTAATACCTGGCTCAGGGTCATTGTTATGATTTAGATATGAAGTATTTACCCCAAAGCTTATTATTATTATTATTATTATTATTATTATTATTATTATTGCAGGAATGTTCCAGAGGTGAAATGATTAGATTGTGGTATCTATAACCTAATCAATCCATCCTAGTTTGAATAGACAGGGTTATATCTGTAGGCAGGTGAGGTATGGCTGGAGGAGGTAGGTACCGGGGCCATACCCAGGAATGATTTATCTTCTCAGAAGTCTTTTCCCCACTCTCTGTCTGCTCTCTAGATGCCATGAATGGAGCAGGGCTCCTTCATTATTCCCTTAACATGATGTTCTGCCTAGTCATGGGCCCAGAGTAATGGAGTTGGCCCACCATGGACTAAATCTCTGAAACCATAAGCCAAAATAAATTTTTCTTTCTGTAAGTTGTTCTTGTCAGGTATTTTGGTCACAGCTATGTTAAGCTGACTAAAACAGTCATGCATATAGTAGATACTTAATGCAAGGTGTAGAATGAAATATTAAATAATAGCATTAATAGTGTATTTAAAACCATACATAATTTAAACATAATAGCAATGATAATGAATTTGAAATCTATTTGATGTCAAAACACATTATAAAGAATAGCTGAATCAAATGTATGAAATATGATATGTCAAGAGCTTTGTAATGTTTTGAACAACTAGTTAAAAAAAGAAACAAAAAACAAAAAACAAAACAACAACAACAACAAAAAGAATATCTGAGAGGAAGAAAACCCAATGTTATTTATGATGAAGTGCTCATCTATATGTTCCATTGCAATAACATTTTGTTTTAATGTATAATTTACTACACAGTTTGTATGATGAAAAATTATAGATGAACCGTATGTGTTTTGTTTATTTTTAGATTAATGATATACATATTTCCTATATGTATGATAGATTAAATATAAAGAAAATGAAATATTAACTTTAAAATATATTAAAAATACAAAATACATTGATGCATGCACAGAAGTAAGGTCTTAAATATCTAAGCCTATGGGCTTTTCTTTAAATATCTTGAATTAATAAATTTATGTAAAATGCAGTGTTTACCTACTGTGGAAAAGATAATATATTTGAATTCTAAACTATATTCAGGTTATTGAATTTTAAAGTTTGTAATGTTGATATAAGTGCAGAGACTTAATGTGATTTTTCCAGTGGTTAGTGAGGTAAGAGTGTTAATGCTTTTAGATTGATATTAAGAATCTTTTTATATTAGAAAATAACTTTTATTCTATTGGCCTGATTCTGTTTACTTAATCTTTGAAGCTTACTAATTAAAAGTCATTGAATAATATTGAATAGTCATTGAATAGTCCAGTAGATTTTAAGAAAATTATAATATAGAACTGAAAGCAGAGTAGACAAATTAGAAATCAGGGAAGTTGCAGTACTGAAGTTTCTTCCTTTTCTGCACCTTCATCTCCTCCTTCCCCATCCCTTCCTCTCTCCTCTCTTCTCTCATTTATTGAGTCTATATTGATCAGAAAATTTTAATATTACTAAGCAGCAATTTACTAGCATCTCTTATAAAACTAAAAATAACATAATTACCATAATAAAGGGTGGGAAAGGGAGTTTAGGCTTCAGAATCCTATTTTCATTGTGGTTCTACCTTTTATTAGCTGTAGAACCTAAGCATGTTACTTAACTTCTAAAAGTCTCAGTTTTTTTTTAAACGGAAAAAATAACGAAATTAGCAACCATCTCAGATTTTACAGTAAGAATTAGACAGTGTATGCAAAAAATATTTAGCAATATACCAGGCATAAAATTTCCACTACTAGTGTTATTTTGCTATGCTTCAGCTACTGTAGATGAATAAGACAAAGTTCCTTCTCTCCTTTGACTTTTCTCTCATGAAGAATGAAATTGTTGGATGACCTCCAAGTTTCCTTCCAGCAGGAAAATCCATAGCTTTATAACCCCTTCTTTCTTAATTGATGCTTATGTCCTGCGGGTGCCTGGCATGGTCAGCTGGTCGTTTCTAACTAGCTTGCTAGTGAATGTGTTAAATGAGAAATGCAGGAGCCAAAGACTAACAGGTGACCTAGGTTCCAGAATCTTCACAGCCCAGAGTGAAATAACAAATCTGCAGTTTAATGAATCAAAAGTAGTTTTATAATTTTAATTAATAGAACAATTTTGGGATAATCCAAATAATCCACAAAAACAGATTAAACATGAAGAGTAACAACGACAGCAAACTTGCCTTCCAGGAATATTGTTATGAATGAATGAAATAAAATATTTATAATGACAGGTTGAATGATAATAACTAGAACTTAATAACAGTAACATTTGAAGAACTCCTGCTGTGTTTAATGCAAACTTAAATTCCATCTTAAAGAAATTAAAGAAGAGGAGAAAAATGTAATGTGATTTGGATGCTACTGTCTAAAACGTTCTTCTACATCTTCCAGTATACACTGCCTGTGTCTAATGAGCGTATCATCAAAGGATACCACAAATATCCTCTGGAAGAGGGCCTATATTGGCTTCTTTATATTGCTCATGCTCATCCTAGTTACCTGGCCAGAATAGAGGATCCAATGAATATTTATTCATTAATTCTAAAAATGTGAGTAAAATTTTGTTTGGAAAAATCCAATAGTTTATAGATTAAATTCTGAGATGTCACCAATTTCAAACATGTGGGAAGTCTCAAGGGATAGCAATTTTCTCTTTGTTTAGTATAGTGTTTTAAAATGAAAGGAGCATATTTCACATATTACCACAAAAACAACACTCTTTTTTTTTTTAGATAGTGTTTTGTTTGAGAAGTGACTAATACTTCAGCAAGACGTTCCTTCCTCCCACTTCCAGAACTTATTACAATGAAAAAAAACAGAGGTTCTAGTTTCTGCTATAAACTGGACAATTTGAACTTTTGTTCTCCATAGATTGAATAAATATTCTTGAAGAAAGTCAGAATTTATTTAAATCACAAGTGTGGTTGAAACAATTTTTTAAAAATAGTTTTCAAAGAATATCCTTTGCTTTTTTACCAGTCACATCTTAAAATTCACATGAAAATTTGTTATGGTCCCTTGTGTCATGGCTCAACATAGTTCTTTCCCTGATGGTGCACTGTATTATCTGAACAGTTTCTCCTTTATCAGAGAGCCTGTTTTCAAATGGCATCCTTCTGTTTCTCCTCGTGGACACCCAACAAGGCTACATAAGTCAAACCTGTCCTTGCAAATTCATTGCAAAGTCTCTAAATTTGTACCCAAGATATGAAGAGGAAGACAATTAAGACAATTGTCCATAATTAGAACAAATAAAAGCAAAATTAGAGTTACTTCTGGCACAGTGACAGCTTCAGAGATGGTTTGTACTCTTTGTAAAATTGTGCTTTTGGGTTTCAGTTTTCATCATTTCCTTTCATTCATCTGAAATGAGTGAATACATATGTAAATAAAACATCTACAAGAATTCTTATGTAAATAAAAAAAATATAGCATTCAGAGAAAGAAAAGAGCAGTTGATAAAGAAGAGCCAGTGCTGTGGGGCTTTGTGAACAAGGGAGGGAAGGATTTCTTTGTGCCACAACAAAACATAACCCTGCTCATGAAAGAAAGGAGACAGAAGGCTAGCTTTTGCTGAAAGCTGGGCTGCATGTAACTGACCCAGTGGAGGAAATCCTGGTTCTATCTCCAGAGCTCGTTAGCTGTGCAACATGGATCCTATGTGTGTGCAGGATACCTGCCGTCTGTTCTTCTGCTGACGTGGGGCTCCAGCAGTGGGGTAGGTTTTCTAAAACAAAAGGGAAATCAATACTGATCAGCAGAATTAATTTGAAACTGTTTCTGCTGATTTCTATTATTATTTATAAATAGAGACAACCAAATAAACAAATGATACCCTTAATAATTTGTTCCATCTTTGTTCTAATCCTTCTGGTTACTAATCAGAGGAGAATACACTTCCTTCTCTGCTACCTTCTCAAATTAGTGTCCTAAGTGTACAATTCCAAATTCTCAGTGGAGAGGGACATTTTAAAGAGTAAACAAAATTGGTAATATTTTAAGCAGTATATTAATCACTTTTTGAAGTTGACAGCCTCTCACCAAGATATTTCTATGGAATATCACCTTTATGATAACAGACATCCTGGCACAAACCACGACCAGTTACACAGGCAAAGTTCTGTGAAATAATCACAAAAAGTGAAGTCGATAATCTACAAATTATGAATATTGATGTTTTTTCAGGGTCAGAGTAATAAAGACACACAATCTTGTGTATTTTTATTAAAAAATCTCACACAGAATGAAAATTGTGAAGATACTATGTCCTTCTCATGTCACTGACCTGCCACTTGCTGCACAGTGGTTTAAAATACATGAGATGATGAGACATTTATTTCAGAATTATTAGGCACTTGGTTGAAAACATAGGCCAAATGTGTTATTCTAATTTTCCTTCCCTCTCCAGGAATATGTTAAAGATTTTCATGACCTTACAAGTTAAGCAAATTTGCATAAATTTTATAGATTGAAAAAAATAATTTTATATAAGGGATCTTCATAGTAACTATTCTTATGCTTCACTTGTTTGTAATTTTTTGGAGGGGAACCATGGTTTGAAACAATGTCAACAAAGATACAAACCACTTTTTGCATGGCTTTAGATTTAAAAAAAAATCAACATACCATTCAAACATGACAGGCAAAATCTGTTAATTGTCACGAATTAATTCAATAAAATGTTAATGAAAGCATTAATAGCTAGAAAGAGCTCTTTAAACATGGTGAAAACCATAGTCAGGATAAAAACACTCCCACAAAGTGCAAAACACACCCACAAACAAGCAAGAACCAGTTACTACTCAACTAACTCAAAAATGTGTAAGATGCTATTAAAAGTTGCTTTATCTCCAATGTAATTATTGCTAATGCTTTTTGGGGTGGGAGAAAAATCCTGAAGTAACTTTCAATATGAATCTCATTGACCCCTGTAACCACTTTAATGTCTTCTCAGTGTAACTCTGTTAATAGAAAAGGCATCTTGCTTTCTAAATATCACACCTGCAATCGTCCACCCTTGGGAATCGTTCGATTCACTGGTAAACACTGCCCACATACATCAAAAGTTTCCACTTCTTCCAGCTCTTTTTAACACCAGGTCCCTCCCCTCTCCCCAGGCTCCTTGCAGCTATCTAGGGAATCTTTCACTTTTTGTCCTTTCCCGACCCTTCTGGACCACATTTTCTCTTCTTATTCAGGCCATCTGCTCTCAAGGAAGGTAAAACTTCTGCTAGGAAAACAATCAGCACCCTAGCAATTAGTTGCTTTTGTGAAATATCCTTTCAGTGGTTACCTATGAAGATAGACATTGTGCAAACCAAAACTCAAATGATGATAGTAGTTTTAAAATAGTTTGTAATTGATACATTTCTGGCTGCAGCCTCCCCCTTTACTCTGCTAGTGGTACAATCTTCTTGCTCTTGACAGAAGTCTTTCTAAAGACCTGCTCAAGCCTCACTAAGCAGCTGTGAGTTAGGTCATTTTCCCAGGAGTTTTACATGTGGAAAACTGGGCATTAGTAAGGCCTCAAAAAGGACACCATCTGGCCCTAGTGAAAAAAAGGATCATGACACTTCCTGTGGTACCAACAGACCCTGATGAACCAGAAAGGAATTCAGCCCTGGACTGTGATCCAATAGAGACCGGCCCCACAATCACCTCCGTGACAGCCAGCTCCATTCATCTTAGCAGTTATCTCATAGCACAATGGACTTTTGTGCCATGCTGTTTACTGAAGGCGGAGTAAAATCCATTTTGATTTTTGTGTTTAGTCTCAGTGCCTGTCCTCTTTCCTGGAACACATACCACATCAGGAGAGAGTGAGCTGCACAAAGAACGGTTCTTTCAGTTCCCATTCAAACTTCTCAGTTTCCCTCCCACTGTACACAGGGCATAAGAATAAAATGCTAGACTCTTGAGAGGCATCAGAAAAAGTTTTCCTGGAAACAAGAACTTGTCCCTTCCACTTTTATTATAAATTATTTTGACCTATTTAGATCAACAGTATTTTTTTGTTTGTTTTGTTTTAAGAGAAAATTGAAATTCACAGAGAAGGAAATCTTCCCTAGAAGTTGGATCTATTGACTCCACTAGGCACTAGTGTGTTGAAAGATCCTGTTTAAACCACAACAACACTAATAGCAAACCAGATCTTCTTTTATGAAAAGACAATTGCATGACCAAAGCAATAGGAAAGTTTGAAACCATCTGCTGGTTACCTCTTACATTGTTTCAGTTTTTTGCAGTGTACAAAAATCTTTTCATATTTCCTATTTTAGAATCTGAAAACTGGGAAAGTCTGATTAACAAAACCAAATCCCTGATTTATGTTTTTAACTTTTCTCTTTGACTGAATATATTACAAAAGCCACAAAGAAATCTAACTAACTCATTATCAGCAATCATATGTATGTGTTTTTCACTCATGAAATATTGTTTATAGTAGATGATTGGAAACTCTGAAACTAGCTATCCCAGAAATGAACTATTGCCATTCAGGGTAAATAGGGGCTTCTGTCTGAGGGCTTTTGTATATCTTACAGCACAGGCGGAGTTGGGGTGATGGGAAGGTGCTTTCTTAGATCTGAGAGCACCCTTCTCAATTCTAACCAGATTTGTCTTCATTATCTACCCTCCATCCTTTTTTTTTTTTTTTTAATTCCTGAAGCCTTAAGATACTAAACCTCATTTGTCTGCCACTGGGGACTTCATCTCTACACAGACCTGAGTCCTCCCCCACTGCTGGAACCTTCTACAGAAAACCATATTGCTGTACAAAGGGCTTTGGGGTTAAAGTACATGGTTAAGGCTCATTGTTATTCCTATTCTCAGAATTTAGCTTGGAGAGGAGTGTAGAGAGCCCACCTTTCTGCCTAAATTTTGAAGGATTTAAAACAGCAACACAGAGTGAGTAGAATTTAGTGAAGGAAACATTTCTCGGACTCTGATTCCCTGATGGAGCTGATCGGTTCTCCTGTAGAAAAAACATAAAACTATTCCTCATTTATTAACATGTGTCCAAGGCCCAATTATAGACATTCTTTTAATGTAGAATTATCACTATTGTTGTTGAATAAGGTGGCTATTGAGAAAAGTTCAAAACCGCTATATGTGATTTTTTTTTTCTAGATTCTGTAATGACCAGTAATATAGTATGTTATAACTATAAAGCATAAGTTTTTTTTTTGTGTGTGTGTGTGTTAGGCATCCCATGTGATGAAAATGTATACAAGTAATAAGTAATAGCTTGATTAGGCATGAAGGAAGGAGGGAAGTGGGGGAGGAGGGTGTGGGGGAGATTTTGTTTTGAAAGGTCTAAAAATGATACAAAACAGCAGTATTCCCTTCCTGAAGTGATTGCACAATTATGCACACAGTTTATCCTATTATGAGTTAGAGTCTTTTATAGGCTGTTTCTAATGGCTTAAAGAAGAAAACTACCAGGGACACTTTGAGGCAAAGTCCAGCAGTTAGGGCTACAGACACCAGCACCTGAGGATGGCTGCAGAGAGTGGGGGTCACTGTGTCAAGAAGCTTGGGGAGGGAATGGGGTGCAGATAACTAGAAAACTGCCTTTGAAGGATCAGAGGTCAGTCCCCCCAAAATAGAGGGAACAGGAGAAGAGGAAAGCAGCAACCCCAGCAGGGGAGGAAGAAGTCCAGGTTTCCTCAGTGATGCTGAACATAAAAGCTACTTTGCCACTGGAAAAGGGGATGGAAAATCCAGACTATTAGGCACATAAATGTTCGGTAATTTGGGACATGGATTCATTCTTTCCTTCAAGATCACTAATACTCTATGAGGATAATGGAAGTTTTTTTTTCTTTTTTTCTTTTTTTTTTAAACAAAAGAACAATTGAAAACCTGGTAGATCATAAAATAATTAATTTTACCTATTATCTCTTCTGACACTTTTCTTAGCATTGATTTTGCAGCATTAACATATTTGCCTAGTATTAAATGATTTTAAAGGATTAAAATGTTAATTAAAAAATACAAGTGACGTCTCAGTTGCTGGGAAGGCCTGTGGAGAGCATTGTTTTAACTGAAGGCTTGTGCGGCTCCTCGCCCCCACCTGCCAAAGAAGGTCTGTTTTGAGGCAACAGTTCCCTAGGAAGAAAACGACAGAACCAGAAACAATTTGCTCCTTTAAGGATTTGAGAATGCTTATGTTGGAACCTAACAAAGGCAGTGTTATGTCCTTGGACATTCTAAAGATCATTGTTAATAGGATCAATTTTTGTGTGTTATTCAACTGGATCATTCCTAGACTCTAAGAACTGCGTTTTAGTAGAGGGACTTGGTGTGGTGATGGGGGTGGGGTTGGGGGGGGTAAAGGAAGGCCCAGCACATTCCATGTGATCAGTTCAGCTGCAATAATCTCTTTTCTCCTTCTTGACGAAGCCACACATGAGAGCACTCTGGTGTCTTTCATCATTATTTGTCACCCTTTTGTGTGGAGCAACTTATATCCACAGCCATTCCAGCAATTAAAATGAAAAAGAACCAAACAGTATTCTCATTGAATACTCAGAGGCCAGTGCCACCAAGTGCCATCCAACCTATTGAATGTCGGGTACCTAATGCCATTAGAGCTCTGCAAGTATTCTGTGAAAAAAAAAAAACAAATAAATTGTTACATGCAGAATGCAGAGAATGATTTAAAAAGATAAAATCTTTTAATGAATTGGCAGCAGCTAGATCGCCTGTAACAGACTCTCTCCGTGATAATGTGAGGGAGAACTAGGCAACTGACAGATTCAGACTCACTTGAAAAGATTGAGAACACTGAATTTTGGTAGACAAGTAGTCACAGAGTAAAATCAATCTGACAAGAATAAGTCAATCTTCTTTCTGCTGACATATCTTCTGAAAATAACAATGAGCATTTTATTAGCCTGATTTTTATTACTTGAATATTTCTCCAAACCTTAATGTGTCACCACAGTTCCAGGAAAGATACATTTTAATCCCCTTTGCCCCAAAAGGGCAAATTGGAAAAAAAAGTTACAAAAGCTAACTTTCTCAAGATCACAGAAAGAGGGACTCAGGGTTGAAGAATGATGATCACTTCATATTGACAGTATCCTAGGACCACATACTCCAGAAGATGAGGACCCAGGAAGTAGCTTTCCTCATGTCACATGTCAAATGGTTTGGTAACAATTTGTATCTGAATATTTTAGGGTCTCTACAAAATCCTCAGTTTTGAGTCCATGTATTTGTTTTGCCACTCAGGATATAGCTTTTAGAAAATACCATTAATAAAGTTCTCTGAAATTCCAAGAAAATATGCTTTTCCAAGAAAAGTAATACAAAGTGCCTATAGATCTTTGTCCTGCCTTCCAATTTAGTTGGAAAAAAATATTGTGTTTAAAGGGTAATTGGTATTTAAGGTAACATGCGGTTGAAATTCTGAGGAGATGATATCAAGGATTTGGGTAGATGAGAACTTTCTAGACAATATCCTCAGATCTGAAGGATGGGAAAGAGGGCCTGAGTGTGCAAAGGAGCAAAGGTATGTTTGAGATGGCAAAAGCAATGAAAATGTTCATTGTAGATACTTTGTACACAGATGCACAAATGTCCACAATGTCATCTAGAGAGTGCTTCATATGCCTATTACAATTTTGATACTGAGTAAATCTGTTTGGCTTATGCAGGGAAACTGGAGGCAATTCCTAAATAGTGAATTTTACTTTTAAGCAAGGGGCTGAGGAGCTACTGGAGAATAGTCAGCAGTGGTGAGCTACTGAAGAATTATCAGCCGTGGTGGACTGTCTGGTTGATTTTGACATAGTCATAGGCAATGGTAAATGACCGAGGGCAGAGGTGGGGTATGTAATGCATTTGAGTGTTGCAGAGATGAGAATTGTCAGTTAACTTATCACCTGAGATAAATTTCAGGAAGAGCTGTACCCCACAGATTCTTATCAATGACTTTTAGGACCACGTGGGCCAATATATGGGTGTACAACCTGGGGTGCTGAGGGCTGCCAAGTTTTGGTTCAGAAAAGCACTTCTGTGTAACACTCTTCAGAAACGTTATGACCATGAAGAAAACATCAGGGAAATAATGTTTTTACATTTTCCTAAACTGGGATTTGGTGACAATCTCTTTATTCCCCCTTTAGGAATGGAAAATTCTAGAACTAGAAGAGCAACCTCTAATATATAATGTTCTTCCCTATAACCTCATAAAGAAGGATGTGTGGGGATTCACTGTGGATTTTATAAATCTCTTTAAAATAAATATATAATGTTTTATAAATGACAAGGATTTCAGATGAAACCCTATTAAGGCTCCCCAGAATGTCTTTGCTTCTAGGAATATTAATAGCAACAACAACAAGAAATTTGAATAAATTAAACAGTCAGGCTGGATTGATCCAGGTGGTTCTGCCTCTGAATAATGATTGAGATTGCTCCTTTAAAGTGACCATATTTTGTCAATTCAATTTTTGGCAAAATATGTGACTTTGAGATTATCAGTTGGGAGTGTCTGGCAGTTTGGCTTTAAATCTTGCGAACTTTCTTGAATGCTTAATTGTTTGCTAAGATGTCAGCTGCAAGATTAGAGGAGCTAGGGGAAAAAAAACACATGCATTCACATTGGCCCTATGTCTATTTTTGGTGTGAAAGGGACTGGCTGGAGAGTGTTGAAAACACTTGAAGCTATGCATTCTGCATTACAATGAAATGGTGCTGTATTACACAATACCCAGGTTTTTTTTTTTTTTTTTTAAATAGGGCATCATACCCAAACCCTTTGACTACAAAGCAAGAGCACCAAATGACAAATATTAGGATGTGCTAAACACCAGAACAATTACTTTAAAATGGACTTCTTCCAGTCTGAATCCCTTCCAATTTTCACTAGGTAAGTAATTAGATTGAAAACTACACAAGGACTCTTTTAAAAAATATTGGAAGGACGCTTTGTCAGAATTACAACAAAAGAAAATAAAAGCCTTATTTTTACATCAAGAATGAAGTATCTGGTGATCTCCCCACAGGTCCAGTGTATAAAGGTCTGGTGATATTCAAGAATGTGTCATTTAACTTAGTTGTCTTCCTACAAAAAGAAAAGTGTTATGACCTATATTTCCAGTTTGAGTTCCTTTTCTGGGTCCTCTAATTATTGTAAATACAAGACCTTTAGTTTCATTTTACTACATAGACTTCTGAAAATATTGCTAGTACCCCCTTTCTCAATAATTCTAGTCCTCAAAACCAATACATATTATTTTTGAAGGACAAATAAATAAAATCTAGCAAAATCACAGCATTTTAGGGTCAAATAATAAATTTGTGATGCAATTTAAATTTTCTATTATATTCAATCCTAGTCAAGTAAATAAAGTTAGAACACACAAGCTTTTGTTTCCAGTTCTTTATCCTCAACTCCAAACCAACCACAAAAATATGTTGGCTGGCTGTCCCTCCCTCTGGAGAGAGCCTGCATTCTCCCATGAATGTATATTTTTACCTTACCCTCCAAAGGCATATCTTTGAGATTGCCCAATTCTCCTTTGAATATGTATCTACTTTCCTAAATAAACCTCTATCTATGTAAAAATAATGTGTGTGTAAATGTGTGTGTGTGTGTGTACACACACACATATATTCTCGAATATATATATATATATACACACACACACACACACACAAACACACACACACACTATTTGGCATATAACAAAGAAGTAACATCACAGTTATTCAGATTTATGTAGAGCAGATTTCAGTATTTGTGGAGTTAGGACTCCATTTTCCCATATGTGTTTCTATTTGGCATCTGATCCCTTCAGTTTGGAGTCTCTTTTCATCTGGACTTCCATAGCATTCCTGATCTATGAAAACTATGGTGATGATTGCAGTTTGTTGTGATAGATGTGTTCCTTTATTGGGGCTGTTGTTAGAGGGAACTCTTTCTTTTTTTTATCACCTAGCACAGATCTGAGTATAGCAAGTGCTCAATAAATACTTGTAGAGTGAAAGAATGAGAGTGTGGAAGACATTGTGTGTGTCCCCCTAATGGGGCCGCTGGCTCCTGGTGGGTGAGAAGGCATGCTTTCCTCTTGTTGCCTTTTTCCTGGTGTTAGGAACCACCTTTGACAGATTACAGAGCCAGCGTACACTTCATAGCCATGATAACTACTTGGAGAGAAGAGACAAAGAGAGGAGAGAAAGCCCAGGGAGGAAGCAAGAAGAGGGAGAAAAAAAGAAAGAAATGAAAAGTTGGAACAGAGACCCAAACTCAATTCCAGCTTCACCCTTGTATTAACTAAAAATTTCTCCCTGTTTTTGTCAAAGGGAAGACAGAAGGCATGAAAGAAGGGGTATTCTCGAGGTAGGAGAGTATAAATTATGGCCAGAACTGTGACCAGCATTTCAAATTTATCAAATTGTTTGCTAACCTATGAATATCCAACTTTTCTAAAGACTCACCATTTGGTGAATTTTAACTATTATTTGATATTCTAAAATTATTGGGGGATTAGAGTTTATTGGAAATGCAGTGAATTTCAAAGGAATAATCCCTAAAACTGGAGAAATTATAATTTTTTTTCCTAATGAATACATTTAATAGGCTACAAACTCTCAAATGTGATACATTTGGCAAAGAATAGGCCCTGTCATGAAATCTGAAAGGGGGTCTGTGCCATTATTAATCTGCTACCCAGGCAACACTTTTTTGGGTCTTAATGAATAGCCTCTAATTGGCCAAGCCTGGCCCACATACCCAGGAGCCATTCACCCAAATGGAAAAAAATACATTTTCCCCCCAAGACTTCTCCTTTCTGCATCTGTATTATAGAAGATTGTCATGCCCACATGATAGCATCTTTTCATCATGACTCAGGTGAATAATTACCCCATGAAGACTTTTTTTTTAAATATTCTTGTTTATATGTATATATGATCCCCTGATGAATGAAAGTAAAATGAATGAAAATAAAATAACTCTTGAATTAAAAATAGCTGATAATAAGAGTACCTCTATTCAAATTGTAGATTAGTGATTCTTTGTGCCTCAATAACATAGGTATTCAGAAGAAAAAAAGTACTTTCTTGTTGTTAAAAGAAACCAGGATGCCAGATCTTATTTTTTATGTGTTTAATAATTGAGCCAGAGGTCAAGGAGGGGAATTCTTTGATCCATCTACCAGTGATATCAGGAACACCCCAGGGGCAAGGACTGTGGCTTCCCCAGTTCTCTGTCTCAGGACTTTGGCCAGTGTTGCCCCAAGGTGAGGTGGGTGAGTGAATTGGGCACAGCAGAGGGGCAAAGGGTTGTAGAGAAGGTGTTGACTGCCAGCTCACCACATTCCACAAGCATCCACTAAGGTCTCCTCAGCTCAGCAGTTCCTCCTGTTTGCCTCTCCAACACTACTAAGAATCTCCTGAATAATTAGATTATCATTTGCTTACTGCTTTGGGGATGACTTTATATAAAATGTTTGAAAATTTTTAGAAAAAGTAATCCATAGGTTTACGTAGATATTTGCAAATATTTGGAAGGGATTTTTTTTTTTTTTTTGTAAAGGTGACATGACATCATACTGCAGCCTTTTCTCACACCCCAGTCATGTAAATTAAATTAAAATTCACTGGTTTGGCCTTAGTGCCTTTCTTATAGACACAGCTCTTTCTGTGTGGGAAGGATTGCTGCCATGCAACTTCAAGGCTTTGTTTTCCACCCAGAACCCTAAACCTGTTGAAGGAGCATTGATTCTGAGACAAAGATAGTGCTGTGCTGCCTCGGAAGGCATGGAAAGAAACAGAGACCTTCGTGAGAGATTGCATTATGGGAGGAAACTGAAGGGATGAAGGAAAGGAGGGTAGAACAAAGGACTGGGTGAGTGATGATGGTTCAGCAGAGTGTATCTGAATGAAGTCTGAGTCACGTGTCAATGATGTTGTAAAAGATTTTGCATACAGATGAGTCACCTATGAGCATGCTGGCCTGAAAAGATTGAAGGGGTTTTCTAGAATAGGGCAAGGGGACATTAATATATAAAAAGAGTAGATATTGCATAAGTGAGGGTTTCATTCAACTTGATTATTAGTAAATGTGCATTCCTTTAATTCAGTGCCTGTCTGAAATTAGTTGCAATCCTGAAGAAACTGGTGGCTGGATTTATAGTGTTGGAAGACCACCGAAATCTCAGAACTCTAGGGGGGTGTAATTTTAAAACTGTATAATGCCTCACTTCATCGCTGAAAAAATCTAGAAGACAATTTTTGATCTTTGTAAATGTTTGTAATTCAGTGAGGGAGGAAGTGAAATAGCTGGACATCTGAGCCCATGTGAAAGGGGGAAGCATGGGGCATTGAAAGGGTGGTGAGGAATAGATCATAAGGCAGAAGAGGTAGAAGCTTCACAGAGTAATATTTAGAAATCAGAAAGCAACAGAGAGAGAAGAGTCATAATTGAGGTGAAACCAGGTGTCATAGCTTGATGTCATGACAAGATGGTAAAGGTGTGAAATAGCGGTGCACCTGCCAGCCCACTACTGCCTTGTCTGTTATTTTTCTTGCTCCTAAAATGTCACATCACTTATACTATTTTTTAATTCTTTGTCAATGGACAGATAATTGGCAGAGAAAACCAAGAACAGAAATTTTCTTTAAGCATCCCAGTTATGATTTACAAGTTTCTGATTTTTCCTGTCCATGGAGAAAAGTAGCTGAGCTAGGAAATGCTTGGTGGTACCAAATTCCTTCCTTTGCATTGAAAGCCGCAGTATTCAGTCCTCTCCAAGAATGTTCAAAATAAGAATTGGCATAAAATTTTAGGTTGCCTCCATAAGTGTGATATTTGGTATGTTACCAATAGAGCGATCAAAATTCATATTTCTAAAGCAGCCAAACTCTCATGTTTGGAGATTTTATAATAGATTCAAAATATAAGATAACTGTTTTCCTTTAAATTGTATTCACTTTGTTATTTTATAATTGAAAGTAATATATATATCAATAGTAGCAAGAGAAACAGTACTGAGGTATATAATGAGGCAGTTATCAGCCATCCTCCTTCTGTAGTTCAATGAGGTCAGGTGTATAAATGCTTGGTTTCCCAGACTTCTCTGCAGGTGTATACCAGCATGGACAAACCTATCTACACATATTTTTGCTCTCTCTAAAACTGATGCCATATTGTACACATTTATATGAAACTTGGTTTTATTTAACCTAAAAGTGACATGTCATGAATATCTTCCTTGGTTAGTAGAGACTCAACTCACACTTTTTAATGATAGCTACAGACGTAATATTTCACAGCATGGATGTGCTATTTATTCAACCATTCTCCAAGGAATGGACATTTAAATTTTATAGTTTTTTCCCCCTCAATGATTGTGGAAAACCTTTTGGAATATTTTATACTATTTGTTACTGCTTCATATTAGAAGATGGAAGTCAATCAGAACTAGCATAATTGTGAAACAAAGTTGGAATCAGGACAGACTCAGTAATAGTTGCTCCCTTAGGTGCCTATGGAATGAGAAGTTGGTTTTGAAGTTCCAACATAAAAAGATGTATAAATCTAAGATGTCTGGGGTTGCATTATTGAAATAGCATTTTCAGAGACACAGAAAAACTAGCGAACAAATCCAACAGGTAATCAAGACATTGCATTTTTATGATGGCTTCTTCGAAGCAAGTGCTTTGCAGTGGTATTAATTTTCATGTGTTCAAAATGAGGCTACTTTTATATCAAAGAGAGTGTTGAAGCAAAGAACAAGAAAACAAGCCTGACAGTCAAAATGAAAGAGGTCTACGCTGGGTAAAGAACACTCAAACTTCCAAATTCTGAATGGAGTCAAAAAATGAACTGAGAGGTGACAATGCACATCACAAAGGACTCCATCTTACAAAAAGACCCACTACCTAGTGCTGGGATGACCTATGCATAGGAAAGTGTCCAGAGAACCATTCCTTGGAGAATGGTTTTCCCAACACAGCATCATGACAGACTCTAGAATCACCTGCTTTGCCTCTCAGCAGCCATAACCCACCATGTACATTTAAAACAAACAAACAGCAACACACTCTCCCATTTCCTTGGCATGTTCAAGAGTTCTTTTAAGTGGAAATCTCAGAAAGTGCATTTAAAATATAATTGATTTAGGGTCAAGTGAGGTATATCTTTATTTTGCATTGTGGATCTGCTAGGCTAAAAGATGATTTCTCTGGAAAAGAGAAGTTCCAGATGTGGTAAATCATTCAAGAGTAATAAAATTAATGGTGAACAGTAATCAGTTGAACAGCATAGGATGATCAACTCAAATTTTAATCTGGTCTTCAGGTTTGATTGATGATCTTATTTCCAACTCATTTCCCCCTTCTTTGTTTCAAATTCTTTTCTGGGGGAAAGAGGGGGTGAGTGCTCGGGATTGAACTCAGGGGTGCTCCTCTACCACTGAGTTACATCCCCAGTCTGTTTTATTTTTTAATTTTTCAACAGGGTCTCCCTAAATTGCTGAGGCTGGCCTTGAACTTGCCATTCTCCTGCCTCAGCCTCCAGGACTATACCTGGATTATTTTCAAATTATTTTATTTTTAATATTTATTTTTTAGTTATAGGTGGACACAATGTCTTTATTTTACTTTATGTGGTGCTGAGGATCCAAACCCAGTGCCTCATGCATGCTAGGTGAGCGCTCTACCTCTGAGCCACAACCCCAGCCCTCAAATTCTTTTTCTTTTTTTTAATATTTATCTTTTGTAGTTGTAGTTGGCCCCAATAATTTTATTTATTTATTTATTAATGTGGTACTGAGGATCGAACCCAGGGCCTTGCATGTGAGAGGCGAGTGCTCTACTGCTGAGCCATAACCCCATTCCCCCTCAAATTCTTAATAAGTAGGAGTAGGTAGCATCTAGTATAATCCCTCTTTTGTGTAATGATGAAGCGATGTGATAATCACTCTTGCATTTGGAAGTGACTTTGAGGCTTGTCTAGTAGTTTGAAGGAGGTGAAGCTGCCTTGGATGATTCTACATTCTGCTACTGCAGGGCTTGGATTGGAGCAGGGACAATAATAAGAGTCAATGATCACTCCAGGGCTCTGCCCAGCTGGCTTTTCCTTTCTCTTGTTTTCTATGCAATCCCACTGGAGGCTGAGGGTGGGCAGGAGTGGCTGCATGTGTACAAGAGGGGCAGAGAACTGGGGTGATTCCCACTTGCTGTTTTATAGGCTTCATTTTCCTCTCTGAAAGCATAAACTTGAAGATGCTCTTTGTGGTCCCAACTTCTCTGATACTATTGAATCCAGTGCATGCTATTTCAGGACATTTTTCCCCTCCCAGATAGTGCTGTGGAGGAAACACAGCAGGTGTTTTTTCTACTCTCTCCCTACTCTTATCCCGTATATGGCACAACACAGGCACACAGGAGTCTGCACACATTCTTGATGAACAGCTGAGTGCTAATTATGCTTGGTTCTCTTCCTGTGAGAAACACTGGTATTCCTACCTGTGAACCAAGCATAATTAGAGGAAGCATTTTTGTTAAACTGTCCGGGTATTTTGCTCCTAAAGTCTATTAGCATTTCCTCTCTTCTATGAAAGCTGCACTCTGGCTGTCAATTTATTGTGTCCGCAGTGTGCCTAGAGCATTCCTGAGGCCTTGGATCTGCCTCAGTCCGAAATTCCTTCTGTATCTCCACCTTCCATTCAGGTCAGTGGTTACTAAGGGCCTGTGGATTGGTGTCAAACCTTGATGAAATTTTCTGAAAGAAACTGAGGAAACACACAGACACACACACACACACACACACACACACTAACTTATTTCTCATAAGGTTAAATTCATCCAGTTTAAAGAATTATTCTTTATTTTGGGATTTGTTTTATTTTTTTAAGTGTTAAAGTGTATCCTTCTAAATATAAAATTATGGCCATTCTGAGTGGAATTATTTTTGGTTTTAATAGCATTACTTAGAAATATTAGCGCTGGCAATATTCCATAAGTGTCCGTGAAAACAAAAATAGTGTTTCATAAAATCTTAATGTCTGGAAATTCACTCTTCTAAATCTTACCACATCTTTTGCAGTGCTGCTCAAAGAGTATAGCTCCTCTGGTAAGAGAGGGCTGACTTTCAAAGACTACTGTCTCTCTTGAGCTCCTCCTGCATTGGCCACCTTTGTTACTCACTCAATCTAAGTCTATGTCAAAAACTTACTACAAGATAGGTACCAAGCTAAGTCCTGTGCATAGAGTGGTAAGGAGAGTAAGTGTGCTTCCTTCCCTTACGAGCTTGCAGTTTCCTAAGAAAATACAATTACAAAATTGTAATTGGGTAAGTTATAATTGGAAAATTGTTTTAGAAAGTTCCAAAGTAGGAAACATTGGTTTAAAGGAAAAATGTGTTGTTTGATTAAAAAAAAAAAAAGACAGGTGAGGCTGTTTTCATGTTGGCACCAGGATGGTTTCTGAGGCCTCTTGGTGTGTTGTCTGAGTGAAGCATGGTTGTGTTAGTGGTGGTGAGGGGGCAGAATTCCCAGTGAGGAAAGGAACAGCTTTTGAACTTGTAATACACAGGGTGAACATAAAGTATGGAAGAGAGATACAGAGCTCTACAGGTGGCAGGGATCAGATATGCTGCAATTTGTGAGTAATGTTTGGGACTTGGTATTTTGTCCTAAGTTCTGTGAACAGCTAATGAAGGGTTTAAACAGGTGAATGATAGAATGACACAATGTACAACTTAAAACGTAAAGGTTGGCAGGATGATGGAAAGGGGGAATGCTAATGAGTAGGTTCCTTAGAGTCCATGTGGGAGGTGATGGGGACCAGTTTTGATTTTGGAAACAGAAAAAAGTGGATGGATTTGAAGACAGGTCTGTGGCATATTCTGTTTGTTTTGTAAGGACTCTTAGTATGAAGCATAATTTTTAATGATATTACATTCCCAAAGAAGATAAATATGCACTACAGGTTTGCAACTTTGGTGGGCAAGGGTCTAAGGTGCTGAAAATGTATCCTTAGCTAAGACATGGTTAGTGTTTGTCTTATCAATTTACAGTCTTGCAAGGGATATAGAGAAACAAATGGCTGTTAAATTGTCTAGCGATAAGGACTATGGCTAACACAACTAATTAATAAAATGTTTGAGAGACAGAAAAACCTTTGGAGAAAGACATGTCTGCATTAAGACTAAAAAATGTAAAATTAAGTCAATTCACATGATGGAATAAATATTGCATTATTTTAAAGAGATTCAAGAAATGAGTAGACAAGAATAAGCACAGGGTGGGAGGAAGGATGGGGGTTTTGTGAGCATGTTCTAGACAGAAGAAACAGAATGTGCAAAGGCATGCAGATGAAAGAGCTTGGTATGGAATAAATGTTTTTGATTATGACAGTCTGCTGCTTGTTGGTACCTAACAAATCAACTCACTGCATTACCTAACATAAAGATTTTAGGGGTAAATGGGATGGATGCAATTGTTTTAATTACATGAAGTGAGGGAGGGCTAGCTAGCTGTCAGGAAGAATACATTCTGACCATCATACCCTGGCAGATGATGTCCAATTATCTTGCTGCTGAACCTTGTAGGAATTGTTCTGGTTGGCACCTAGGGAGTTTGATGAATTGCAACTTTTGATATTTCACAGAGATCCCAAATACAAAATAAAGACATTCCACAAGAACAGCAATCAGAATACCAAGCTGTTTTCTTTATGGTAGATTCATAATATGTTTCAATAGCTGGTAAAATAGATTAGACTACCTTTTTACCCCCCCAAAATTCCTGTTTATTCTTTTATGAAACCATGGCAATTTGTAAAAACAGGTGCTTTAATTTCTTGGAAGCAACCCTTTCAATATTTCTATTGTTTTTTTTTTAATTTCCAAAGCTGTTTTCCATAAAGATCTATTCTATATGTGTATATGCTTACTTACTATATAAAGAATATCTATTTGAACTCATAAAATGGATGGATTTAATATTCATTAAATATGAATTATATAAATAAGTTAGTGCATTTGGTGATAGCTTATACCAAAAAAGTAAAGGAGAATTTTAAAAATCAATTTAATGTGCTGACCTGAAAACATTTGTGACATTTTTTTTTAACTTTTTTACTTTTGAAGCACAGAAACACAGTTCTTGCTTAGTACAGGAACACGGAGGAGACCAAAAATGGCTATTTAGCAGTAAGAATCTGAGAAGTATTTTGACAGAAAGTGCACATGACCTGCAATTGTCACACTTCACACTATCTTTTTGTGGTAGGTAACTTCTATTAGATAGAATAATTCAAGTTTTGAACTAGTTTCTTTGAAATTGAGCTCATTTTTGGTGAGAATCAATGACCCTTTCTGCACTTCTATGCAATTTACACACTCCCATCTTAGGGAAGAAGCCAATTTAAACTGGCAACTTTAGAGTTATAATAAACTTTACAGATATGTTCCGTGACTTGGAACCTCAAATTTATCTCTAAATGTTTTCAGAATGAATCACAGATTTTTTTTCATATCCTTTTTTTTTTCAGATAATGCAGTGACATGATTCATTAGATAGGCTTAATAAAATTATAAAATGATTTGTCTTATTTTATCTGTGTACAAGGATACATTTTTCAACATTTATTATAACTAAGACTAAAAAAAGATTATGTTTTTCTTAAAAAAAAACCCGCATAAACAGAGCTTCTTTTTTGATCCATCCTCTTCCCAATATTTTTTCATAGAGTATACTTTCTTGAGATTCTAAGTCCTAGAGCAGAGGTTTGGCAGTAGCTTTGTCTCTGAATAGTCCTGTCTCTCTTAGGCATTGAAAAACAGCAGCTGCATAAGCAGATGAAAGGAGGGTGTTTTCATCTGCACAGGATACTTGGCCTCTTGGTGGCCCTTTCACATGACATCTGTGCACACCAGAAGCAGTTAGTGAGCAAGGTCATCTTCACACGTGAAGAGCATGCTTATATATCCGTATGTTTGTATGTGTTCATATGTCCACACATGTACAGAACTTATCAAATTTTATGTTGAGTTAAATTATTTCAAGGTTAGGATATTGATTGAAACTGCATATGCATTCAGGAGAGCATATTTCCAGTAGGGTCAGATCATGATAGCTAAAGAAACATGTTTTTTTCTTTTACTTCCCTTTTTCTTTTTAGTTTGGTTGTTGCATAGTGCATTCATTCACTTTTTAATTGGCTCACTAGGGGGTTATTAACATTGCTCTACTTGAGGATATGGAAAATCAGTAGCCTAAAAAAGTCAAGACTTTTGCTAAATTACCTAATTCATGGAAATATTTCTCTCTCTTCCTATTGGGCATAAATGTGTACATGTTCATGTGTATATGTATGTGTATGTGTGGTTTTTCACTGGGAAAGTTTTTAAAAATTGCTAGCTAGGATACTTGGACAGATATTTTACTTCCTCTACACCTCAAATTTTTCTAGAGCATCCAAATCTCTGTATTTTTTAGAGACACTCTGTTGCTCTACTGAATCAGACTTTACCCAAAAGGTGGTCTTGGTACAAAGTCTATGAAGAGTTAGGGTAAGAATTCTGGCTTATCATTAGGCAGAACCACTGATTCTTAGCCCATCTATTTAACCAATCCCTTTTCCTTCATTAACAGAAGTAAACAAATTATCTTTTAAATCAATTATAAAAGCAGATAAGGCCCATGTGTTTGCCTCCTCTTGAAAATCTTATAATGCATCAGAGAAAAAGGAGTAGATCCAGAATGGCTATTCCTCTGCTTTCTTTATCTCTTTACTTCTGGGCCCACCTTGGACCTCTGCTATTAGTGCAGCTTTTCACTCTGGAATTTAAAGTCCATATCCTTTCTCAAATGATACTCCAGTTTGGCAGAGGGGTGAGATGGGGAAGGCCACAATTTATTTCCCTTCCTTTAGACTTCTTCACCCACCACCAGAAGAATGTTATTAGTAAGAGAGAGAAAGGGAGTGTGTGTGTGTGTGTGTGTGTGTGTGTGTATTTGTGTGTGAGAGAGAGACAGAGAAGGGGAGAGGGTGGGAAAGGGAGAAAGAAAGAAGAGAAGAGGAGGAGGAGGCAGAGAAAGAGGAAGAGGAGAGAGTTAAGAAATATGAAAAATATATAAAGCACTCCAGTTCAGCAGAATTGGTCCAAGGTGAACTTTGGGGAGCCAAGTCAGTTCCCCTTTTACTTGTGTGAAAGGAAAATATGTTCATTATTTTTTTCTGTGGTTTAAAAGTCCTTTTAGGCTCAAGCTTACACACAGATACAAACCAATATATGTGATGTATGTGAGCTTGAAAATCATGGCTAGTTCAAATTGAGATATTCCATAAGTATAAAACACAGGTAAAATTTTGAATGCTTAGCATAGAAATGTAAAATTCCTCATTAATACATTTTTTTGAATTGCATGTTGAAATAATATATTGAAGCTACTGAGTTACATAAAATATAGTAGGAAATTAATTTCACCTATTTCTTTTTACCCTTTTATTATGGCTTCTAGAAAACTTAAGATTATATACAAGACTGGAAACATATTTCTATTGTATAATACTGATCAGGAGCTATATTATAAAAGAAAAAAGTTTTCCTGGTAGCTGGGCAGAATAATTACTTCTATTTAACTTTATATAAAGTAATTTTAGTCACTCTTTTCTCCTACTCCTGCTTTTTAGACCTTGACACCAATATATCTCAGAATAAGCTTTGAATTTGCAGTTTTATCTTTACTTTAGATCAGATTAAGTTTTTAGGTATAGACCAATTGTCAACTAGTTCCTATAATCAGAGGGATAAATACATAGTTTTTTTCAATGTTGGGTGGAATGGGAGTAAGGTAAATTGTTGGAATTCTATGAAATGATAGATATTTACTATGTAATAGCTCCTACTTCTCACATGTTTCAGTTCATTACATTCACAACCTAAAAGGTATCACCATCTCCATTTCAGAGATGAAAAAACTGAGGACGGCAAAGGTTAAGGAACTTGTTCAAAGCCAGGGGTGAAGAAGTGCTGGGATAATAGCCTAAGTGCCAGTTTCTCCTCTGCACTCTGATAAGGACCTTGGAGACAGAAGAGATACATTACAACACAGTTAACCTTATGATCATAATATAAAGATCAATTAATTACTATAATTTACATGTATATTGTATGAATGATGCATTTGGCATATTGACTAATAGAGGGAAAACTGACTTCTCAAACCATCAAAATAAGGATGCAAAATGGAAAAAGACTCTTTGGGTTCAAAAACAATGAAGTATGAAAAAATTCATACATAATTTGAATCAAGAATGATTTTATAAACAATGAAATTAATTAAAAATCTTCAAAGTAAAAAATACTGTTATGTTTATTAGCTTGCTTTTGAAGTCACACTTTCTAATTTTTTGAAATTATACTTAGTTGTATCTTTCCTAAGACCCTAGATCAGGCTTTTATCCAAATTTGTGCTTGCTCTATTTTCTAATATGCAAAGGATCTAATTTATGTGTATGCATGGCACAAATACAAGGTAAACCCTTGGTGAAGCCTGGAACCTTATTCCAGCTGTGAATTATGTATTGAGAAAACAAATGTGAATATGGCATCTTCCCTGCCCTCCTAGAATTTAGTGTGTTGTAAAATTCAGGAAGGGAGATAGGAACAACATATTGTGGTAGTAGGTACTATGGAACACAGAGGTGCTTTGAAATCATTGAAGGAGTGCTTGGTGAGCAGAATTCTAAGATGCCTCTAAGATTCCCACACTCTGACATACCTACCTTGGATAAGCCCTTTTTTTTTTGAGTGTGCACAGAACTAGTGAATATGATAGGATAGTGCTCTTATGAACAAGTCACTAATAAGTTAAATTATAAATTAATCAAATGGGAAATTATTTTGGTGGGTCCAATCAAATCAAATGAGCCCTTAGGGACTTGGCTTTTCCTGAAGTCAGAGCTATTGGAGGTATAAGAGGGCCTATGGAGGTATAAGAGGGCGTTCATCCAGCAAGCTTCTAAAAGCAGCCCCTAGAAGTGGATGGCAGTCCCTGCTGCCAGCTAGCAAGACAATAGGAACAATAGATACCAGGGTAATACCTGCAAAGAAATGAATTCTTCCAGCATTTAAGGGAGCTTAGAAAAGGATCTCCCTGTAATTGAGATTCTAGATGAGGACATACCCATTTGACATCGCGACAGTCTTGTGAGACCCTGAGCACAAGATGCAATAAGACCACGATTGGATTTCTGATCTGCAGGACTGTGAGCTATTAAATAGTGGGGTTTTAAGCTTTTAAGTTTGTGGTAATTTTTTTTTTGTGGTAATTTTTTATGCAGCCATAGAAAACCATTACATGTGCCTAAGCCATTGTGAAAGTTTAGTTAGCTCCTGGAAAGATTTCACAGGAGGAAAGCTGATTGGTGTCTTACTTGATGAGTGTAAGTGAGACAACTAAGAAGGGAGTAGCAAAGTGAGACTTAGGGGCAGAGTGAACCACCTTGACTACACATTGGAATTATCTGAGAGTTACATGTAACTCTTGCTTTCATCCTTCTTTTGAGATTATGAAATTATTTGTTTGGATTGTAGCTTGGGCATTGGGAATTTAAAATCTACCCAGGTGATTCTAAAGGGCAACCGAAATAGAGAACCATATTTTATAGTGAGAAAAAGTGGAACTTTAAGTAGCTTAGGGTGGCTGGGTCAAGCAGGCTGGGGCAGAATGGAAAGAGGTAAAAGAAAAATAGAGACTAGATAGTGAACTTTTATTGCTTTCTAAAATCAAATTCCAACTTAGAGCTATTGATGAAGCCTCTGAATAGAAACTTACTTGCTAAGAAAATATGAATGTGTTAGTTTCCTAGAAAATGAAAGGGAAAGACCTCTTGGGAGTAAGGAGTATTTGCAATTGTTACAAATTTCCAGTCTATTTCATAGTACTAAACACTCAAGGTGCTCAATAATTGTTTGTTGAGTGAATGAAAATTATAGAGGGTCCTTGAGAAAGAAGCTGTGGAAATATCTTGTATAGACTGAAAAGTAGCTACCTACCTACCTTGCAATCTGAGTGAGTATATCCATCATGTTCTTTTTTAAAGGTTTTATATTTTCCCACAAATGAATTATATTCCCATTGCACTGTTGCTATTCATCTAGCATGGGAAATGATCCTTCATTTGTATTAGTGTAAGATTGGTATGGCTAATGGTGCCAACACAAAAGAAAAACAGATCTTAGGCTGCTTTAATGGCTAGCTCGAAATTTCTAAGGAATTTTAATATGATATTAACTATTAACTTTCATCTTTAATTATATACATGGGGGAAAATCTAGAAAATGCTTTTACATGTCTGATCACTGTTTCTCAATGTATATTCCCCAAAGTGCAAGAATTCTACTTTAAGATGGGTGCATGAGCTCAGGGTATATAAGGAATATTTGGAAGATAAGTATATTTGAACACATGATGGTCAGAGTCTTTGCATGTACTATGAGTTGAATGAACTATATTATCTTCCATTTATTAAAGGTTCTTTTGTGCCCAATCCTGGGTAATATATTTTACATCCATTGTGATACAGTCTTTCATTTAATCTTACGCAAATCTACTGAGGTAGAGGTCAGTATCTCCATTTTACGTATGGAGATTGAAAAAAAAACACTCAAATGAACCCAAGTCACATAATTCTAAGTAATAGAGCCATCATTTGAATGAAGTCTTAACCTTTGACCACAAGGTTAGGAGTAGTTCTATTTGGGAAGGGTGATACCAAAGCTTTTGGTGATACCAAAGCCTAGGAAATTCTTCCAGCGTTGCAGAAAATGTTCAATCTTTAGACTTAATATAGTGAGAAATCTTATTTCTAGGAAATGGACTAAGTGACCTACAGGTTTACATTTTATGTAAAGTAATGATATAAAATCAGCTTTGGAATTACTGAGTTAATATTTGGAGATGTTTTCGAGTATTAAAATATTTTAAGATTAATCAATTTTGTTTTATACACAATAAGCAATACTTTCTAGACATTATTTTTTATTTTTAGACTATTAACTTTCATCTTTAATTATATGCATGTAAAAAAATCTAGAAAATGCTTTTGTGTGTCTGACCACTTCTTCTCAGTGTATACTCCCCAAAGTGCAAGAATTCTTTTTTGGGCATTTAATTGGGGCATTTAACTTCTTGGGCATTGCATAAGTTTAATATGCTTAAACAAAAGTAAAATGACTGGATTCATTTCTTAAAATTTGCCAAGAATTTTATGTGTTTATAATATTCTTGGCATAACTGTAATAACTGGTATTTCTTACAGTTGCAATCACATAATAATTATGATTGTTTCCATTTCATGTTTTCGATTTATTTACAGTCTAATTTTTAGTTTGGATTTTTGTCACAAACATTCTTCATTTAATTCACCACAAGCTTTAAAGTTTTGTCCTAAAAAGTCACAAGTGAATTGTATAGAGGTGACTGGCAGAATATGATATTAATAGGTTATTGACTTGTTAGGTCTTAAAGAGCCAAAGGGAGCATCCCTTGCAGCCCCTGCAATGCACTGGAGGTTTGTTTCATTGATTGGTCTGTTTAACCCATCATCTCCAGGCATTTAAACAATGATATACGCTTGACAAACCTAATATTTCATTTTCTATCTGGGGACCATGGAGCAGAAATTAAAGGAAAGAAAGACAAATGGACAGATATACAAGCAGAAAATGATGATAAATGTGAGAGGGAAGGAAGAGACAAATGTAACACAGACCAAAATTTGGATCAGTAAATTCTAGAATCAGTAAATGTACAACCTAACAGCGAATGAAATTCCCAGGAGGTGGGGAGGGAAAAAGAGTTAGTATTTCCATTGTGAACAAAACTGAAGATGTAGATACAGAACAGCCAGTAAACCAAATAAGATATCAGATGTGGTTACTTTTACTTTTTGAAGAGAGAGGGCAGGAGGGGGGTGGAGAGAGAAAGAGAGAAGGAAAAGGGAGGGAAAGAGAAGCTTTTTAAATATTTATTTATTTTTTAGTTGTAGTTGGACACAACACACTTATTTTATTTATTTTTATGTGGTGCTGAGGATCGAACCCAGAGCCTCACACATGCGAGGCGAGCGCTCTACCACTGAGCCATAACCCCAGCCCCCCACCCCCAAAAGCCTTTTTATAAAGGGTTTTGAATACTTTTGAAAAGAGAAAATTTAGGCTCTTTATTTTACCTAGTCTTTGCTTTTTTCAACGTTGAAGGAAGAGTGGTGATATGATAAATACTTCTTCCTCTTCTTCTCTCTCTCTCTTTTTTTTTAAATTTTGGATTTTCTTTTGTTACCAACCAGAATGGGATGCTTTATAACAACCTGTCTCAGGTTCCTTAAATCTTTTTTTTCTGGTCTGATAGAAAAGAGAGCAAGTAAAAGTAAATATATAAAGCAAAACATTTCCTCATGATGTGTTATTCTGTGGGATTCATTCTGATTAAAATTCTATCCTTATTGTACTATGTGCCTGGTAGTAGAGCAGTCACTGTGTACCTTGTCCGGGGATCATGGATGAGGATGCTCTATTAGAATTACTGACTACACATTCAAATCACTTTATCTTCTGGGAAAGAAAATTTGTGAGGATCAAGTGAGTCACATCTCCATACTCTAGTGAGTCACATCTCCATACTCTTTGGTATCTTGAAGTTTCTATTATAAGTGGCTTTTTTTTAAAAGCTTTTAAGGTGTATGTCCTATAAAAAATATTTAGATTTAATCTGCTTCTGTTCACTATGACAGCTACAAAGTAGCTATATTTAAATGCTGAAAGTATACCAGTTCTTTCTAAGGAATTTTAAGAACTCCATTTTAAGAACACTAAGCAATTTTAAGAACATTTTTCTATCAAGAAATAGTTACTCCCTATTTCTGTGTGTTAGGTGTGGGGTAGAAGGTTGAGTGCACAAGAAAGGGTAGTAAAATAATTATCAGAAAAGTGTCCTTAAGGAGAGAACTGAACTGCACTAGGGTGGAATTACATTGTGTGTGCAATTTTTCAAACCATGAGATAGGAGGCAGAAAGATCAGAATTTTACAGGAATGGGACAATCTGAGCAGGGTCTTAAAGGTCATTGGGGAGGAAGAGAAAGCAATCCTAGCTGTAGAGATGCCTGAAAAGGAAAAGAGTTTGGAACAGCATGGTCTGGCAGCACCATCACCTGACAGGCATTGAAGTTCTGCATGTAGCCCGCTCAGCTCTGGGTTCGAGTTTCTGCTCCACCAGCTGTCCAGCCCTGGGAAAGGTACTTCCCATTCCTCTCACCTTTTCATCTGCAGATGTCAACTCCATAGGGTTTTCTTACTCAATAGCTATTAGTAACTATTGTTGTTGTTTTAAAATCGATCGTTTTTAAGTTAGAGAAATAAAATATGGTACAGAGTGATTGTAACTGACTTCAATTGTTCATCTCTAAAGCACAGAGGAAGCACACAGAAAACATAACTTTCTAAGGCCATAAATTGTAACTAGCAAACTTGAAACCTTTTTGCATTCCACTGCAACTATTGTCTTAATTCTTAGTTTTTCTCGTGTTCTTCCTGTTTCCCTTGATAGGTATTATACAAATATGTACAGCCTCGAAGTAATAAGAATAGGGGTTATCTGCTAAGATAAATAAGTTATAATGTTTTATCCACTTCACTGTGCTGGGATTTCACAATGTAACACATCTAATATATGTAGAAAAGTTCCCCAAATCTTTAATAACTCAATGAAAGAAACAAACACAGGCAAACACATTTGACTTCATTTGCTCACAGGAAATAAATTGGAATTTATAAACAATTTAATTTTTCACTCAAAGTATTTACTAAGTTATCACATCTACATAAGATGTAATATGCTCATCTCAAAGCCACTATATCAAGTAGTGAGTATGTAAATATTCAAACACAGAAATTTAATTAAAAGATGTGCTTTTATGCTAAGGTCAAAATAGCAACAACAGAAAATTATGACTTTAGATGCATGCCTAGGAGAAAGCTGAGATGATACAGTTGTCTCACAATGATGTCAGATGGAGAAATTAGTCACTTCTCTTTATTCAAACTCCACCAGGCAAATATATTATATATTTTGCTTCAATTGCCAAATAAGATTTGTGCAGGCTTTGGTAGAATATCAGGTCAGTTCTCATTAAGTAACAACAGTGTCAAATAATGAAAATAATATTGGAATACAAACTTTGACATCTGGAACTAAGTAGTGAAATCATTGGTACTGAAGATAGAAATAAAGAGGGTATTAAGCCATAAGTTTCACCTGGCATCTTTCATTAGAGTCTGAATAAAATTCTTCATTGGAATTTGTAACAGTACTTGTAGTTCATTTTATTACTTTTACGGGGGACAAACAGCCATGTAATTAGAGTGTATTTGCAGTATTACATGCTTATTTGTAGCCTGAAGATTAGATGCCAATCGGCTGATACCATTTAATGGCCAGTATAATTACCACAAAGCTTGTTCTCTGCATCTAAGGGTGTACATTTCAGTGCTGCTACAACTTTACAGTTATTTTTCAATTAGCTTATGTCTGTATTATTATTTAATAATTATATGTATGCATGTTGTGATAAGATCATTTTGAAGTTTCTGCTAAAAATAAATCAGCTATACATAAGAAGTTCATAATAAATATATTTTCCATTATGGTACTTTCTGTTTTTCTACTGATTATCAGTGAAAGTTATCACTACCATATATCTGGTTTTTTGGGAACACACATGGATGTATCTTCAAGGATTTGGAACTTAATATAATAATAATAATCTGCTATATGGATAACAACACTTATTTTCAAAGAGACTTCATGAAAATTAAATTTCACACTATCCCAAGAGGATAGCCAAAAGGAGGAGATTAAGAGTATCTTTTAACCAGAAGGGAGTTTGGGACATAGAAGAGTTGTGCTCATAACCCCTGGAGCAACGTTGCTTTCCTATGAGTCATAAGTAGTCTCTTTATACCAGCAATATGTTGTGGACAAGATCATGATTGGAAAATAATTTCTACAGCATTCATTTATTCATTCATTTAATCATATCGAATTGCTAAGTGGCAGGCAATGGAGATCATTCATGACAAAACTGGCCTTACTGGGGAGGATAAAAACAGGCAAAGTCATCCAGTGGTTCTTGAGTCAGAGAGAAGACAGAGGAACCAGAAGAGGAGGGATTGGGAGGTACTAGGAAGACATTTACGGATTCAATAAAAGGAAGCACATGCTGTATTAGATGAGCTGTCAATCTTTCCAGATTAGTGGTAGGTTAGTAGATATTTAGCCTCCAGCCGTCAAGGGGCATCAAAATCAAAATCTGTTGTGCTTGCTGATTTTCATGGTATAAATTATCCCACCAGGGTTGATTTCAAGCTACCAATGTGATGTCTCTGATCATGGAGTTGGGTGTAGACAGGCAATAGTCTGTCATCACATAGTATTTCCGTGGTATAGATGCAATAGGTATAAATGGTATCAAAAGCAACATCATGATAAAATTTAAAATTACTAGGTGGTGATGAGTTTTTGAGTTTGATTTTCATTGTTTTATATAACTTAATTATAAGTGATACAATTTTATTTTTAATAATGGCTCTATCAACTGGCTTGCAAAATAGCTGAAAACTTTAAAATTGTTTCTCTCCATTTGGTATTAATTAGCCCAGCACACCATTGCTCTGGACTCCCCATTTTAGAAATCCAAATGCTTGTGCCCCAAGTTAGTTTTCTGGGCTGCCATAACAAAGTACCACAGTCTAGGTGGCTTAAATAGCAGAAATGTACCGTAACACAATTCTAGAAGCTAAAAGTCCAAGATGAAGTTATCAACTGGGTTTCCTCTTTTGATGACTGTGAGGAAAAATCTCCCGTGCTTCTCTCCTAGTTTCTGGTGATTTTCTGGTGATCTTCAGGGTTGTTCCTTGGCCTGTACATTTACCACCTTAATCTCTGCCTTCACATTCACGTGGTATTCTCCCTGTGCCCATGTCTATCTCACTGTTCAAACTTCCCATTTATAAGACTGCACTCATATTGGATCAGATCACATTCTAATGACCTTGATAGTACTGATTGCATCTATAATGACCAATTTTCAAATAAAGTTATATTCTGAGGTACTGGGTTTAAGACTTCAGTGAATGAACTTTGGTGGGGACATAATTTGACTCACAAAAGCCTTGACTTTGAGAGCTTTCCTTCTCTTCTTGGGACATTACCAGTTCCCTCATAAAAGTGATCAAATGAGTTCCAGATTGCTGACTTCTCTGTACTCATTCTCAGACATGTGAGGCAAAATGAATAAGTGGTGAAATACTGCCCTGTTGTCCCTCAGTCTTAAAGCCACTACCAGGTCTGCTTCATCCTCCCAACTCTTCAGAGTTTTAAATGCTTATTTTATATATAATTCACAGAAGTTTTAAAAGTTATGTGTAGCAAAAAGAATATTGAAAGGGATGTCAATTCCCTTCTCCTGGAAGGAGTAGTCCAATCTCATAGTTTTAAAGGTATTATACATTTTCAAATGTTTGTAAACATTTGCTCAGTTTTTATAATCAGAGAATCTTTAATTCTTTTGATGTGTGATTTTCACCCAAGTTTTAGATTTTAAAATTTTAATTAAAAGGGAAACATAGATTACCAATGAAAAAATAGTTAAGAAATACTTCTAAGGTTTTTTTTTTTAAAAAAACTATTTTCCATAGTAAAAATATGATGTATTTAAATAGTTAAAGGCTTAGATGATAGCATATGGCATCATATCAACTAAAATATACTATTAAAATACATATTAAAATCCACTTTTTGTGGGAGTACTGTGTATGAAAATCATTGTGAGAGTGATAGTCTGGCCTTCATCCATACATTTCAAATGTAACTTCTTTAGAGATATAAAAGACATTTGGGATGAGACCACTGGGTTTGCGAAATTGAAGCAAGACCAAATCTGCAATCTGCCAATTATTAACTTTGCAAACTTAAGGTCGTTTTATGATGTTTTCTCATCTGTAAATTAGGATGGGTTTGGTTGTGAGGATTAATTGAGATAATATAGTCCAGTTCCTAACAATTTCCAGCACATACCAGTTACCTACAAATGGTAGATCTTTGTCATTAACAGGATTAGGCATTCATGGTAATTCAGAAGGACTTACATCTTGCAATCCATGTGTCATATTATCGTCATCATTTTAAACTAAGCTGTGTATTGAGGAAATACCAAAGAAAACAGAAGTTTAGCCTACGCAGAAAAATAACAAGCCTTGGCCCTCCATTCAAAAATAATTCTATCGAATTTCTATGCCAAGAAAATGGAAAGGGAAGCAAAGTTCTCTTGTTAGGTATCTACTGAGTAGGCCACATAGCAAACTTTAAAACAAACAGCAGTAATTTTATTCCAACTCCCTTTTAAAAACACTAGTAAAAATTCTTTACATTTGTATACTACTTTACAGTTGACAAAGAGCTTTCACATACATTATCTCCTTTAAAAGAGACTGGAAGGCGCCTTTCCTGCCCTGATTGATGTTTATGAATGTACTACTTTCCCCTAGGCTGTAGTCATCAATAGTCAATGAGAAGAAAGGCTGGCCTTTTTGGAAATGCTTTGCTGCCAGGTAACTGCATTAACTCTGCAATTGTTGAGTGGAGCGATGTATTAACTATGCCACAGGACATCATCCATATCAACTAATGAATATTTGAATTCTTGTTCCTTGTGGAGCAGTGTCTGAGACCCGTTCCTCTCTGCTTATCCAGTGCCCTCCCTCAGGATCTATATCCTCAATGAGGTTCTGTCAGAAGGCTCTAGACATTTCAGCAAAACCTACACTAAGCAGACTTATTTTAAAGAAAAAAAAATATGTGGAAGTTACAGAAACAGATAAACTGCTGCATAGAACAAGAGTTATAATGTTCTGAGGGTGGAAATTGATCCTATTTGTTGATGTCATGGAGGCACATTTTGTTTTCGTATAAAGAACTTTCTATAATTGGAGAGATGGCATACTAATGAAGTCTCTGTCTGTGGAAATATTTGACACTCTTCTGGGATGTGCAGAAATCTCTTCGGTGGGCTTCCTATGCTGTTTGGGAATGTAGGACAGAGAATTTCTAAGGTCTATTCTGATTCTAGATTCTCTGCTTCTGAGATCCTACTTGTTCTTAAATTCTCTGTGTGTCCCATGATGACAAGTAGAATCCACCATCCGTTGACTTAAAATGGAAGCCAAACCAAACAATACAAACATTGCATTATGTTCTCCAGAAAACTTGTAGGAGCAGGGGTAGAATTAAATTTTAGGACTCAGCATCTCTGAACCAGCACATTTCAGTAATGCTTTGCTTTATCCTATATAGGATTTCCTCAATCTTCTCACCATTTATCATCTCTACAAACAACGATGCTCTTCATGTCTTTCCACGATGACTCCTTAAGCTTCAGTCTGAGTTCCCAGGTTCAACAGGCCAGTTTCAACTGCTGCTTTAACACTGCATGAGGAGGTGAGGAAACACCCCATCTGAGCACTAGGGATTCTTTTAGCAACTGAACGAGTCCACTCTTCAGAATCTTTCACTTGTGATGGCCCACTTCTAGGAACTAATTTCAGAATTAGTCATAGCTATTTGGTTGCAAGTGGCAACAACTCAACTCAAATAGCTAATGGCTAAAATGGAATGGATTAATTTGCTACTGGAAACTGCTTTGTGGTGAAGTTGACCTCAGTCACAACTAGATACTTAATACATCTTGATATGTGTTAAGTAACCTAAACCTAACCCTAACCCTAACCCTAACCCTAATTGTCCTAAAACAAAAACAGTACAGTGTTTGCAAATAAATACATTATCTTTAATATTTGTAAGGTAAATCATGTAAAACATTTGTCTTTCAGGGACAGTTATCATAATGCTTCTGAAAGTTTACATACAATAACATTCAACAAGGTTTAATACACATGTTCTAGTTTATATCACTTATAAATGGTTTTTAATGTTTGCTTTCTTCACTAGACTGGAAGCTACTTGAAGTCAAGTCACTAATACTAATTATAATAACACACAGCCTAGTGCTGTACATATTTATTGCATGCATGAATGAATGAATGAATGAATAAGAAGAGTAAAATCTAGCATGGCATGGTTGAAAGAATACAGTTTTTAGAATCAGACAGAGTATCATTTAAATCTGAACCCTGATAACTTTCAACATGGTGTGGGTTCACATATATTACTTAAATTTCAAGGTTCAGTTTTTCAGTTGTAAAAATCAGATAGCATGATTCTTCTGTGAGCACTGTTGTAAAAATTAAATATTATGTATTGAAATTATCCAGTACTAGTGAAGCTTGATAAATTACTGTTATAATAAAAGGCTCTTTGCTAATTGCTAAGGATACCAAAGGAAACCATTGAGAAGGAAAGAAAAGGTGTGAGCAGGTCTCTTCATACTAAATGATAAGATGAATTTTAGAGGAGGGTATGGTATGTGCTATGGAGAACACAGGAAGGGCCCTGCAGAAAGTAGTCATTGTGTTGCACAACTTTAAAAGTCACATGCACATTGCAGTCTGTAAGAATGGAAGATGCTGCATAGCTGTCATTCATCTAGCTTATTGGTTGAACTATATGAAATTACTGATATTTAACTATTTTTGACCTACAAAAATAAAATGCGAGTGTTCCCCTGGAACTGAGCCATGTGGAATCACTTCATGGGGAAGAGGGAAGAATCAGAGATGTCCTAGAAACAATTATGTCTGAGGTGAGTCATGGAAGGTGAGAAGGCATCACAGTAGTGAAGAAGAAGAGGCTGGCACATGCACAAGAATTGAGGCTTGATACAGCATTTGAGAGGCAGCTACAAAAAATTCAGTGTTTCTGAGAACATAGATGGAAGCAAGATGAGACAGGGTGTAAATCCAGACAAGGGTGGATTATTTGAAAACTACAGAGACTCTACCACCTTGAAGGAGGTTACAGAGTGGATGTTGGGGAAGACACTGATTCTAGAATCCCAAACAGAACTGCTCGTTAGTAAATTAAATATTGCCTTCATCAGGGCCTTCTTTAACTTTTCACTCTATGTCTAGTCTTCCCCCCATTCTCTTTTATGGCAGCCTATTCTCCTTTTTAATAGTTTCTTTATTCTTTTTTTTTCCCCTCATGTTTTGAGATTAGTGTGTATTTATTTATTTAATATTTATCTCCTCTAGTAGATTATAATTACAGAAAGGCAAGAACCTTGTCCAATTTGTTTAAAATTATCTACTTGGTTCTTAGGAAAATACCTGAAACTAAGTACGGGCTCAATAAATATTGGGTGTAGCAAATGTGAATTTTTCAAAGTCGGCTCTTGCTTTACTAGTTTCTTTTACCTAGAAATACTTGAAGGAGGTCCATTGCCGGAGTCTCTAAGAGAATTACCTCTAGCACTTGTCTCAATTGCTTAATTCACATGAAAGGGGCCTTTTAGCACAAGAACCAGATGCATGAAGAAAATGGTCTCCTTTCCTCATGGGTACTCGAGACTCAACCCTGAGTGATGCCAGGTGATAAGAAGAGTTGGCTGCATGCCAAAACAGAGAGATGTAGAGAAACATTGCTTATTTTTCATAACTCATGAACTCGAAGCCTTTTAGCTGGAGATGAAGAGGCTGGAATGTTGGGGGTAATAGATAAAAACAGTATCTTTTTAAATTTTTACTAAACTCAAGGCCATTTGTCATGGAGTGTCATCTGAGAGCTGTTTCAGTTACAAGAATGCAGCATGCAATTCAATTTGGCAGGCATTTGGATATTGTAAGAACGTGAATTAGATCTTGTACTACATCATTAGTCACCAAAGGGAGTGGGGAGATCCCTGTTGTTGGGCTCTGGCCTATCAGTGTTAAGTATCTCCTTGCTCTACCATAGTGACTAGCTTTTCACTTTAAAACTGTTAAGGCAAATCCAGAATATTTCCTTCTTGTACCCAGTGTTTTAAATTTTGGTTCAATTGACTTCAGTAGAAGGGGAAAGGCTTAGATAGAAATACAATACATGACTACTTCTATTTCTCTTAAATGCCCACTCCTCTGTGAACAGAACCTGATTTCCTGAGTTCTTTTTCTACTTACAGGAACTATCAACTTTTACAATGTATCAACTATGTTTCCCTTCCCTTCAATGCAGAAATACCCTTTGAATGAAAACATTTAATATCTGAAATATTAAATATGAAATGAAGGGAAAGATACTCTTAAGACTGGAAAGATCTTCACTCAAGTGAAGAGAATTCTGTAAGCCTGATATTAGTGCATGGAGTGTTTTTAGGAATAACCCTTGAACATTAACAATGTCATTGTTGTCTTAGGTATTTGAAACAAAACATTTATTACTAATCTTAAAATGTGTTAATTTTCATATTGATTGAAGAATTTACCAAAGAATGTCATACTTGAAACCTTTGATACTCCTTAAATATTGCTGCTTTTAAGAGACATCACATCAATGCACCATCTAAAGAGCTCTTCTTTAGAGTTTCAGTAAAATTGGCTTTCAAAGTGTTGGGTTGGGCTTGATGCTATGTGGAACTGTAACAGTGAAAAAAATCAATTGGATTTGGGAATGCAAATTTCTCAAGTTATGAGAACAATGCTAATATGTGCCTGCAGAGGTCAGTGAGGAGAGCATCCATATCAATGCTCAGCCAAGCCAGAAATCCAGGTGGAAGATTTGACCTATGTAAAACCTTTCCAGGATCACTGGCTATTGTGAGATTTAAGTATCGTGAAAAACTAATGGGTTTATCAGGAAGCCATGAGTATTAGATATTAGTCACCTGTTAGAATGAAAGTGACATTTTCAGGTAGTAAGCTGAACAACTGGTAGTGATTTGGGCACCCAAAGAAGAAAGTCCACTAAGTGAACCAATAAGCAATAGACACTGGGCTTGGGGTATAATTCAGGGGTAGAATGCTTGCCTAATATGCTTAAGGCCCTGGGTTCAATCCCCAACACTTCCAAAAACAAAACAAAACAAAACAAAAAAACAGACTCTTACTAGGAATTCTCAGATCACATCCTCATCATCAGAGCTGGAATGACCTATGGAGACTGAATGAGATGAGAGTAAAATAGTGTGTATACCAGGGCTTTTTTGCAGAAGAATTAGAAATTCTGAGACATCAGATGCATCTTGTAGGAAATTAACCCTAATCCACACTTGACTTGCATGGCAATTAACTGCAAAGCACTTTTCAATACAATGAGTGGAGAATTTTACTTTACTTTTCTGAAGGGCTGATGGTTTAAGAATCGAACTCTATGTATTGGGAAGGAAAGAAGGTAACACTAAAGACTTAGGCTTCCTGCAGAAAGATATTAGGGAATCTGCAATTTTTGTTCGAAAAGAGTTTTAAAATGTGGCTGGGATGTTTTTCCTCTCACAGTCTCTGAACTCAGCTGAGCAGTTGTACCCAGGTAGGCCCCTTCCTCCCTCTGCAAGTGGTAACTCTTGGAGAGAAGTGGAAGAAGCCAGTGCTCACATGAAGGCAGGCAGGATTGTGAGGGGCACTTGGGGAGGGGAGAGCAATTAACTCTCTCCCTCAACTGCAGAGAACTAGGCTTCTCTTGATCTCACAGGAGACTTCAGCCAGTGGCCAGGATTCTTTTCAGTGAGTGAAATGGAGAGCGATGCTGCAATACCAAAGAGGAGACCCGCCCTGGTCTGGCGTTCATAGAGAGAGAACTTTCATAATGAGGCCAGTGGATAAAGAACTGAGATCCTTTACAGCAGAGGGAAGTGCAAATAGGGTGCGTCTGAGCTGATCTCTTGGAGCCACTTCACCTCTGAGCAGGTTTGGAGCTTTCAAGCCCCTTGAAGTTTTAAAAAGGCACTGATTTCAGCATGAGATGTTTGCTGCACTGTGCTCAGCTGGAATGAAACGAAGGGGAGGAAAAGTAGCTTCTTTCTTGCATTCAGAAAGCAGAGGCCAATTGAATGGATTCTACTCAAACTGATTGCGTTTGTAGTTTTTGAAAAGAAAAAAAAAAGCTAAGAAGTTTAAATCCTATTCACTAAGTTCACAAAAACAAAACCCGGTCACAGAAGGACTCTGAGAAGTGCACACATCCTTACAAGAGATGGACAATTTAAAACAAGCTTCATTAAATAAGTCCCTTTCAAACTGGATGCTTAGTATAATTCAGAAGCTCATACTTCTTTGCCTTATTTTAAGGGCTTTCTTTATGGTGGGCTAGTTTAAATCAACTGTTTTACATGATTCTGTAAGTTTACAAGGGTTTATTTATTCATTGAGTTAAAAAACAAAAATCTTTTTCTATTTCCTCTTTGAAGAATAGAATATGTTTCTGTACCTCCCCTCCACTTGCCAATTACTATTGTGCTAGGTAACATGAAACCCAATCCCAGTGTTGAAAAGTGAAATATGGTGATTTTTGATGTGTTTGCTTATTCTGCTCATCTCCACTCGCTCAAAATGCACAGAACACTGACAGGGCTCTTACTCACCTCTCTTCCACTTATTCTTTGCTCCTGTAAAACATTTTACTTATATCTGCCCACTTAATTCATGCAATGCTTTAAAGCTTATTCAGCTACCTGATTCTCCTTTACATCTGCCTGCTCTAGCATTTTTGGTCTTGGTCTGAAGGCCTGCAGAGGTCAGGGAATTGAATATTACTTCATTTTGTAGAGGACCCAAGACAGTACCTTATACAGATCTGTGTTCAACAAAATCTTTTAGATAGTGAGTCACTACGTATGATGAACCTTGTAAAGAGAGGGTCAAATTATAAGATGTTGTCTGTTGGAATTTGCATTTAAGGTGATGGATTGGCTTATTCAAGAAATTTTGATGCTTAGGAACAGGACTACATTTAATTAAGTAGTCTGAACCTCACAATAGGCTACATAATTAACACATAGAGAAGAATTTCCAATTTTATATTTTTTAATGCACATGAAATAAACTGGACACTGAATGGCATTAATATTTGTCAATTAATTAGGAGTTTACATTTTAAAATTACATTTCAATACATTTCTGTAGTCAATAATTTATGATGTATGAGTCTGCAGAAGTGGTGGCTCCCAATTCCATTTTATGGATCAGGATCATTGATTACAAGAAGTTGAGTGAAACTGGAAACATCTCGGGCTAGAATCACCTAGTTAGTTAAGATTTGAAGTGAAATTAGAGGTCACATTCTAGGAACCCTATGCTACTAAACTATTGAATACCAACTGCAATATGTGGGTACTTCTATTTTCTGTCCCTATCATTCTTAACATTCCATTTACATAATGCTAATATGCAAGTGTTGTTTTAGTTACAAGCAGTGAACCAGCTTGAAGAAAATAGCATGGCTCTCTGTAAAAGTGGTATATGTGCTGTCCCTTATATGATGTTTCAGGAAATGTCATTATAGTGAATGACGAATTGTTGCCACACTTATGGGTAATGTAGGGTTACAGTATGCATACACTAGGTCTGTTCATCAAGATGTCCTACACATAGAACTGGCTCCCTCCCTAACTTCCTAGGCCAGCCAAGAGAAAATCCATGGTTCATAGGAAGACAAGGAGAAGCCTGCCAAACTCACCCTCCAGCATGAGCTGGAGCCAAGTTGGCTTTCTTCTATAAAACTTGTGGAAGTTGATTCCCAATATAAGCTCCACTGCTTCATCCATCTTTCTTCTATTCCTTTCCCTTTTATCCTCATCCACATGAATGTTATTAAAGTCACTGATAGGTCTAAGTTTTAGAAGAAACCTTAGACATCAGTATCTCTAAGTCTACCTTACCAAAACATTAATGCTACAACTTTTACCTGCTTCAAGTAACTGCGAGTTAATTGTGTTCCCCTCAAGGAAAATAATGCAGTTTTTTCTTATGGGCTTTTGATTTTTCAGTCCTTTCTCTTTTTTTAGTGATGATGCCAATCCTGAATACTTTAATTATCCCTGCTAGTTTGTACTTTGTGATTGAATTTGTTTAATAAGAATAAAATCTGGTGCTAAACATTTTATCCCAACTAGGTGCTTAATTTGTCATTTTTTCTCTAGTGGCAGAATAATTATTTTTCCCATTCCTGTTCCTATTAAAGAAAGTTTAAGCATCAATAAGCAGCACTGAATTGTGTTTTGGGGTAGAGGTGGAAGAAGACAGTGGAATGAAACTTCACGTTTGGTCTCAAAGTTAAGTTAGATAGCTTTTTTAGATGTGCATTGGTTTAGGGGGGATATACTGCCTGGGACCCTGTGAGACTTCTATGCTCTGGGGTTTTTCACCCCCATGGAGGATGAATCCTTAGTTGGTTCCATGAGCTGCTGGAGGGTGAGAGTTTGGCAGGCTCCTCCTTGTCTTCCTATCAACTGTGGGTTTCTTTTGGCTGAACAAGGAAGTTAGGGAGAGAGCCAGCTCTATGCATAGGACATCTTGATGAATGAAAGCCGAAAGAGGGCAGCTGTGGTCTCAGCAAGGAAGACTGTAGGCAAATTCCTGTGCCAAGCTGTCAAATCAACCAGGTTAGAAATACTTGCTCAAATAATGATAAACTTACAGGAAGTTCTGTGCATAATGGTCAACTGGATGTAAGAAAATTCCTTAATAGTGCCCAAGAAATCTGAATGAATTGAGAAGGACTTGAGTCTGGAAAAATGATAGCTGGCACTTGATTGGAGATGATGAAATCACATAGGTAGAGTCCCATAATAATAAAACAAAATAAAAAGAAAAATTGTCTTCAGTGATATTTTCTATCCCTTGTGAATTACTTCATACTTGGGAGCATTAAATGTACCTTTATGTTCTCTTTGAGATTTTGGTATAGGGCTGACAAATTATCTAATTTAGGGCTGGAGTTATGGCTTAGTGGTAGAGCACTTGCCTGGCATGTATTAGGCCCTGGGTTCGATCCTCAGCACCACATATAAATAAATAAAAGATTCATTGACAAGTGAAAAAAAATTTTTTTAAATTATTTAATTTATTTCACTGGATGGTTTCCAACATTAAAACATCTTTATAGCAAGTCTTTTTTCCATCTGTTTCTTTAAAAATATTATTATTTTTGTTATGGTTTGGATGTGAGGTGTCCCCCAAAAACTCACGTGTGAGACCATGCAAGAAGGTTCAGAGGAGAAATGACTGGGTTGTAAGAATCTTGTCCCAATCAGTGATTTAATCTCCTGACAGGGATTAACTGAGTGGGAACTGAAGTGGTAGGGTGTGGCTGAAGGAGGTGGGAATTGGGGAATGGGGTATATATTTGTTTCTGGCAAGTGGAATCTTGCTCTGCTTCCTGATCACCATGTAAGCCACTTCCCTGTGCTACACTCTTTCACCATGTCATTCCTATATCACCTGGAGGCCTGAGGAATGGATCCAGCCATCTATGGATTGATCCCTCTGAAACCGTGAGCCCTTAAGAAAACTCTTCCTCCTCTACAGTTGTACTGGTCAGGTCAATTAGTCACAGCAGTGAAAAAGCTGACTGAAACGAGTATATTTAGTTTTTATAAACAAAATTTTTTAAAGTAGATTTAGAGTCACAGTAAAATTGAGAGGAAGGTATAGAGATTTCCAACATACTACCTGTTCCCACACATGAATACCCTTCCCCATTGTCAATATTGCCTACCGGATTGGTATATTTGTTATCATAGATAAGCCTGCATTGATATAGAATCACCTGAAGTCCATTAGGTGATATATATTGTTCATTCCTTGTGTTATATGTTCTTTGTGTTTGGAAAAATATTGAATGATATGTATTTACCAAAAGAATAAATAACACCAAGAGTTTTGCCTTTTTTGGAGTGCTGTGAAGCTGAGATTATATAATATATAGCATTTGCAGACTGACTTCTTTCATTTAGTAAGATGCATTTAAATTTGCTCCGTATCTTTCTGTAGCTTAATAACTTACTTTTTTAAGTGATGAATAATATTCCATTATCTGAATGTAGTGAAGTTTATGTGCTTACTGAAGTGTTAGAGTCTGTAAACAAGTCTGGATGGCGCCTGGCAAAATGCCAGAGGGAGTGGTTTGTGAAGTAACCCCAGCGAGCCTTTATGTGTGGAGATTTCTTATTAGTTGACTGATGTATCTAGTTTATGCTAATTAGATAAGCTGTGTGGAATGTATAAATACCGCTCCTGTCCTGCAATAAACGGCTTCCACTCCTGCTGTATCAACATACACAAGTTGTTCGTCACCCCCCGGTTATTTTGCTGCAGCCGTACTCCGGCAGATGGTGGCCCCTACCGGGAGCCCCGGGACACTCGGGGGTAAGTGACGAAAAAAAAGCTGCCCGTCCATAGATAGGACGGGAGCAAATCTGCT
>NW_025999842.1:18863993-18949842 GCF_001458135.2 Marmota marmota marmota | reverse complement strand
GGTGCGTGAAGCGGAGAGGAGGCTGCTGAGTGTGCAAGCCGGTCACAGCTCAGCAAGGATTTTCCAAGAGGTGGCGGCAACCGGCTCTTCCCCGCCCCCCCCGCCCAGGGAGCGGGACGCCACTGCGAGAGCCGAAATCCAGGCACAGTCTCGCAGGCTCTTGCTCCCTGTGCCCAGAAGCAGTTTGAGACCGGGACTCTCCCCAGGGCCATCTGGGGCTGCCCGGGATGCTACAACCGGCAGAAGAAGCTACTGGCGTCCCTGATGTTTGGTCATTTTCAATGCTAATAACTAAGCTACAATGGTTCTCCCACACCTGGAAGCTGATGAGTAATGAGCACTATTAATGCTTATTTCAAATGCAAAAAAACCTTGAGATAATGTACTAAATTGTTCAGAAGGTTGTTTTCTTAGTAGAATGCTACAGGATTTTCTTTAGCCATCTGGAGTTCCTGCCTTCGTCCCAGTGCCAGTGAAGATGAAGGTGGAAGAATTTCCAGTGTTGCTGAGAACCAGACAAGAATTCAGATCAAGCTAGCTGATTGCAGAACTTACCTGGACTGTGATTTAAGCTAGCTGCCTGCAGAACTTACCTGGACTGTGAGTTAATCTATTGAGACACTGCTTTACCTGGACTGAGACAACAAACTCTAGTCTACAACAAATTGTAACTCGGTATCTTTGCTAACGGTGTCATTGCTGGTATAATTTTTCCAAGGGCTTCTTGCATGGAGCCATCAATTGGCTTGGTATTGTGGCATTTTGTATCCTCCCCTTCTGCTTGTAGCAGATTATTTATGGTGTTTGTGTAAAAACCACTATGGTCGTTATTTAAATTAAACAAAAGGGGGAAATGTTAGAGTCTGTAAACAAGTCTGGATGGCGCCTGGCAAAATGCCAGAGGGAGTGGTTTGTGAAGTAATCCCAGTGAGCCATTATGTGTGGAGATTTCTTATTGGTTGACTGATGTATCTAGTTTATGCTAATTAGATAAGCTGTGTGGAATGTATAAATACCGCTCCTGTCCTGCAATAAACGGCTTCCACTCCTGCTGTATCAACGTACACAAGTTATTCGCCCCCCCCCCTGGTTATTTTGCCCAGCCAGCCGGGCTGCGGCACTGAAGGACATCTTGCTTCCAAGTTTGGGAATTAATGAATAAAGTTGCTATAAACATCTGTATGCAAGTTTTTGGGTGGAAATGTTTTTAACTCCTTTGGGTAAACAAACACTAAGGGATGTGATTGCTGGATCATATGGTAAGACTGTTTAGAAAGAAACTGTCAGTTTGTCTTCCAAAGTAATTGCATCACTTTACACTTAGTCCAGCAATGAGTAAGAGTTCTTGTTGCTTCCCATCCTTGTCAGCATTTGGTATCGTCGGTGTTCTGGATTTATGGCTTTATAATAGGTATGAAGTTGTATCTCACTATGTTTTTTTTTTTTTTAAATACCTTTGTTTTATTTATTTATTTTTATGTGATGCTGAAGATTGAACCAGGGCCTTACACTTGCTAAGCAAGCGCTCTACTGCTGAGCCACAACCCCAGCCCTCACTATTGTTTTCATTTACATTTCTCTGACGACTGATGATGTGAAGCATCTTTCATACTCATTTGCTGTCTGTATATATTCTTTGGTGAATTTCCTGTTGGGGTTTTTGGCTCATTTTGGGTTCTTGGTTTTCTTATTGTTGAGCTTTAAAATTTCTTTGTATGTTTTGGATAGCAGCCCTTTTCAGATGTGTCATTTGCAAATATTTTCTCACTGTCTGTGGCTTATATTTGCATTTTCATGACAGTGTCTTTTGCAGAGTAGAAATTTATAAGTTTCATGTAGTCTAGTTTTTTTCCTTCATAGATCATGCCTTTGGTGTGTATCTAAAAAGTCATTGTCAAACCCAAGGTCATCTAGGTTTTCTTCTATGTTACCTTTTTATAGGCTGTTTTACACTTAGGTCTGTGGTCCATTTTGAGTTAATTTTTATGAAAGTTATAGGTCTGTGTCTATATTCCTTTTTTTTTTTTTCAATGTGAATGTCCAATTGCTCTAGCATGGCTTGCTCCTTTGTCAAAGATCAGTTGATAGTATTCTTTGGTTCTATTTCTGGGCTTTGCATTCTGTCTCACTGATCTGCCTATTCTCCTTCCATACCACACTGTCTTGATTTCTGAAGTTTTATAGTAACTCTTGTATTTGGGCATTATCAGTCATCCGACTTTGTTTTTCTATTTCAATATGGTGTTGACTATTCTAAGTAATTTATTATCTTTCATTATCATATTTTTATTTCTAGCAAAGTAACACATGTACTGACTTTAAAAAAATAAATACTTGTGGCTTCAGATGGGTTTTTATGCAAGTTTTTCTCCAACACCTAAGAAAATGTATAAAGATATAATTAAAATCTCATATCTACATTATTGCAATGAGCTTCTAATAGTTCTTGCTTCTTGTACTGTTACCTATCTTCACTCTACTCCCAATAAAACAGCCAAAGAAATCCTTTAAGAACTTTAGTCAAATCGTGTCTATGAGTAAAACCATAATACTCAGAGTTGAAGCCTTTCAATAGTCTGCAAGACCCTGTGTAGCTGGCCACTGTCCCCCACCTAGTTTAACTTTATGCTTCCCTCCCTTGAGTACAGGCACACTAGCTTCCTTACTTTTACCATTTCTCAAATATACCCAAGTGTGCATTTCACAGCCTAGGTGTTGGATACTCCTTCTGGTTCTAACATTCTTGCCCTGGGTCTCTTCCTGGCTCTTTCCTTTCCTCCTTCAACTCAGTGCTCAAATATTACCTTCTAGCTGATGTCCTCCATGATCAACTTACTTAGAACTGAAATTTGATACTTTTTACACTTCCACCTCCCTGTCCCCAGTCTTTCCCTCTTTCCCCAAGCTTTAGTTACCTTCTAGCATATTCCATTACTATTCTTTTCTTCTTTATTATGTTCCCTTTTACTCTTTCTCTTCCTTTGGTGTGTATCTAAAAAGTCATTGTCAAAGTGGATAAAATACATAGTAATTTCTCTTTCATGAAGAAATAATGAACTTTCAGATTAAAAGAGTGTGCAGTATTATTGGAATTTGGATATGGAGTATTTAACATAGATATATAGCATAATTAAGATATTGAACTTCAAGGATTAAAAACCAAAGTCTTTAAACTTAAAGGTAGGTAAGGCAGATCATCTACTATGGCTTAAAAAGCAGCCAGATCTCAGATTTCTTCTCAGCAACATTTAATACTAGATATGACGGAAATATTTCTACAAAGTTTTGAAGGGAAGAAAAAAAGCTAAGATGTCAAGAGAAAAAAGGATAGCATACAGGCATTTTCAACATGAAAGAATTCATGGACCATGGCACTCTAGAGTCCGTCTCGAAAAAAGTGCTTGACAATTAATTCTAGTTAATTAAGAGATAAATCAAAATAAAGAACTTGGGAATTGAGAAGCAGCGATAAAAAGGACTGATGGTGTTTGAATCCATTTAAATATAGAATTAAGACTAAACAACTAAGGGCATGATTGCTATAGAAGGAAGTGTGGATATTATTAATCAGAACAATGTAAAATTAGTAGCATAAAGACAATTGGAAAGGAAGACAGTCTCATATTTCTAAGTAGGAGTCTACTGATAGTGTCTCATGTGGAAATATGTAATAAAACAGTAATAACTCCAACTCGTACTCATTCACATCCCTGTAGCCCTGCCTGCATTCTAAAATCCTATAGTGAGGAAACTCTTATTTGAAAAATCAACAATTTAGTTTTGCTTTGGTTTCTCCTTTTCCTATTAAAGTAAAATTAAATTTAATACTTTTTAAATGAAAATGTTATCTACATATGATCTCTTTTTACCCAAAAGCAATTTGATTAATCAAACTCTATTAATGTATCTAACAATCTCATTATTATTTCCATCCTTATCTATTTAAACCTTACAAAACAAGGTCTGAAATTGTGTTCACCAAATATAATGGCAGTAATTTTTGGATGGTGCAATATGAAATTGGCTTTTTATTTTCTTCTTTGTATATTTCTGCATTAATTATTTTGTAGGGACTATCATTATTTTAAAAAATAGCAACTGAAGAAAAGTAGTATAAAGACAATTGGAAAGTATGGGGAAGAAATTTAAAAATTAAATTTAATAATTAAAGTCTTTCCATCACCTCCCCCACCAAAAATTGGAAAAAATTAATCTTACATATTGATCAATAGTATATACGGAAATATGGATAATCATTTCTTTTATCTTTATACCATTCTGTATTCTGCCCTTATAACGTCCTTGCTTAGCATCTACATGGCCATCTTAAGTGACAGCTGCCATTTTAAGTAAAAAGTTTTGCTTTCCTGCCCAAGGGCGTTTCTGAGAAAGGCCTACCACTCTCTCATTCCAACCCAACCCCTAACCGCCTGCATTAGGACCTGCCTGGCTCTGATTCCTGAGCCTGCCCCATAAAAGTCCTGGAACCCAAGCCTGTTTTGCCTCTCTCCACTATACAGAGAGGGCCTTTATTTGTCAGCTCTGACAAATAGACTCTCATGTGTATCTCTGCCTGGTCTCCATCTTTCATTTGTTGCGCACCCATATCCTGGTTCTACGTTTTCCCTTCATTTTGGTGCTGAACCCAGGATCAGGTTCCCTGGTGTGCACATTCCCCTCTTTGAAGGTCACTGAGTGTCCCTAGGCTGATCCAAATTCCATTGTGGGACCAGGCCTTCCATTCTGCAGAACGCCCTCACTACATCCACCACCGGTCATTTCAGGTAAGACCCTGTCTCTGGTGGACCTAAATGACCTACAGTCCAGGAAATGACCATTGAAATGTCTGGCATTTCCAGGGTTATCATGTGGTTGGGGACACCCCCAGCCACAGCTTTCACAGCTATGGTTGATCCCTGCTGTCAACTGAGTCTATAGGTGTTTTTATTTATTTATTTTTTAAAAAATTTAATTTGTTATATATGACAACAGGATGCATTACAATTCATATTACACATATAGAACACAATTTTTCATATCTCTGGTTGTACCCAAAGTAGAGCCACATCCTATGTGTATAGATGGTTTTTTATTTGGGTCCTGGGTTTTGAGCTCTCTCTCACCCCTGACCTACCCCCGCCCATTTATCTGCTTGTGCAATCAGATCTGGCCTCAATATCCTTTGGATAACAACTCTAAATGGCTGCTTAATGGCACTCTAGATCCCAATATTATCAGGGATCTTTTCAACTACTATGAGTGTTCAGGAAAATGGAAAGAGATAAAATATGTTCAGGCCTTCTCCTCTCTATGTTCTAAGCCCTCTCTCTCCAACTCTTGCTTTCCCATACAAGTCCTCGTAGCTCTCACCTCCCCCTACACATGCTTCCAAAGGGGCAGAAGATCCTATGCAGGACTCCTCCTGACTTCAACCAAGAGGATGAGCCCCCACCATACTGCAATTCTTTTTCTGATGAAGCCGCTGCAGCAAGTGTTCCCTTGGCTCCATAGCTCCTCTCTCCTCCTGCCATTTGCTCTCAGGCTGCCGCTGCCCAACCTGCATCTCTGTGTTCTCTATGCAAGGTGACTGGGATAGATGGTGTAATCCGGCTGGGTTCATGTGTCTTTCTCTTTGTCAGCTCTTTCACAGATTGAAAAGTGGCTTGGGTCCTATATCAAAGAGTTTCAGTATCTGACTCAATCATATGATTTGACCTTGTCTAACACTTTCCTGCATAGGTGAGTTTGGGAGCAAGCTAGATGCTGATGAGGTACATCAGACCTCCCTTGCCCATCCAATTGGCACTGAAGTGGTCCCTGATTGGAATCCCAACAGGGATTATAATTTGCCTGGAGGAGTAACTAGTAGAAACCAATTCATTACTTGCCTCATGTAATGGATTTAGAAAGGGAGCCCATAAGGCTATCAGTTATGAAAAGCTCCAAGGAATCATCAAAGATAAGAATGAGCATTTTTAGACTGCCTAACTGAGGCTTTATTATAATATACTAATCTGGATACTGAAACTCTAGATGGGAGACAACTACTAATGACCTATTTTTCCCCCAGAGTTCCCCTGATACAAAGGCCAAACTAAGGTGCCTCAAGAGGGGTCCCCTAGTTCCCCACACTGGGGTTCTAGGAGTGACCTTTAAGGTGTAGTACCGGAGAGACCAGAAGGCCTGGAAGCAGAAATATCAGATGCTCGCTCAAGCTGTCTGTTCAGCCTGAGCATCTGTCCCCTGTTCTACTGGCCCTCAGGACCATGTGGACCCTGTTTTAAATGTGGCCAGATGGGTCACTGGGCTCGTACATTCCTAAGCCTCACAAGCCTCTGGGTCCTTGTCCTAAATGCCATCAGGATGGACACTGGGTCATTGACTGTCCACAAGCCCATAGCAGCCCCAGGCCATCTGGCCCTTCTGGTTCCTCTTTCTAACTTTTAGGACTGGCTTTTAGTGGTAGGGTGATGGGGACTGGCCCAGGTCCCCATCGCCCTATCACTACCATCACTTAGCGGGAACCCAGGGTAACTCGGGTATTTCAGGTAGACCTGTCTCCTTCCTCCTAGATACCGGGGCTACATATTTAGTCCTCAAGGAGTTCTGGAGTCCTACTACTCATTCTATGACCTCTATTGTCAGGGTAGAGGGTAAACCTTACCAACCCTTACAGATACCTAGCCTTGTTTGTGCTTTTGGCTCTCTAATTTTTACCCATTCCTTTTTGGTCACTCCACAGTGCCCTGTTCCCCTTATGGCAGGGAACATCCTCACACAGTTGGGGGCTATGTTTTTCTTCTCCCCTCATATGCTTCCTTACAGACTCACCTGCTGCTCCCCTGATCCTCACCCTTACCTTAGGACCATCTCCTATTCCATCTGTCAGTTCCTTCCCATTACCCACTTCCAAGGTGGACCCTACTGTCTGGGATGTCTCAAGTCCTCTATCGCCTCACATCACAAGCCCATTCACATTTGTCTCACAAACCCCCTCCATTTTCTGGCCCAATCACAATACCTGCTCTCCCTCCTTGCTGCTGCTGTCCCTCTCTTTGCAGAGCAGCCTTGTCAGGCTCCTGACAATAAACCTGCTTCTTATCCCAGGTGTGTGTGTGTGTGTGTATGTGTGTGTGTGAGATTAGTCCTGCACCACTTTTCTTTCAGCCCTGTTCCTCTTTCTCTTATGATTTCTCTCCAGAGAGCCAACTGCTTTTTATCCTTCCAGATATTTCTTCCTATGTTTATCTACATGTGTTTAAATTTGTATTACTTTCGTCATTTTAGACATCATTTATTTATTTCCCAGTTTTCCCATAGAGATTTTACTTTTATACTTTCTCTCTCCCATCCATACTACAATGTTTTCTTCTATTTCCCTCTAATATCATTGTATTGCAATTTATTTGTCAAATAAAAACACGTTTACTTTGTGATGGCTACATACTTGTTTATGTTTGGGTCAATAACATGTCATGTTATTTTCCTCCCTCACATGATCTTTTGTTATTCTTGGAGTTAATAATCACTTCATTTTAAAAGTCTGCTTAATTTTTTCATAGCAAGGACTCAGACCTTTCACTGGGCCTGCAAATGTCCAGTGGGTAACTAAAAACAGGATTAAAAGCTTGACATCTCTGTCTCCATTTTGCCTTCTGTCTCCGTTGGTCAGACTCATCTTAGATTCCTGGAACAATAGTTATGATTAATAAATATCTTGTTTTGAGGAAAAATGACCCCCAGACAACATTAGCTTTCTTATTACAAGGAGGTGCTACCAAACCAAGCTTGAGATGGATCAGACCAAGAGCATCTTGCTCTATGTAAACCCTCCATCTATGCAAACCCCCAAACCCTTCCCCCAATACTCTTGCTATAAAACCTCAAAGTCCTTGTCAGCCCCACAAAGATAGGGCCAAGGACATGGGTCCCCTTGTCTTCCTGGTGTAGCTGCACAGATAAAAGCTCCTTTCACTGTTACTTTTTCTACTTTATTTTTGGGATGAATAGCCATACCTGATTTGTTGGATCCCCAAGTCAGACTCTGGTCTAGGGACTTTGTTAAGATTTCCACAAGCCTATACCTGTTTTTCCCAGTGTCTTCATAGGTCAATCAAATGCCTAGCAATAATTCTTCCAAAATGCCCATATTATTTACTAATCACACCTCTGTCTTCTTTACTTGTTCATTTTTTTTAAACCTGAAGTTTCTGTTCTTCTGTTATCCAACTTACTCCAGAAAAGTCTATTTCCCTGGAAATTCCTTTTGCTGGTCTCCTGTTTTAACATTGTATATCCTTTGTTTCCATTTCTTGGAGATATTCTTATTTTTGTGGAATACTTACACCAGCCCCTTTCTGAGAATGAGTAATACTTTTAGAGTTTGCATGCTTCAAAATTGCCTTTATTGTGCCATCACCTTTGCTTAGTAGTTCAACTAAGCATAATATCCTATTAATTTTATTTATATTTTTCTTCTAATGGACATATGAGGATTGTACAATTTTGGGATTAGAGTGATGATCAAATCAGGATAATTAGCATTTTCATCTCACTATCATTTCTTTGTGTTTGGAAACTTTATACTGTGCTTTTCTAGTTCTTCATAAAATACACAGTAGTTTGTTGTAAACTAGTTCTACTGTGCTACTAGGACTTAGTCTTCCTATGTTGATACTAATTACCCTTCCCCACCTTCCTCCCAGCCTCTAGTAATCTCTATTTTACTCTCTTCTTCAAGATCAACCTTTTTTAGCTTCCGTGTGTGAGAACAAGGCATAAAGTTTTAGAATGAAAATAACTTCAGAACTCTAAGGGCTGTGTTCTAAGGTCTTCTGTCCTTCAATTGTGATACCAAATGTCTGGTGTGAGTCAGATGAAGAATCCTCTGTAAATGACCTTCTAATCTCTCCAGAAGACCTTGAGATCTTTTCTTTATTCCCATGGTTCTGAATTTATGTGCTGGTGTTCCCTGGTATGGGTCCTTTGTGATTCAAATAGCTGGGCACTGAGTTAGCCCTTTGAACCTTGATCTCCATGTCCTTGTGTTTGGTAAAATACATATCTATATATAATTCCATTTCTTTCATCTTTCTTTGTTATCTGAATGTTTTCCTTATCTTCTCTCTTCCACTTCACAGGTCTGTTTTTGTTATTTGTATTTCTTAATTCTTTGTGGGATGTTCTCAACTTTATCTTTCATCTATTCAACTGAGCATTTTATCCATTCAACTGAGCATTTAATTCTTCCACATATTTAATTTCATGATCAGTTTAATATATTCTCATTTTTCCTATAAAATAGCATCATATTTTTATTTCCTAAATGCATATTTCACCTTTTTTGTTTAAATATTTTGATTATAGGCTGTAAGATGCTCTTTGTTCTTCTATTCTTCATTACCATTTTCACAACTTTCATTGCTCAAAGGAAGGAAGAACACCTTATCACTGGGAGTTAAAACATTCTGGCCTTGAACTTTGAGAGTAATTTGTTTATATTCAGTTCATCCATCATTTTACTGGTACAGTGGTTCTTCATTTCCACTGATCTTACTATGCCATTCTTTTGCTTAAAATCCTTCTGTAGCTCCCAAGTCCTTCGACATGAAATCCAAGCACCATGTACTTCCTGTATTTCTCATGCTATCTCTGCAGCCTGTCTCCTGCTATTTCACTGAACAAACCCCACATACAGTCCCATCAGGCTCATCCTATGTCTGAATGACCCATGCATTTCCTCCTCTTCCATGCTTTGCAACATGACTTTCCTTCCCTCTAATTAAGTCTTCATTCTTTAAGCCTTGGTCAAATTTCTCTCACTCTGGAGTCTTTCCTGGTTCCTACTTCTCCCACCTTGGTTCATGCTAGTTGGTTCCTTGCTACAACTCTGGCACCTCATGCTTTATCATGGTGCTTAGTGCATTATCAAAACTGTTGGTTTACTCTTCTCTGTCTCCCTTTAGTTCATAGACTGATTAAGGACAGGGATTATTTATTGACCTTAGGATCCACATTGTCTACTGCATTTCCTCCTGGCACCTGGTAGGCATTTAATACATATATTTGAATAAATGAATAAAAACTGGAACCTAACTATGTAGCTTTCTCCAGTCTTGCTATCTGAATAATGCTTGGAAGATCTTCAGGGTTGAGTAGGTCACATGTTGCAGAGAAACATCATCTCAAATATCAACTGTCTCAGACAGGCTTTGGAGAGCAACTAAATAGCAGAAGAGTGCAGACTGAGGTTACCAGTGAAAAGAAGGTATCCTGCTTTGTTGGCTGAAAACACGGCCACATGCTGAAGATGCCAGTGATGCTTTACAGTGGGAATTTAGCTTCTGTGCCTGTTTGAGGGCCATGCTGCTCACGTCTGCACAGTTGCTTCTTGCTATTTTCCTCTGGAATCTCAGAGTTGCAATGCTCTCTGCTCCTTCCGCAACTACAACACTCTCCCCTGCTTATGGCATCAGTGTCTGGCAGTCCTGTTTCCAGTTCTCAAGTTACTAATTCTCCTCTTTGAATGAACAGATATGTGCATTTGTCATGTTTGATTCAGATATTTTTATAACAAAATGAAAGTTTAAGATACAGCAGAAACTCCATTTGTAGCTGTCCCAGATCTCATCTCCCTTTTCTCCACCTCATACCCAGGGGTCTATTCAAAACAACTATTATACGTTTACAGATCAACAAGGTAGCAGGGAATCAGATCAAGGGAAAGTTTCTTCTCAGAAGTACAAGACAGAACAAACTAGGTGACTATCACTAAACTACCACTAGTTAAGATACAGCAGATTTATGAGTGTGAGTTTGTACCTTAGGCTTGTCATATTTTTTCACCTTTATGTTAGTTAATTGCAGAGTAACATAAATTAACTTTGGAACACAAGCAAAAATGGGAACTTTATTTATGAATTTCTTGGATTTCTTTACCTCAAGCCAAACAACTAAATTGCTACTTAGCATAAATTATTTATGGGCCCTGGCTCAATACCATCCAGCACCAGCCCCCGGAGGTATGGGAGATATAAAAGATTTAAAGCATCGCTGCGACAGTGTTCGGGCCGCCACGGAGCTGTGTTTCTTTCCAGAAGGGTCCACTTTATTTTGTTGTAAATAAATAGAGGCTGGATTTCCAGGGAGGGAAGTTAGCTTCCAGCAGGACTGTGCTGGTGTTTTGCATATGTTAATTACACAACCCTTTTATGACAGATAGACACAGTGTTTGCACAGCTATTTCTCAAAAGACTCATAGACCAAAATGGATCTTTTCATTTCCTGGCACAGAGTCATTTCTCTCATTTGATCTCACTTCAAAATCTAAAGTTATCAAAGCTTGCCACTCCAACTGCTCAATAAAAAATAGTCCTATCCATACAATTCTAGCAGAAACAAATGCACATCTGCAATCCTTAAAATTCAAACTCAATAACACCTCCCTGACACCTGTGACAAACTCATTGTCACTTCCTAGGTTGTCTTCCCATGGCTCTGACCTCTGCATGTCATCCTTTGCTCCCAAATACCTGAATATACCTTGTTTCTCAGACATAGTCTGGTTCTAAGACAAGGTCACCCCCTTCTTTTTCTTTAGGTCAGACATATTTCACTTGGTTTACACATTGTTTGAAATCAGAAAATGTCACACAAAAGTGTAAATTACCAGTTTTTTTTTCAACTTTCAAAATTGAAACATTTAGCAATTCTGAACTTTTTTACCATGAAGTAGCTGTTTGCCTCAGCTGAACAAATAGCTTCTTGCCTCTTCTCTATCTCCAGTTTACTGCACTCCCTGCTACTCTCTAACATTCTCACCCAGCCTACCTCATCCAGTTAGGTGACCTCCTTCATTCATGGAAGACATCTTGCATCCCTCATTTGGGTCATGCCTTGGCTGATAATATATATAGCTGTTATTTTTGGGGGGGGGTAACGTTATTTATTAAAAGTTACTAAGTCCCCAATAAAAGCTTTTGGCAAGCTGTAACAGTGGGCCCACAGGTTTAACTATCATTTTTTTTAGGAGGCAAATACACAAGTTTTCACTTAAACACAGATAAGGCTGATTTGCTTCTTTATCTTTTGGAAGCCATCACGTGTATAACTACATTCATCAAACAACAGAAAAAGCCTTCATTCTCCTAAATCCTTTGTATAGTCTTCAAAGTACCATGTTGGCTTGTTCACTTGCCCAACTTAACACCAGTCAGGCTATGCATCCCTTTCAGACATTCAAGCACAAACAAACCTTGGCTTGTTCTATCCTATCTGTCAAACAGGTGAAACACCACCCATCTTGCAACACTTTTATAAATATAATTGTAAGTGTGGATTTTAAAGGTATTCACTGATTTACACCTATGTTTTAGTATTGTGTGCTATAAATCCTCTTGCTCCATTCCTCTGTCTCTGACCACCATGCTTGTCTTGTCTTTATTTGCTGATGAAAACAGAGAAAGTCCTTGCTTCTTTCTTAGGATGCTGGATCACCTTTGTCTTGTCCCAGTTCCATCCCAGAATGTGATGCTTATCAGGGAAAATGGAAAGAGTGTCTGCAGAGCTGGATTCCAACAGAACCTGGATCAGGTCAAAGCAGAGTTGATCCGCTTCAAGACCAAAGAGGGGACCCCCATGAAGGCTGGGAAAGCTTGTTCTTCCATCTCTCTTAGCACCCACTCCCAAGGAAAGAAGAAGAAACCCATATGAGTGATCATCCCCAAACTGCCCACATTGCATATTTTTATAACAAAATCGTATGTGTGGGTATTATAATAGATAATCTGAATGTGCTATACACATTCTACATAAAACATAAAGAGTTGCTTGTCTCTGTCTCACATGCATTTAAAAAGCTCATTTTAATATTTAATGCTCCTAACAGCCATCTAAATCTCAAAAGGTAAGCGAAGTATACCATATAAAAAAACCCAGAGTCTAAAACAAATGTTATTGATATGATCTGGAATTTTCCCTCCTTCTTCCACATCATTCTAGCTTCTAGAGAGTGCTAACATGGCGTAATCTGTTTCCTCCTCTATAGTTCTGAGAAGTACTTTTGAAACGGACGTTATGAAAAGATACAGGGAATATCTACACTCTTATAATCCAATATCCATATATAACTTCTTAAACTGTTTTGCATTCTTTTTTTGCATTCCTTTTCCTTTTTCAATTTGCATTGTTAATTTTTAAATGTATAGTCTAAGCCATAGTATTTTAGGCAAGAACACTCATCATTTAGCCAGCCTGTTTAATGACTTCTGGGACTAGGGTATATCACTTCAGGGTGACACTGAGGGCTGCTATCTATAGCAGCTGGTGTTTTGGGCAGTTCTTTGCCAAACTTGTTAAATCCCCTGGCATGCTCTAGGCGAGGCTATTCACTTGAGTATTGGAGCATTCCTCAGCAAAAGGAATAGAATCTCTTTCAGAAGAGATTGTGTCACTCAGGTCCTTCATTTCAGACTTAAATGTCAGAAAACATTGGAAACATTTTTTTCTGTATTAATTAGTATTTTATTAATTTAGTATTTTTCTGTATTAATGAGTATTTTAGAGTGTTTTGCATGTGTGTGCATGTCAGTGTGTATACATACAGATTCTGGCCTGCTAAGCAATTGGGTATTCTCTCTGGGTTACTTTTCTATTGTGTGTGATACTGTGGATTCTGGAAAAAAAATGTTTCTCTTGCTGAGATGCAGGGGAGGGTCATATGGTGGGAAACAAAGGAAAGGAGAGGTAGCAGAATAGTGAATTAGTAAAATGATCAGTGTTTTCCCCTGCATTTAATGAAGAGTTAACTCTTACAGGTAATCATGAAGGCCAAAAGACTGGCCAAATACTTTAAGCTCACAGTATGGAGTAGGCCTCAGTTTCTTTCAGCTTCTGCTAAAGCATCATCTTCCCTTTGCCTTGAATCCTGTTGAGGCTGCTGTAATTGGCCAGAATTCAATTGTGGTGGGATACTGTGGCAGGCAGGTGAAAAAAGAGTGTGGTCAAGGGAAGTTTTTAAAAATTCACATTTTTCTGCTACAAAAGCAATTTCAAAAGCCCCGCCCTATTCCTCTCTGCTAAACCAGACTCAAAATATGTGAATTTTGCATTTAAACTTTGAATGTGCCTAGCATGCAGTACAGAAAGCTCTCCTGGGTAATTTGAGGAAATATATGTATTAAAAATGAAGTTATGAAAAATTGAAAATTGCTTTTGAATATCCATGGTAGTAAAGCCCATATATTGCAATTTTCCTTACTATTCTAATATGGAATTTTTGCATGAGAGTTAAGTGGCCATGCCTTCCAGCTTCTGTGAAGGGGTAAATCATGCCTTCTGTGTATAGTCACTTTATTTTTGTATATGGATGCCAGCTCCTTCTATAATGCGTGCTCTAACTTCTTTTTTTTTTAATTTAAAGAGCACAAAAATCTTAAATGTATTTTAAAAGAAGCTAGTATTTTAAAATATACATAAAGAAAAATAGTTACAATTCTCAACTTCAGGTTGAATCATCTTATTGAATAGTTACAAAATTTCAATTTTTTGATTGGAGGCTAGGAAACACAGTCTTTCCCATAGTCCATTCTTGGATGGGGCAGGGCATATACTGACCTATTCTTTATTTTGAACAAAGTTACCCTTGCAAGTGACCTTTGTATTCAGAGGCAGTCCTTGAAAGGAGCCATTTTTTCCCATCTCCAGACACACTTCAATCTTTTTGCCCATACAGGGACAGAAATGTGCCTGGGGAGCCCCATTAGAGGGCAGATATAGGTTAGAGAGGAAATCTTGAGAGACCTGTCATCCTGATAGCCTAGGGAGCTTTTCTTTCAAGATTCATTTTTCTCTACCTACATGTATTTATTCAAGTCTTTCTTTTTCTTCCAGAGTTTATTAAAATGAAAACAAAAACAGTGGGGCAAATCAGAAAAAAAAATCAGTGTCAGTTACATTTTTAACTACTTTATATCCTTTCAACTTTAGACTTTTCTGAAGTTGTCATTGTATGTAAGATCTCTAAGATAGGAGGACCAAATTGTAAGTGAATATGTATTTTCATAATCATTTTGATCCCTCTTTCCTGAAACAGGGTGGGAAACAGAAGTAAGAAGATTCAAGAAACAGTAATATAGATCCTTAGGAGTCTAACCTCACCATCTGAGTGGAGAGAAAGGGTAGCAGGGAAAGAGAGAGGGATGGGTGAAACCAGTGGTTTCTCTACATGAGGAAAAATCAAGGTGGTTGAAAGAAATTTCCCTGCAAGAAAGATACAATGTGATATAGGAGGAAGAGCACTGGATTTAGAGACTGCTAACAGGGCTCCCAGTCTTTGCTCTGACACTTATTGGTGGAACAATTTTAGGTCACATGGTCTCTCTGTTGTCTTCTTTTCTAACAGAGACTGCTATTTTTTTTCCCCAGAATGTGGTGAAGTCTAATGTACTATCAACTCAACAGTTTTCCCAACTTAACTAGGATACCTGAATTATTTTCATAGAGATCTAAATGCTCCTAAACATAAGGGCTGACCCAGCTCATTCATTTGGAAACACTGGGGCCAGGTAATGCTACCCACCTCACAGTCCTGTATTTAGTCCCGTCCTCTGGTCATCTGCCCGTTTGCACAACACTGGCTCTCCCTAGAGCATCATGCGTCTTTTCTAACAGATGCTCAGTTCAGGGTTGGTTTAGAAGAAAAGGTCTTACCCATTTTCATTCTTCAGGATTGTGTCAAGGTTTTTAAAACTATGCCCTTCAGCAAAAGCAACCCAATTCTTTGAGATATCATGCCCTCCTCCTGCACCTTCTTTAATAATTCCTAGTTGATAGCATATACACAACTCCTGTCCGAGCCTCTCAGTTCACTGATGACTTTGGAACATGATTTACCATTTTCTACTCTAGTTCTTGCCGCAGTCTGGCTGCAGCAAAATAACCGGGGGTGACGAGCAACTTGTGTAGATTGATACAGCAGGAGTGGGAGCCCTTTATTGTAGGACAGGAGGGGTATATATATATATTACACACAGCTTATCTTAATTAACATAAACTAGATACAGCAGTCAACCAATAAGGAATCTCCACACTTAATGGCTTGCTGGCATTACTTCACAAACCACTCCTTCTGGCAGAATGCCAGGTGCCATCTTGACTTGTTTACAGACCCTAACAGTTCTGACATGATTCTGGCATTTAGGTGCTAAGTGGACATGATGGAAAGTTGGAGTTCATGTTTCTTTATTTTCTTGATTCTCATGTCCCTAACCTCCTTGTTAGTTAGTTCATCTACTCATTCTCCTCCTTGACTAACTTTTCCAGGAGTGAATCTACTGCTGAGTGCTTGGATTCAGCTTTCCATCTGCAACCATCTTGCCTTCTGGTACTTTCAGTCTATTTCCTCATAATCACTTGCAAGTGCCATATTGAAAATGGTCTTCAATGGACCTTGTGAATAGATATAAAAGGAATGGAGTTTACCCTTAATTCTAAAATGTAAAAGGTTGGCAGTTTTTTAATGAAGGCAGAAATGTGAGTATTTGTTGGTAGGAGTGACCATCAGGGGTCAGAGAGAGAAGTGGAGCTGCATCTTGTATAAGACAGAACTTTCCAATCAAAGTTCAGACAACTCTGAAACACAGGACTCAGCATCTGGTTTATTTGCAGTTTTTTTTTTAAAATACAAAGATATAAAAAATTTTAATCTCAATATATAAGAAATTTATTTCTGCTAAATTAGAATATATTGCTCTAATTTTTTCAGATTCATCCTTCATGAGGGTACTTTTGCATACTTAATTTACAAAGAGAAAGTGTAATAAAACTAAGGAAAGAATACACAACTTGCACACCCATTTATCTCCCTTCACTTATATAGATATTTCTTAGGTACAATGTCTGGTGGCACACTGGGATTATCAATGTTCAGATGCAGATCCTCTGATAAATTCTTGATTTGCCTTTTTAACGATCTCATTGCTCACAAAATAAAGGATACACGGGAAAATATTATTCTGGATGGAATTCTTATGCATAAGGAAGGTTTATTTAATGGAAAGAACTGTGGGATAAAATGATGTCATTGTTGGGTCTTTGAAAAGCAAATTTTAATACCTGTTCAGAGAGAAGAGAGAGATGACCTTAGAGTTTCAAACTCTTGACATATAAGAGCCTAAGAAGGATAGGGGGGTAGGGTGGGCTGAAAAGACATTAAAAAGTGGTTCTGATCATAAAATTGCAAGTGGCCCTTATTAATATGGAAAAATAAAGGAGCAGTTTGGTTCATGAGGAACACAGTGAGATATAGGTAGTAAAAGAATTAATACAAAGATGAACACACAAAAACAAAACCTCAATAGAGAAACACTCCTTGGATAAAATTTCTAACACACTTAGAATGTTAATGTACTATTTGGGAGTGGTGGTATGTGACTAAAACTAACAGTAAAAATAAAGCTGCTGTTACATAATTTTTCCTTTTTATTCTGTTAGGAAACATGAGCTTTAAAGTGAAGAGGGTAGAGTGGTTTAGGAAGAAGTGCAGCCACAGTGACTATGAAGATGGGAGACCACTCTGCTGCTCTAAGCCGGGAGAAATGAAATCGCAGAATTCACTAAGAAGTTTTGAAAGAGAAATGCTGCGTATAGGAAGGGGACAGAACATTCAAGATTAGTAAATGAAATTCTGAATTTTAAAATTTCGAAGAAATCAGATTATAAAACAACAGATCTTGTGGCAATCTTGGCAAAATTCTAGTAAAAAATATTAAGCAAAGGGTTACTGAGATTCTGGGGGAAGAATTAGCAGTTACACAGTATAAGGATTAGTTAATTAAGAGAAAATCTACACAAGTTTTATTAGATTTTTGAGTATTGGGTTTGATTTCAGGGGTTTTGACTCATAAATCAAGAATTCTACACATATAATTCAATTTCAGGATATTTGTATATTTTAAAATTGGATTTTTAAAATCTTGAGTTGAATTCCTTTATTCTTGTTGAAGAATATTTTTCTCTTGTTGAAGGAGTAGTTGGTGCATTTTCTCCCATTCTATAAATTGTCTCTTTATTCTCATTAACTGCTTTCTTACCTGTGCAGAAACTTCTTAGTTTGATGTAATCCCATTTTTGAATTTTTGCTTTTGCTGCCCGTACTTTTGGGGTCATATCCAAAATATCCTTGCCTATACTAATGTTCTGAAGTGTTTCCCCTACTTACTTCTATTTCTTTGATAGTTTTAAGTTTCATATTTAAATATTTGATCCACTTTGAGTTGATTTTTTTATATGGTAAGAAGTAGAAGTCTAGTTTTATTCTTCTGTATATGGATAACCAGCTTTCCTAGGATCATTTATTAAAGCAACTTTCCTTCCTCCAATGTATGTTCCTGTAGACTTTGTTGAAAATCCATTGGCTGTAAATATATAGACTAACATCAAGAATATTCTGTTGCATTGGTCTAGGTGTCTGTTTTTATATAAATACTATGTTGTTTGGTATAGCTATAGCTTGGTAGTGTGTTTTGAATTCAGGTATTGTAGTGCCTCTTTGTGACTCTTTCTGTGGAAAATGTCACTGATATTTTGATAAGCATTACATTGAATCTGTAAGTTGTTTGGGTTAGTATGGTCATTTTAACAATATTAATTCTTCCAGTCCATGAACATGGGATAACTTTTCTTTTTTTCTTTTAATCAATATATTTTTTTAAATTTTCATTGTAGATAACATTTACTTTCTTGTTTAAATGTATTCCTAGTTTTCTTTTGTAGTTACTGTAAATGGAATTTTTTCCCTTAATTTCTTTCTCAGAAGTTTCATTGTTGGTTGTATAAATATTACTGAAATGGAATATATATATATATGGTATATATATATACCATAAGTACTAATTATCAGGGAACTTCAAATCAAAACCATGAAATATCATCTCCCTTTGGTAGAATGACTATTATTAAAAAGAAAAAAAAAACAACAAATGTAATGAGAATGTGGAGAAAGGGGAACTCTTATATAATTGTTAGTGAGAATGTAATTTCATACAGCATTATGAAAAACAGTTTGGAGGTTTCTCAGAAAACAGGAAACAGAACTGTTCATATCCATCAATCCCATTATGGGATATAATCCAAAAGAAATGTAAAGAATATATTGAAGAATCATCTGCACTTACATGTTTATTGTGGAACTAATCATGATGCCAAGACATGAACTCAACTGAGCTGTTCTCCAGAGGATAAATGGGTAAAGGAAATGTGGTATATATGCACAATGTAATATCATTCAGTCATAAAAATAATAAGATCATGTTATTTGTAGCAACATGGATGGAACTGGAGGCCAATAAGTTCAATGAAATACGTCAGGCACAGAAAGACAAATATCATGTGCTCTCATTTATAGTAAAATCTCAAAAATTTGATCTCATAGAAATAGAAGAATAGTGATTATCAGAGCCTAGGAAGAGGGGAAAGGGAGACTTTTCAGAAAGGATGGTTAAGGTGCAGTTGGATAGGAGGAATAACTTCTTAATGTAGGTTGAGTATGGTTGAATTAATTGGATATTTCAAAATAGCTAATAGAGACTATTTTAAGTATTACCAACACTAATTAATGATATATGTCTCAGAGAATAGATATGTTAATTACTCTGATCTGATCATTACACATTGTACACAAGTATTGAAATATCACATTACATATCACAAATATGTGCAATTACTTTGTGCCAGTTAAAATAGAAAACTTTAAAATATTCTGATTTCTTTAAGACATCTGACAATATTCCTTATGATATGCTTGCAAAAAGATAAAGGAATATGGTCTGGACAATAGGTTTGTGAAATGTGACTAAAGAATGGGTTAAGTGAGTGCCATGAACTTCGAACAGTAGCATTAGTAGAATATCACAGGAGTCTGTCTTTCTAACCTATCATCAAAACATGACATTTCCATAGAATTGATGACTTAAAATGCCCTCAGATGTATCATCTTAATAAACATTTTAATAATAGCAATTGGTTAAGACCATACTATGTGGCCATGCATGAATAGGACACTTCTTTTTATTGTTGCAACCAACTACAAGGCTGGTGCTATTTCATTTTATGGATAAGGAAGCAGGCACAAAACAGTTAAGAAATGTGTCAATGTTGTGAATCTAATGAATGGCAGCATTTGGAACTCAAAACCTTATTCTATGTGACTCGAGAATTCAAGAATTCTATGGGATTATTAGGAACTCTTAATTCCACTTCCAAATAACTCTTAATTCCACTTTTTGGAAGTAAAGGAGACTTGAATATAAAGTTTTCTTATAGCTTTAGAACTAGTAAAATCAGAACTAGAACTTGATCCAGTACTTTTGATTTTAGACCCAGTGCTCTTCATAGATACGAACAAGTTGAACAATAGACTGAAACATAATATTTAGTTGGACAGATACATAACAACCAACAATTGTCTTCTTCTGAAAACTTGAAGTGTGGTTCCTTAACCAGGAGCATCAGCGTCATTTGGCAAGTTGTTTGAAATGCAACATCTTGTGAACTACCTCAGAGCAACTGAATCAGAAACTTGGTGGATTTGACAGAGGAGAGATGCAGCAGACTTCGTTTCACCAAGCCTTTTAAGTGATACTGATGCACACCAAAGTTTGAGAGCTGCCAAGCTCAGGAATTTAGCTGCAAAGTAGTCATCAAAAAGCAAAAGTGAGAACACAAACAGTTCTCTTGGCTTGCATCCAGGTAACAGCACTCCCGATGTGTACTTGTTGAAGGAACTGGCAGTGTCTAAGCCTGTTCAAGGTGACTAACATAGTTTTCTTGTGTGAGAGGAATTAATTTATTCCGTTGCCACAAAATTTAATAATTGGTTGAATTTTGAGCAAAAAAGAATTTCTAGGAATTATCCTGTTACTTATTGCTCCAAATGTGGTCCATGGACCAGCAACATCAGCTTCACATGAGAGTTATTACAAACACAGTCAGACTCCACATCAGAGTGATTTATATTCTCATTGAAAGTTTGCAATCACTGCTCTGATCTCTTATTCTATATGAGAGGAAACAGAAGTTTAGTAATTTTCCAGCAGTCATAGAGCTAGGCAGATACAATCTGAAACTCACAAAGGAGGGATCTCTCCTTTTATTCCAGTTTGTTTGTATCCCTCTTAATATGAGGGAGTTGTGAGTTCCCAATCCATAGTCATAAAAATTATGGAGTGGATGCCTAATTGTTGAAAGCTGGTAGGGTGAGGATTCCTAAATTGATTAGAGTCTTGGACTAGAATTATGTTCAACTCTTAGGTGCTCTGTCTTGCCAACACTGCACATGGGACTTTGGGAGAAAGTGGTAGAGAATTAAAACAACTTTTAAATTTATTATTATTCTTAAGCGCAGATGACTTAAAGGTATAGATTTCCTAGATAGTGGCTGAGAAAGACAGCTCTGCTCTTCCCAAGAGTCATCTTTCGGGTCTGTATTTACAAGTTTTCTCGAGAGAGACTTCCTGGGTGAGTCCTGCAACTGTTCAGTTTCTCCATACATACTTCAGTAGGAACTGCTGGAGTTGTTAACAGCCTCAGTATGGTATTTTTAAGTTTCTCAGCTTGACCTTTCTTTCGTCCAATCTGTTCCTAGAATCCTAAGTTCTTCATTGCTAGCTTATGCCCCACCATGGACTTAAAACTTCTTCTTAAAGATCATACAACTAATTGAAAGATTCTTCTCTTGTAGGTATGGATCTTCATCTTCCCTCCTGATCTCAGATCTACATTTTCTCTTTGGGACATACACACATGCTTACAGCGGTTCTAGGAAACAGCCAGCAGGGACCAGCTGGGTTCTTAAGGATGCATGGCTAAGATGTGTCCTTAAGGAGATGTCCCCTCAAGGGACTCTTTCCTTAACCCTGATAGAAGCACCGTGGCTGCTTCTTAGAATTTAAATTCTGCCCAAAGTAACACATTCCAAATGCTAGAAATCAAATGGAGGGAAAATATGAAATAAGGAAGAACATAAGGATAACCAAAAATGAGAAAGCCCAAGGTGAGAGTTGGTCAGGGTTGATAAAGATCAGGTTATGTGGAAGGCCACACCTAAAGGAAGACTTTCAAATTAGTTAAATAAACAATTATTGGATATCTTAAGATAGTTTCTCATGACAGGTGGACAGAAGGGATTTTAAGTCCCTCTTAAACACACCAGATAAGTCCCTGAATTGGAAGATGAAAATGAGTAGAATTTTGAGGACTCACGTGCTTCCTTCATCGGTACTTTGGCTAAATCCATCAGGGGGCTGATGAAATTATTGCTGGTGGTGGTTTAGGGAGTCTAAAATTGTAAATGCATTCAAGAATATCATCTTTAGGGAACTTGGTTCATAATGATTTGTTTCCTCATGCAGGTCTAAAATCCATAATTAAATAGAATGGAGTTGGCAAACTAAAGCCCACAGGCTACATCTGGCCAAAGCAGTCTATTTTTGACCTAAGCATGGTTTACATTTTTAAAGGTAGTATAAAGACTAAAGGAGGAGGAGGAGGAGGAAGAGGAAGAGGAGGAGGAGGGATAGAGAGCACATGTGGTCCTTTACAGAAGGTCTGTTGATCCCTGATATAGAATTTACTTATCACAAAGCTATTCTTGGCAAGTCAAGAGCCAAAAAGTCTTTTGATTTAGTTCACATTTGATAAAATCTATTGCAACTTTTTATTTTATTTCTTGTTTTATCTATATTTTCCACTACCACATTCATTTTGCACTTTTAACCTCATGAGGAAATTAGGAATGTTTCTATTTATTTCTGAAATTAAATCAGTTAGATAATGTATCAATACAGGTGCACTCTATTAACTTGCTAATGTGGCCATTTTAACTGGATGAGAATTTTAACTATCCACATTTACCCATTCATACAGCATTCCTTCTTTCATTCAACGATACTAAGTGGGTACCTAACATGTACCTGACTTTGGAATAAAGACGGTAAACAAAGTCTAGAGAAAGTCAAAGAGCAAAGCAGAGTAAGCCAGCATAGGGATAGAAATTTATACCAACAATTATTGTAGGTGGTATTTTCATCTTTCCATGTTAGTTGTAAATGTGAATGCTAAGGGAGTGTGTGAGAAGAGGTGCTTAAGTCTTGCTGGAAGTTTGAAAGTTTGAATTGAATTGAAGTAAGTTTAAATTTAAAACCGAGGTCAAAGTCACACTGCCAAGTGGCACCATGATTTGCTGAGGAAAATCAAAGTAATTTCATATGGCAAAAAGATAGGGAGCCCATGTTAATGAGAGCCAAAGGATAAGATAAGAAGGGTCAGATAACGAGAATTTAGAATACTGTGCTAGAAATTAGAATTTATTATAAAGGAGAGAAGTAGCAACCGAAATATTTTATTTATTTATGTATTTTAGTTCTGGGGATTTAACCCAGGGGAGCTTTACCACTGACTTAAATCCCCAGTCCTTTTTTATTTTGAGAGAGATTCTCACTAAATTGCTGAGGCTGGCCTCAAATTTTTGATCCTCTTGCCTTAGCCTCCTGATTCACTGGGATTACATATTCATGCCACCATGCCCACTACAACTGAAATGTTTTAGTATCTGAGTGGCATTATCTGTGATAAACATTTTCAAAAAGTCCCTCTGGCTTTCCCTGTACAGGATAGAGAGAGTAACAAACGAGGAGACACTAGGGTGATGACTCTGACTAAAGTTACCATCAGGTGACACTGAAAAGAATCACTTGGGTGATATTGTTATCATGACCAATTGGATATGAGTAATAAGGGACTGGGAAGAATCAAAGATGCCTTGATAGTTTCTGTTGGAAAAACAATGGGAAAAATTAATGAGATAGCAAATGCAGAAGAAACAAGGTGAGGGAAAAAAGGAAAAAGAGATGCATATTGATGAATTTAACTCTAGATATGTGAAGTTTGTTTTTTTGTTAATTAATTTATTTTAATTAGGTATATATGGCAGCAGACTGCATTTTGATTCATTGTACACAATTGCAGCACAACTTTTCATCTCTTACGATTTCACGTTGCACCATTTGTGCAGTCATACATGTACCTTGGATAATGATGTCCATTTCATTCCACCATCTTTCCTGCCCCCAAGTTTGTTATTTTTTATGGGGCCTTTCAAAGGAAAATTCTTAGCAGGTGCTAAATATATGGATCTGGAGTTCAAGAGAGAGGTTTGGGTTGTAGGTAAACATTTTGAAAGTTCTTTCTTTTAGAGATTATTCTTGTCCATTTACATATAGTATATGTATACTATATGTATGTGTATATGTGTGTACACACACACACACACACAAACTTTAACATTGATCTAAGCTAAGATTGCAACCTGCTTCTGGTTTCTAGCTTATCACAGTATGTCCCAATGTATTAGCAGCTCTGCAATACAGTATCCTTTTTCCTATGTCAGTTAGCAAATTGTAAGCTCCTCAAAGACAAGGGCTCTGCTCTTTAATCTAAGGCCCTGGTGCCAATTGAGTGGCACAGAATGAGAAATCGATAAATGTTTGTCAAACCAATAAATGAATGGGCCAGTCAGATGTGACAAAGCACAATTATTATATCCCATGGTGAATGTTTATAATAGTATTCACATAGTACTCTGGGGTGCTGAGGGGGGTTGGCCCTGTCTGGGTATGTCTGGGAAAACATCATGGATCATTTCTTTAGAGATTAATTATAAGTCACATAGAGAAGAGAGGAAAATCACTCCAGGAATTGGGATGTGCTTGCAAAAGCAAGGAGAATACAATGACATTCTGAAAATTTAATGTGTCTGGAAAACATGGTGTAAGAGGTTGTACATACATGGAGAAAGGAAGGACTCTGTGGGGCTGGTCTAGGGCTTTTGGCATCTTTGGGATTTTAAAAAAAAAAGCAGCTCAGAAGAAAATGGGGACTGAGCAGGGATAGCAGACAGGTCAGCCACTCTAATGAGGCCTTGTCCATAGAGGTCTGAAGTGTAGGCCATGTGACACTGAGGCACAAAGTGGCATTTGTTGGAGGAGAAATTCCTAGTATTTTTAAAGTGTTAAATGAATTTAAATAAATTCCTGTGATTTGAGGCAGGTGGAAAAGCTTTAATACAGAGGCGGTGAAAGCCAAGTGTCCTGAGCAGGAGCTCAGGAGATGAGGATTCTATTGATCTTATTTCCAGCTCTTAAGCCCCAAGCTGTAAAACCTTGGGCAGATGCTTCCTTGTCATGGATCTGAACTCCTCTAGGGATCTCTGTTAATCAACTTTGTTTCCCCAGCTTCAGCAGAAATCCTGGTTCATAGTAAAGCTCAATAAAAGATTGTTAAATAGAATAGGACTTTGTCTCATTTATAGAATGAAGCGGTTAGATTAAAACAGGACAACAAGAAATACTCACGTCTTGACATTTTATGACTTCATGGCCTTAATTTCTAATTTTTAATAGCATTGACAAATCCATAAAAGATGCAGATATCATATTTGTGTATTGCTTAACTATTTACAAAATGCTTTCACATCTTTTATCTCAGTAAAATCTAATAACCCCCAAAGCTAGATTTAATCGCCTGCATTTTAAAGAAGAAATTGAAGGTTGCCACAGAAGCTAAACAGAAACAGAGCATGGATTAAAACCCAAATCGCCTGATTGCAAATTGAATGCTTTTCCCACCCATCACATGCCTTCTCCCACCATTTGTAAGAGCTAAAATGTTCTTGCCTGTGTCAGTCATCTCTTTAGAGCATTCACTCCACCCCCACCTCCTGGAATATGAGATGGCAATATAGCCTGTTGGCATTTTAGATGAGAGAATGTGGCTTATTTGATGACTCTGAGACAGAGCCAATAGGTCTAGTAATAAAAATAATAATGGCATTTTGAAAACCTCTACTCTTTCAATTATCAGCTGTGACAGTGACTAAACATTTGCAAGGGTGCGACCTTCTACCTGAAAGCATGAGGAGCCCATGCGTAGAATCACTCACAGAGATAACTAGGCACATGCATTGTGCCACTGTGCCTGCCTTGAGTTTCTTCAGGAAGTTCAATTTTAACACTGGAATCAGCTTTACTGATATGGCTTTACATGACTAGGTAAGCTGAATATAAATGAATCCAAATTCTAAAAAAGCACAGGAAAACCCAGTTTTAAACATTCTATCAGGAGTTCTTTGGGTAAAGGCTCGATTTCAGTAAATTAAGTAGCCAGCTAGCAAGGCTAAAAGAGTTAGTAGGCAAATACAATGTGCTCTTTTACAATAGCTTCAGGAACTATAGGTAAGCTTCTACTTCTGTTGGGAAAATAACATTAGGGGGACATTTGTAAAGGGCCTATCATTGTCTTGATAAGTTGATACTGAAACTGGTAATCAGTGAAATTGGAGGCATCCTATTTCTTGTTTGAATAGAAGAGAGGCAGAGGCACAAAGAGAGAGTCCATCTCAATTTGTCCTAGTATTTCCTGATTCAGATCTCTCAAGCTAGTATCTCTTACTTAGTCATACCTTAGGTGTAGCTTCCAGGGAAAGTCGATGATACAGTACACGATAAGAAGTAATTATAGGAGATTGGATTAGCTGATTTTTTTCCTTTATAAAAGCAGTCACACACAATAGAAGTTCTTATTGCATAAGCAAATGGAAAAAATCTGTAAGTGAATTCCTGAAATACATCTTGGAAAATGTGAAAATTTGTTTTAAGGCAGTGCAATATCTTTCAATTACTAAACCCATAGGTACTCTGCTGTGTAAGTTTCTAGAAGGGAAAACAAAAACCACTCTGAATCCTGTTAAACCTATGGTTTTTCACAGGGGAAAAAAAATGTTAGCCTGCTCTGCTTGAGATGTCTGGGTATACATATGCTCAGTTACAAAGGGGTTTTGGTCCACAGCTAATGGGCCTCGCTTTAGTTAGGAATAAGTTTTAGGTTCTTCCTCTTCTTCTTTTTGTTTTTCTTTTTTCCTGTTTTTGATGACTCTGTCTAGTGAACAAGTATTTCTATGCTTAGACCTGGGAATTGAGACACAGACACCAATGCTGCAATTGTCTCCTCCTTATACAAGCCACTATTGTCTACTGAGTAAAGACTACACCCTTGCCATTAATTCTTCCCTTAGATTTCCTACTTATTGCAAAGGGAGTACTATGACCAAATTAATGGCAGAGAATGTCCCCAGGTACTTGGAGGCTTGCAAGTTGTGGTTCTCAAAACCATGAATTAGGCAGTCAGAATATATGGGCACAAGTGACATCCGAAAGCATTTTAACCCTTTATCTTCCAAAGTTATGGTCAGAGATGCCCCAGTGTGGTTATCATTTATTTTCTGCCTGAAATTTCTTCTTCCCTGTAACTTTGTGCTCTGAATTTAATATTGTGCTATTATGTTTCTCTGAGGATGTGCTGTATATACTGTTGAATAGCAATGAATATCATTGTGCAGCCTCTGATCAGACAATCATTTCTTTCTCGCCTGCAGGGCCTCACATACTACACAGCGAGTCAGGAAGCTGGGTGATTCTCTCTCTCCCTGCCCCAGTTTATCTGTAGTCCATTTATTCTGTAGTTTATCTGTGGTATATTGTGAGCCCAAAGTACTCATGTAAGACCTCAGACTCTTTAGGTAAAAGTAGTCCTAAAACAAATGATGATTTCTCATATTTACAAAGTTATGGAATTTTACATTATAAGTCTTTTACATTATAAGTCTTTCTTTGATCTTCACAGAAAAACGTGAAGGTGGACTGGCTAAACATATTGTCCACAGATGGATATAATACATTCTCATGACTAACAGGACAGCGCTTCATCTGATGACTATTTTATTTCAATGTGTTTAAATTCTAGTACTGCCACTCAATGGCAATGTAACCAGTATAACATTTTAGTTTAAATAACTAGGGAAATTCCTCTCCCTTTATTTATCTTTAGATTATATTTAGGTTTAATTTCATCAGAGAATAATTTTCTAGTAAATAAAAAAATCCTTATGACTTGTGGCAAAAAATTTGTTTATATCATTTTGAAAGTTAAGAAATCTTTTAATGTAATTAACAATCATTTCGTGTGTGTGTGTGTGTGTGTGTGTATGAAGTCTCTGTTCAGGTCACTGTTTTACATTTCTAATAAGATTTGTGGTTTTCTTTTGATCCTTATTTGATGAGAACTACCAAAATATTTGATAATTAATTTTAAAAAAACAGTGATAAGCCCATACATTGTTAACACAATGAATATATTTAATGAAAAATACCTATATTGTGAAAAAAAATTGGAAGAGTAATAGTATTCTGATTTTTCTTTTGTAAATCTCTTTAATGTCTAGATTAAAGGAATATAACTGAATTTGTATACCTGATTCTTTTTTTTTTTTTTAAATATTTATTTATTTATTTATTTTAGTGTTTTCGGCGGACACAACATCTTTGTTTGTATGTGGTGCTGAGGATCGAACCCGGGCTGCACGCATGCCAGGCGAGCGCGCTACCGCTTGAGCCACATCCCCAGCCCCTGTATACCTGATTCTTCATGTAATTTTCTGTGATTCTTTTTCTCTGCCTGGTGTTCATTTGTGGGTAAACTGGAGTTATTCAACTATTATCCAGTTCTTGGACATTTCTTGTTTCTTGTTTTGTTTTTGCCACCATAAATAATTCTGCAACAAACATACTTGTACATTTAAAAAGAAAGCATCAGATTAAAAACTTCCTCAGAATCTGGTATTTATTAAGAGCCTAATGTAAATAAGATCTTTCCACATGTGTTAACTCATTTGACTCCTCACAGGTCCTGATCAAGCCAGACTCAGCTTGAGTTAATGACTGCTGATTTATGTTGTAAGCTGGGAGCCAAGGAGGCAAAGGCAGGACTGTGGATGTCTACCTTTTGCTCTCTGTATCTGGTGTGCAGAATTCTACTCGGCCATATTCAGGGTCCTGCCACTTAGGTGACACAGCTGCTCCCGGGACTGTGGTGCTCTGCCTCTGGAGTTCATCAGCTGCTGGTTTAATGCCCACTCACGACCTGAACGCTTTCTCTTTAGATTTGGGAGCAGGTTTGGATATGGCTGCAGAACCACGTTATGGACACTGAGAAATTGTTTCTTCCTTTAATCTTAAATCCTTAGGGAGTCACATGGGGGTGGGGGTGGGCTCCTCTCCATGGATTTGTGATGGTATATTTCCTTCTGGTCTTAAGCTCAGAATATACTATTGTTAAGAAATTCAAAATAGTCTGTGTTTTATAAAAATCAAAATGACATTCCTGTGAGGTTGGCAAGGGAGCAAGCCTTTCCCTTTCATGGATGATGAAATCTGCTCATAGAAACATTAAGTAAAATGCTCAAGATCACACAAGTAGTACACACCATCCGTGTGAGCAAGAAGGGCTGTGGAATCAAAAGTGCCACTAACGTTCCTGGGGCCATTCCTTTCATCTGCCTTGGCTTTTGTGGAGTAGAGCATGTTACCGAAAACAGACTTTCATGTTCTGAGAGGTCTTAAAATGCAGATTTGATGAACACTCCACTTTCACACTGTTCAGAACTGTTCTTGAATTCTTCCAACTGAAACTCTTGTTTGCATCATTTTATATTGTTTATATTCTTTGAATAAGACGTAAGGCAGATTAGGAGAGAGATACATATAACACCACTATTAAAATAAGAATATAACTGCACAATAAAATTCAAATTAAAGGACAAGGAGAATTTTTCTTCTCACCTGTCTTCCTTCCTATTTTTCCTTCCTGAGTAATTCAGTCCAAAAGCTGTTCTCGGGGGTTGACCAAGGCAGGAAGCCATGAGCAGGGGCAGTGGTAGCCTGGCATGAGTTATCAGAGTCTTCATGGAAAGAAAAAGGGTGTCCCCATAGATGGATGATGGCAGTGCCCCGGAGTGGAGTTTATGGAGCCTCGGTGAGGAGATTTAGAGACACAAGAGAGACTGGATTATTAATAAATAGAGGACAGATGATACACTTGTTCTATCAGTTAATAAAATAAAAATAATAGAAATTAGGGTTCTAATTGCTGGAGAAAGGAGTAAAATATATGGAAAGATGAAAACTGGAATAAATTTTGTGATGCTGGATTCGACTCATTAAGTATATGTGCCTGGGAGCAATAACACCCCAATAATAAGGAACACGTTTAGTTCCCAGGTCTTGGTTTCCTAACACCATTCTCCAATTTTAAAAGTCAGAACTTCTTGGAAAGAAGGTTTTACTGGGCCCAGGCAAGTAAAAGATAACCCTGGCAATCTTATGCTAGAAACTAAGGAAATGCTCAAAGAATGAGGATATGGCAAACCACCATAGATGACAGCTTGAAAGAACTCCAACTGCCCAAATCTGGGATAATTTAGGCCTCAAAATCACAAGTACTCACACAAATATATAAATGAATAGAAAAAGAGAAAGCTTTTCCTAACAGTTGTAGGAGGAATGATTGAATTAGACCACTAATACATACGGAAGGAATGATTGAATTAGAAAGTCACCATTTGTCAAACACCAGTGGGTAGAAGTTTGATCAGGAATGGTATATTTATCTAGTATAATCCCCTTAATAACTACCACAAAGAAGACAAAAGGAGGAACTTTACAATGTGAAACATGGTTCACTTCACCTTAAATGATTAAAGTTAGCATCCCAAAAAATGGAACATCTCAAAATCAGGTACTGCCTTATTAGATGTGAAAAGAAAAATGTAGCACACTTTCCATAATGTTTCTGCCAAAATAAAAAAGAACCCTGAATCTAATCATAAGGAAATATCAGACAAACCCAAATTGGCCGACATTACTGAAATGGGCCTGTATTATTCAAAAGTAGCAAGGTCATGAAAGTCAAGGGAAAAAATGAGGAACGGTTTGAGAATGAAGGGGACTGAAGAGACACAAGAGCTAATGTAATGCATAATTTGGGGCATCTTTTTGTCACTAATGACATTATGGGAACAACTGGTGAAACTTGAGTGAAATCAGTGGATTTTATGATGATAATGTATCAATGTAATTTCCTGCTTTTGATGGCTTTATTGAGGTTATGTAGGAGAATGTCTTTGTAGGAATTACATACTAAAATATTCACAGGTTATGGGGAATCACATTGGTAAACTTACTTTCGAGTGACTCGGAGGAAAATATTTGTTTTTTTTTTTGTATTGTACTTGCAATTTTTCTATGGTTTAAAAAATATCGCAAAGGAAAAAAAATGTAAAAGAAGAAGAAAGGGAAGGATTTTTAAAAAAACACCTTGTTAAAATTGTACTCAGATTGAATGTATAATTTAGCTTGGAGTTTTCAGTAGTCAATGAACAAGGTAAACAATGAGGCCAGGAATGAAACAGTTTGTTAAGAGGATTCAACTTTCTTTTTACCAAAGTCCCTGAGAAATAGAGGTATGGAGTTGCTATTGCTGACACCTAGTTAGTTATAATTCTTCTACATGATGGTTTAACTTGCATAAGCAGTTACTTTTTATAATTATACTTTCTTTATAGATGATTTTCTTGCTAATTTTAGTCATATTCTGAAATAGTTTAGTTTCTAGATAAAAATATTTTCTACATTAGGTTCAAGCCATCTTTCTATACACCCTGTCATGCATTTTGTTTCCATTTATTCTGGAAAGGAGTATTGGATGCTGGAGTATGTGGAATGTATATTTAGAGAGAGAGAAAAAGTACCACCCCTGACATTTTCACTTCAAGATAAATATTTTTGACCTAAATATTTCTGTACCATGACTTATTTACTTGGGGAGCTGTTTTAGTCAACTTCTGGGTTGTTGTGACCAATATACCTGACAAGAACAATTGTAGAGGGGAAAAAAAGTTTACTTTATACAGTTTCAGAGGTCTCAATGCATGATTGGCAGACTTCGTAGCTCTGGGACTGAGGTGAGGCAGAACAGGCATGGTGGAAAGGTGTGTTGAAGGAAAACAGCTCAGGACATAGCAACAAGGAAGAAGATTTTATCTCTGTGCTCATCAGAGATAAAATATAAACCCCAAAGTAATGCCCCCAGTGACCCACCTCCTCTAGTCTCTTCACACCTGCCTACAGTTACTGCCTAGTTAATCCATATGGGTGAATTAATGAACCGATTAGGTTAAAGCTCTCATAAACCTAATCATTTCGCCTCTAAACTTTCTTGCAATGTCTTACATATGAACTTTTGGGGACACCTCATACCTAAACAATAACATTGTGCCCTTGCCCCCCAAAAGCACATGTCCATCATATAAAGCAAAATACATTTAGTCCATTTTCCAGAGTCTCCATAGTCTTACCAATCTGACCCAAAAGTACAAGTCCAAAGTCTCCCGAGACTCAAGTCTCAGTATGAATGAGCCCCTGTAAAAATCAAAAGCAAATTACATATATCTAATATATAATGGCACAGAGTAAACATTGAATTACACAGGGGAGAAATGGGAGGATAATGAAGTCCAGCTTGGCAAAGAAGTCCTGTAGCTTCTTATCCAGCATTTGGGGCACATGGCATCACGATTTTCTCCCCAGTGAGCTTGTGAAGCTCTTCACCTATGACCTTCGTAGTTGTAGATCATAAGATTTCTCTCCTGCTTGTTTTTGCTCTATTCCTGCAGCTTTCCTCAGCAGATGTACCCAAGAAACTGGCATCTCTTAATCTCAGGAGTCTCCACTGCAGCTTCACTTCCTTCCCACATCTTCATGCATCACTCTCTAGGGACAGTCCACAGAGACTCTGATCCTCCTGCCCTTTGCCCAGGTATTCCTGTGAATTCCTAACTCCAGCATCCTGCATTCCCACAGAACAAGAACCATGCCACAATCTTGAGCAGCAGCTAAGCTCCATGGTCCATGGCTGCATTAGCCTTTGAGTGCCTGGGTGAATAAGTGTGGTGAACAAACTTCCTAGGCACCCCTGTGCAAGCAGGGTGTCCCCATTGTCTCTTCTCAGAGGAATTTTTACCTTAACACCATTGAGTCTGAGATGGGTGTGGTCTTACTAATTCTTGAGATGCCCTCAAGCCATCCTTCCTATTGTCTTTGTCTTTAGCCTTTCTTTAGTGACTATAATGTCTTTAACTTAGCTCCAGATTACTTGTACCTTTCTAGTCAAATTTTAAGTTTTTTAAATTTTCCTGCTGTGCTTATGATGATCACAGTTAACTTGGCTAAAAACTGCCAGCAACATCTATGCTATCAATTGAATGCTATACTGCCTAGAAATTTTTTCCACCAGACTAAATAGTTCATCACCATTAAATTCAGCCTCACAGAAATTCTCAGGACATTGGCCAAATGCAGACAAATTCTTAGCCAGAACTAACATGAATGGCCTCTGGTTCAATTTCTGTTACAGTCCTGCTCTTCTGAAACCTCATAGACCCAGTTTCTACTGTCCACAGTACTATTAGCATGGGAATGGTCTTTTTTTCTTCTTTTTATTTGTTCTAATTAGTTATTCATGACAGCAGAATGTATTTCAATTCATTGTACACAAATGGAACACAACTTTTCTTTTTTCTCGATGTTGTACATGATATAGAGTTGCACCATATGGGCAGTCATACATATACCTAGGAAAATAGTGTCCTTCTCATTTCACCATCTTCCCTGTCCCCATGCCCCTCCCCTCCCAATTTATATGCCCTTCAATAGATGAATGGGTAAAAGATACTGTTGTTACATATACACAATGGAATATTAATCAAAATAAAATTATGGCATTTGCAGGCAAATGGATGGAGTTGGAGAATATCATGCTAAGTGAAGTAAGCCAATCCCCCAAATACCAAAGGCCAAATGTTCTCTCTGATAAGTTGGTGGGTGATTCATAATGGGGGGGGGGTGCATGAGAAGAATGGAGGAACTTTGGGCAAAGGGGAGGGACAACAGTCTTTTGAGCTCCCGCAAGAATCACACATTAAACTCAATTTAACAACATTCTAAAGCGTTTCTGGCTTCATCTCTAAACTTGTCAAACCACCCCTATCCCGAATCTGCTCCAAAGGCTTCTGAACCAAATGGTCAGGTTAGTCACAGCAATGACCCTACTTCTCAGTACCAAGTTTTGTTTAGTCATCTTTTTCTTTGCCACTGAGACCAAAAGACCTGACCAGAACAATTTCAGAGGAGCAAAATTTTATTTGGCACCCTGGGTTTCAGTCCCTAGATAGCTGACTCCTTGGGTCTTAGATGGGGATTTTAGGCAATGATCATATCATTGGGGCTCTGACCTATCAGATAGATTGATCAATTGATAGATGAATGAACTACTGGGAAGTGGGACCTAGTTGGAGGAAATAGGTCATGGGAAGTACCTGAAAGTGTAGCCCTTTCTTCTTCTCTCTCTTTTTCTCCATTCCAGCTGCCAAGAGCAGAGCAGCTTTCCTCTACCACACCCCCCTCCATGATGCTCTGCTTCACCTCAGGCCAACAGAGGTGGAGTTGGCTGACCGTGATCTGAGACCTTTGACACTGTGAACCAAAGTAAATCTTTCTTCCTCTAAGTTATTTTTGTTAGATGTTTTGGTCACAGCAGCAAAAGCTGACTAATGCAATATCTAAACTTTTAAAGATAAATATAAGGAATAAAGTACTGCTTTCAGTCCTCAGTACCTGAGCACTAGAAATCATATGCTGCAAAGACCTAGCTACTTCCTGTTTTCAAATTAGGAACACTTTCTGGTTTTGCATTAGATTCTAATTAAATTCCAAGGCATTTTAAGGTAGTGTGTGCATTCTAGGACAACTTGTCATGTGTAACCTCACAAGTAACCTCAAGTTCTTTCTGAAAGTATTATTATTCTTCATATGATTTAAAATTTCATGCTCAGTTCTTGACAGTTCCAGAGGCATATATGATTCATAGTGGGTTGTATTTCAGTCCTAACTGAGAATATGTCATTCTCCTGGCAATCATATAAAACCTGTGTAACAGAGGAATCTGTGTTCAAGTTATCCTAGGGTTTAGACCATTATCCTTCTCCTGGCATTATGGGCATATCTAGAAACTTGGATTTGAACTTAGATGGATTTAAATTTTAGTGCTATGGGCTGGGATTGTAGCTCAGTGGTAGAACACTTACCTAGCATGTGTGAGGCATTGGGTTTGATTCTTAGCACTGTATATAAATAAATGAATACATAAATAAAGGTCAATCAACAACAACAAAAAATTGAAAAAAAATTTAGGGCTAATCTGTTTCTAAGTAATTACACATTCTCACAGTTTGGATACAGAATTTTCCTTAAGGTCTCATGTGTTAAAGACTTTTTGAACTCTCAATGAAGCAATGTTAGGGAATGCTTGGATCTTGAGGACTTAGGCCTCATCAATGTATTAATCCATTTGACGATTAACAATTTGCATGTACTACTGGGAAGTGGTAGAAAACAGAAGCAGGTAGGACATGGTTGGAGGAAGTGAATCACTGGGGGTATACTCTTGGGTACTATATTTTGTCTGTGGCCTCTCTCTCTCTCTCTCTCTCTCTCTCTCTCTCTCTCTCTCTCTTTCTGCTTTCTGGATGCCACAAACTCAGCAGCTTTCTTCCATCATATCCTTTCACAATAATATTCCACCTCACTTCTGACCCAAAGCAGTGGAGCTAGCTGATCATGAACTTCAAGCTCTGAAATCATGAGCCAAAATAAACTTTTCCTCCATTAAGTTTTTATATCAGGTATTTCAGTCATGGTGATGAAATGTTAACACATGTATGCATGCATGTATATTGTTCTCACTTCATTAAAACATAATAAAGGATAGGAAAAAATATAGAAGGCTTTAAGTGACTGACTCTGGTCCTAGCCTTGCAATATTTAAATCCCCCAGTTCTTTATTTCTTTAGCTGTAAGAAATCAGTGAAATTAAAATCTACCTCATAGTGCTGATAATAATGCTTAACACATATAGCAGTTCTCAGATATCAAAGAGTTAGTACATATAAAGTCATTTTAGCAATGCGTGGCTCAGAGAAGGGCCTTATAAATTTTTGTTATTTTTACTGCTAATGTATCTAAAGAGATTGATACATGGTATTCAATAAATGATAATTTTCCTTCCATTTCTTAAAAATAGAATAAATATACAGAAATTTCATCTACTTTTGCTCCAAATGATCAATATAGTTATTTGTGATTAGAGATGTATCCTCCCACATTGCTGTAGAAGATTGGAAGCTACACTGGGCACTTTTTTTTTTTCAACTTTGGGATGTTGCCAATGGTGGTGTAATGTACTGTTGATATACTGGAAAGTTGATCTTGCAAGCTATATTCAACATATGGATAATATTCATCTTGTTATATTGTTTCTGTACAAGCAATATTTATCCCTCAGGATAAGAAATCATCCATGTGGAATAAATAACATTTTCTCTACATAGGTGTACAATCATATAAAATGTAAGGATTGACAAATGTTTGATTGGAAGTTTTGCAGTAATTTGAGAGTTTTTAATATTTTTGAGAATAGTTTGGCATTCTATCCTTTTTGGTTATCAAGAGTCACTAATATTAATGCTTGGGTATGTTTTATGGGAGAGCACTTCATGGTTAATCATAGCCATCATGAAACTATGTCACTGTGAGAAACTTGTTGTCTTCTATTCCATGTATCAGAAACAATGGCCTATAGCCATCCCCAAACCAGCCAGCCACCTAGTTTTGTATGTCCTGTGAACTCAGAATAATTTCAAATACTTAAAAAAAGAAATATAAATTTGCAACAGAAATTTTAGTGTGGTTTTCCAAGCCTGAAATATTTGTTGTCTAACCCTTTGAAGAAAGTTTGCTGACCCTTGCTCTAATCCAACTTTCCCATTAAAACAGACAAAGAAACAAAAATAGAGAAAATTGAGGCCAAAGGAGGTTATGTAGTTTACTCCGGGTAACAGCTCATGGGAGCAGACTTAGAGCTTGAGCCCACTTTCTTGACCCCTGCCTTTAGGCTTTGGCAGCAGTATCCTGCTGTCTCAGCAGTTTTCCTTCATAGGATCTGTCATGAAGCTGGTCATTGAAAAGTGAACACTAGTATTTTAAACATATGTGGCATCTCCTTCCTGAAGACTTTAAGGTACCTTCACTTTTTTTTTTTTTTTTAACCAATTCTTCCAGAGTTGCTTCTGGGTGGGAACCTGGATCATTAGGGAACAACAAGAATGTAGGCCGTTAGCTTATTACATAGTATCTGGATTAATAATGTCTTTAAAAGGTAATTTAACCAGTTTCTAAGAAGCAACAAGATATTTAATATAAGGATTATGTACCATCTTTAGGCTCCTAATTGAATTGCCAAAACCCCATACTAATGGTTTTAGCTCTTCCATGTTAATCTACAGGTTCAAACCTTGCTAGATAAATGTAGAGGGGTTGTGATGGGTGGGGGATGATTTCCAAGTTTCTTTGGGATAAACTCAAGACTTCTGCTTAATTTTCATAAATTATCATTTTGAATTTAAACAATAAATGTCTGGAAATCACTAGGAGGAAGAAGTATCAGGGAAGCTGCATGCTCCTGAATGGATTCTCCAAGCTTGCCAATTCCAAAAAACATCTGTTTTTAAGTAGAATATAAATTTTTGTTTCATTTTTTCCTTAAGATATTTAGAAGGAAGCATCCTTCAGGAAAAAAAGTTCATTAATTAATATTTGTCTTTTTAATTTGAACCTGTTCTATTTCTGAAACAAAATGTTAAAAATTAATATAATATGTGAAACAATTATGTCTATAAATTTACAAGGAAATTGCTAACTTAGTTAGCTTTTCTTGCCTAATATGCTTCCTACTCAACATATTCACTTTAAGTCTAGTTTTCTCATAAAATCAATTTTTTAATTTTAAAAAATAAATCAAGAGCTTTAAATAAAAACTCCAAACTAGATCTATTATTGGCATTGGTGTAGCTTTGATCAGAATTTATTCTTTGCATATGTTGAGAATAGAAATATGAGTGTAATTGGGGGCATGCATTTGCTTCTAATTCAGTGGAAATTCCTTTATTGATCTAATAGGCAGGTGGACTTCCTGGAGTGTCTTTTCAGGTTCTTCTACCATAAACATTTCTCAGATCAGCTAAGTGATGATAAGGAGCACTGTAACTACCGGGATCATAAAATATTGCTCAGGGATCTGAAAAACATGTAAATTTGAGTGCATAAAAATGCTCTTTAAGATTTGATATTTTTTTAAATGAGTGATTTGAATTCAGGCTTAAATATTCCATACGTTTATTTTCAGGAATATTCTAATATACTGTAAATTATAGCATTGATAATGTACCTTTTCTTGTGATTTAGAATATCTATAGCTGAGTACATTAAAGCTGTACCTTATAGTCATCCAATATATGTATTTTTTTTCTGATTCCCCTAATTTAATGGGGAAAGAAAAGCAATAGTCATGACTTTTCAACATGAAAAAATCAGTGAGATGCATTGTACCAGAAACAATATGCTTCAACCTGCACTGTTCAAAAATTATGGTCGATATTATATAGACACACAAGTTCTGAAACTGCAAAGGGCATGATGAGTATCAGAGAAAATTACTATATGTGTAATTGAGCAAATTGCAGGATATATTCCATGTCTTGGTCATACCTAGGTTAGAAAGCTATTTAAAGCCTGCTGCTTCAGCCACAGACTGTTTATTCCTCACATGATGCTAATCACAGTGATTGTGCCTGTCTCTGTTATGTCTGGCAAAGCAACGTGTAAAAAGTCAGCTCTGGCCAGGACAGCCAGTTGAACACACATGGCAGGAACAAAGATCCATTCAGTTAGGTGTCTTTTCCAGGCCCTTCATTAAGTTTCTCAAATTGTTGGAGATAAAATTAAATCTAAATGCCTGGGTATCTTTGATACTTGCCAATATTTGCTTTGATTTTTGGAAAAATCAAAGCAAATGATTGTTTTTATATTGTTTAAATAATTTTTCTTTCTTATTGTGTCCCATACCTCCTTGCCATCACAATTTTGGCTAATTTTGCTCCTGAAGAGATGGAATGCTTATTGAGGAGCTACAGGGTCAAGGCTCCTAATGGACCCACTTGGCATAATAAACTTAACTCCTTTGAAATTTTTCCACCCAAGCTTTTTCCAGAGAGAGGCTGGATCTTCAGGCAGCTACTAAACTCATTCCAATAGGAACCATATGCCAAACTGGTATTCTAGTCTCAGATATTTTTCAAAATTATCTTGCATGCAGAATCCATAACTATTCCTCAGACTACACATAGTCCTATTTGAGAATAATCTCTTATGAGTAAGGGACACGTTATTACTGAGATGGAAATTTTGTTAGATCAAACCCCATTTTATAGCTACAAAGCCAAGGCAAAACATTTTGCTTCTCTGAAGTCAATAAGTGAGCTGATTTGTGGGAAAAACTATAATTTATCAGCAAACACAGAGATGTAAAATATTTTGAGGGGTCATTGTTGGTACATGAAGCCATTGCACTCTCCAGATAAGGATATAGTCCATTTAGATCAAATGTTTAATATTATTTTGTTATTTATTGAAGGGTATGATTTGTAGCTATTTTATAGATTAATTAGAACTTGTGGTTAGTCTTAAGCCTTTAAGAGTGGTATCATGATTCTTATTTGATTCATAGCACTTGCATTTATTACCCTAACATTAAAGAGCTATGCAGTTATAGTGTTACTTAGAGCACTAGTGTTCCTAAAATGCTTCACTAAATATTTCTTTCATTCTAACCCTGTGATAGGTGTGATAGGGATTTGTTTTTTGGTAATATGTGACTAGGACATTTAAATTTTAATGTCTATATGCATTTAATAGTTCCATGCTTTTATTGCCACAATGTAAACAGTCTACTATTGAATGGTTACCTAGTTTTTCCCATTGATTTCCTATCCAGTATGATACTCTGATTGTATATTACTTGGTGTTGCTCTTTATTATTCCCCTGGATATTAACTGTACTATTTTAAAGCATTTAATTCTATGGTGTGAACCTTAAATCCCACCGCAGAGCACTTACCTATGTGTCACGTTGTCACAATTTGCTCCCTAGTGTAAGACTAGGGGAGGTACTTGCTTTTATTTAAGAAAATAACTGCGAGCTGAATTCATCATACATTGAAAAAATCAGGTCCTTATTCATTCAATGAGCAGAACTTATGCATATTTCCATAAGACATAGCGCCATGTTGGCCAAGTCTCTGTGCAAACAGTCATCTATTGTAAAGTGGTGGAAGAATAACTGTGAACTTCTTTTCAAACCAATAAAATTCAGAAGTGGCATATTGTAACTTGGTTTGCAATATTTTTTCCCAATATTTTCTTAAAGCTTCATGTATGGAAAGTGTCTTTGTTTTCACTTCATTTTGCTTTTTGCCAAGAAAAAGTGACAAAACAGTACTTATCATCTTCCTTCAAAACATATGGCATGTGCCCACGGAATATTAAATGATCTTTTACAATGACAACAAATGTTGTGATATTTCATCTGAAACTCCCAGAATGTAAGGTTTCTTGAAGCAGGCAGGAAAAGCAAAAAAATGGCTCAGGAGGAATGGTTTGCTGGTGGTGATGGTGATGAAAACATATGCTACTTCAAATCTGAAGGAGGACTGTGTGTGTGTGTGCATGTACAAGCAAGAGTGGTGGAAAATATTTTATTTAGACTTGGATATGTTAAGTAAGATCCTATCTCCAGCTTAATGTCCTCTGGTATAAAAGAGACAAGAAATTGAGTATATATTATTAGGTTGTCTTTAATTTCTTCTTGACTCTCTCATAGCAGGCAGAACAATTTTCCAGATAACCTAGAAGAGAGCCTCCCACCTTTTTTTTATGCTTACAGACTTCTAGCCAAGGAAAGAGGAGTCCTTTATTTGGTCTGTGGGCTTGGTAGAAAGACTGGAACATATGTAACTTCGGTTTCCTCTCCTCTCTTTCAAATGCTCTTACTTCAATGTGAGTAGGTGTTGCTCTGCTTCTGCCCACAGGTAAACGGTGCAGATTGGGTAGGTCCAGTTCAAATATCTAGAAGAAGCTCTGTAGGTTCATCCCACTTGTTCCTCAGAGAGGGAGCTCTGCAGTGTTTTGCCATTTTGTTGGGAACACAGTTGTAAACTTCAGTGGGTGGTCATAGGGTTTATATTGGAGATGAGTAGAAAGACAACCCACGTTAGCCATAAGCTAAGCTGTATTCTTCTCTATATTTCATTTTAACCAACATTAAAACTGAAATTCACTCTGTGTCCATATTTAGGGTCCATCTCTTAGTCGACTTAGAACTCAGCAAGTAGAGTTACTATTTACTACGCCTCAAATCCCAATGTTGATTATAAGGATTCAATGTTGTTTAATATTCATATTCATGGAAGCATTGAGTTCTCAATCAATAGTTTCTATTAATAACAGATCCCTGAGAACAACTTTTCTCATCACAATATTACTTTCATATTATTATCTTTTTAGATAACAAAGAAAAATCAAATAATATAATTCTTATGATTTTATTGGAACAATATAATTATACATAATAATGATACATTTTGGCATATTTATAAATGCATATAACATAATTTGCTCCATTTAATTCCCTAGTACCTCTCCTTTCCCTCTCCTCTGCTTTCCCATTGATCCTCTTTCTCTACTCTTTTAGTCTCCTTTCTGTATTTGTGAGACCTTCCTTTTATTTCTTTTGTTCCTATCTCTCTATTTAGCTTCTACCTATGAGGAAAAAACATTTGCCCTTTGACTTTCTGAGTCTGACTTATTTTACATAGAATGTTGTTCTCCAATTCCATCCATTTACCCGCTAATGACATAATTTCACTCTTCTTTATGGTTCAGTAAAACACATTGTGTGTGTGTGTGTGTGTGTGTGTGTGTATTTGCACCAGAGTTTCTTTTGTCTGTTGAAGGAAACTAAGGCCGGTTTCATAACTTGCCTGTCGTGTAGCTATAAACATTGCTTTGCATACATCACTATAGTAGGCTCATTTTAGTTCTTTTGAAAAAATATCTAGGAGTGGGATAGCTGGGTCATATGCTGGTGTAAAAGAGACAAGCAATTGAGAAATAAAAATATTCTATTTCTAGTCTTTTGAGGAATCTCCATACTGCATTTTCAGTCCCACCAATAATGTATGAGTATACATTTTCCCCCACATCTTTGCCAGCATTTATTGTTATTTGTATTCTTGATAATTGCCATTCTAACTGGAGTGAGATGAAAGAGTCATCTTGATTTGTACTTCTATGATTGCTAAGGATATTTTTTCATATATTTGTTGGCTACTTGTATTTCCTCTTTTGAGACATGTCTGTTTAGTTTATTTGACCATTTATTGATTGTGTTATTTTTGTTTTTGGTATTAAGTTTTTGAGTTTTTTATGTTTTCTGGATATTAATCTCCAGTTGGAAGAGTAACTGACAAAAGATTTTCTCACATTCTGTAGGTTCTTTCATCCCGCTCTTATTTTCTTTGCTGTGCAGAAGCTTTTTAATTTGAAGTCATCCCCCTTATTGACTTTTGTTTTTATTTGAACTTCAGTAGTCTTATTAAGGAAGTCAGTGCCTGTGCCAATGTTGGAGTGTTGACCCTAGGTTTTCTTCTAGCAGTTGCACTGTTTCTGGTATAATTCTTAGGTCTTTGATCCACTTTGAGTTAACTTTTTGTGCACGGTGTGAAGGATCTAGTTTCATTCCTCTATATATGAATATTCTATTTTCCCAGCACAATTTGTTTAAAAGGATATCTTTTATCCAACATATGTTTTTGGCATCTTTGTCACAGATTAGATTACTGTATCTATGTGGATTTTTCTGTGTGTCTTCTATACTTTTTCATTAGTCTTCATCTCTATTTTTATGCTAATACTACACAGTTTTTGTAATATATATATATATATATATATATATATATATACCCCTGTAGTATAATTTGAGATCAAGTATTGTGATTCTCCAGTATGACTCTTAATGCTCATTATAGTTTGGGCTATTTGGGTATTTTATTCTTCCCCACAAATTTTAGGACTATTGTTTTCTAGTTCTGTAAAGTATGTCATTGGGAGTTTGATGGAGACTGCACTGAATCTGTAGATTGCTTTTGGTAGTATGGCCATTTTGACAATATGAATTCTGCCTATCTAAGAATATGCAAGGTCTTTCTTAGAAAACATAACTAACACTGATAAGTCCTTAACCAAATTAACCAAAAGAAAGAGAGAAAAGCTCCAAATCTACAAATTTAGAGATGGAAAAGGAAATATCACAAACATTTCTGAAATGCAAAGGATCATTAGTTACTATTTATAAAGTTTATATCACAATAATTTGGAAATTCTAGATGATACTCACAAATTTCTAGACACATTATTTATCCAAATTTAACCAAAAGGATATAGGAAACCTAAACAGTCCAATATCAAGAAATCAGATTGAAGGAGTAATAAAATTCTTTCCAACATAGAAAAGCCCAGAATCAGATGGATTCTCAGCTGAATTTTATCAGACCTTTGAAGATGAACTAATGCCAGTACTGACATTATTCCATAAAATTGAAAGGGAAATAACACTCCCAAATTCATTCTATGAAGCCAGTTATGACAATATCAAATAAAGACCCATTAAGGAAAGAAAACTACAGATTAATATTCCTGATAAATACACATACAAAACTTTTTAAGTCCTTGTTCAAAAACACATTAAGAAGGTTGTATACCAGGATCAAATTGGTTTCATTCTAAGGATGCAAGTTTGATTAGTCATATGCAAATTGACAAATGTAATTAATAGAATTATGATCATATAATAGATCCAGAAAAACTCTTTGACAAAATCCATTCATATTAAGAACAGTGAAGGAACTATTGATAGAAGGAACTTCCTCAACATCATAAAGGCAATATATGGCAAACCCAAAGCTAACATCATAACAGAGAAAAACTGAAAGTGTTTTAAAGTATTTTATTTAAAATAGGAACAAGACAAGGCACACCCATCCCTCCTATTTAATATATTTCTTTAATTTCTAGCCAGAGAGAAATAAGATCGGGAAGGAAATTGAAGGGATACAAATAGCAAAGGAAGTCAAGTTATTTCTGCTGATGACATGAACCTGTTCTTAGAAGACCCAAAAATCTCCACCAGAAGACTTCTAGAACTGATAAACAAATTCAGCAAAGTAGCAGGACACAAGATCAATAAACAGAAATCAATATATTTCCTATACTCCAGTAATCTTCTGGGAAATAAATCAGGGAAACAAATCCATTCACAATAGCTTCAAAACAAAACAAAATAAAAAGCAAAAAACAACCAACCTCAGGAACATATCTAATCTAGCAGGTGAAAGTTCTCTACAATCAAATACTATATATTTAAAGAAAATTCTCACTGAAATATACTTTAAAATTGTTGAAATCTCTTTTAACACTTATCTCTCTACTCCTCCATTTAAAGGTATCAGCTGGGGGGTGGTGTACAAAGATTAATAAAAGCTGGAGAAAAAATTTAATGTTATATTCATAATATTACCAATGATATTAATATTAACTAATTTAATTAATTTCTGTGGAAATTATTTTCCCACAGAGAAAGCAGGCATCTGTGGAACAACATAACCAGACTTCTGACTACTTCTGACCTTTAGAGTTAGTAGACTCAATATTTTCATTGATAAGCAAATTATTTTTATTGTTGTTGCTGTTATTATTATTAATACTGGGGATTGAACCTGGGGCACTCTACTACTGAACTACATCCCCACTCCTTTTTGGTCTTTATTTCAAGGCAAGTTCTTGCTATGAAGGCCTGAGTTGTTGAGACTGGCTTCCAACTTGTGATTCTCTGGCCTCAGCCTCCTGAGTAGCTGGTATTAAAAGTGTGCACCATCACACCTGGGTAAAGCAACTTATTATTATTTTTTAAACATATTCTTTTGTTCAACAACTACATATTGAGGAACTACCATTTTAGGTATTGTATAGACTAAAATCTAGGGAGTTTTATGTCCAAAGAAAACTCACATTCTAGTGGTAGGGAAGAGATAGTAAGTTATAATCATAATAAATAAGCATTTTTAGTATTTTAGAAAGTGAGAATCCAACCACGGTGGCACACACCTGTAATACCAGAAACTTCAGAGGCTGAAGCAAGAGGATTGTTAAGTTTGAGACTAGGCTCAGCAACTAAGTGAGGTCCTAAGAAACTTAAGGAGACCCTGTCTCAAAAAACAAAAAAAGGCTGTGGGGATAGCTCAGTGGTAAAGTAACCCTGAGTTCAATCTCCAATACCAAAGGGGGAAAAAAAAAGAAAGAAGAAAGTAAGAAGTGTTAGTGAAAATAAATAGAGTTGGGCCGGGATCATTGGGTCAGAGCAGCAATTTAAGTGCATTAGTCAGGGCAGGCCTTATAAACAAGCTATTTGAGAAAAGACTTGAAGAGGCGAAGAAGCCTGCCTAGATAGCTGAAAGGGAAAAGAATTCAATGATGAGGGTACAGCCATGGGAAAGGCCCTCCAAGGTGACCCTGTGTGTGGCTGTTGAGAAAGGCCATGTGTCAAGAGGAAGGGACAGATGATGTACAGAAAGAAGAGAGGGAGAGAGCAGGATGGGAAATGTGGCCACAGAGATACTAGAGAGCAAGTTCTTGGGCTTGTCCATATTGTGAGAATTTTGAATTTTTCTGAGAGAGAAAGCCATTGGAAGATCTGGGAAAAGAATAACATGTGATATTGCTTAATAGTCTGATTTTGGCGTTGAGGACAGACTTGTGTAAGACAGGGGTGGGAAGAGGGAAACTAGTTAGAAGGTCATTATTATTGAGATGAGAAATATAACAACGGTGGTTGGATAAGATGTCAGGTTGAAGTGGAGAAGTGGTTGATTCTTGATGTATATTGAAAATTGAGCCAAAAGGATGTGCTGGTAAATTGGATATAAAATATGACATAAAGAGGTGAGTTAAGGATAGTCCCAGGGATTTGACCTAATTAGAAGGATGGATTTTCCATTTATTGAGATGGTCAAGTGGTGGGTAAAACAGAATGGGAAGGAGCAAGATCAATAATATAGTCATGAATTTGAAATATTCATTGGAAATCCAAAAGAACATGTTGAATATGCTGTTGGATATGTGCATCTGAAATTTAGGGAAGAAATCTGGGCTGGAGATAGAAATGTGAAGTTTATAACATAGAGGTGATATTTAAAGTCTGTGACTATTCTTACAGAAAACTCTCAATGTTTGCAAAGACAGAACTTTGAAAAGTCCTCTGTAAGGTGAGATTTTCTTCTAAAGTCCTCTGGAAGGTGAGATTTTCTTCTAAGCCAAGTTTGAGATTCCATAAAGGTTAACATTTTAAAAGAGAATCATTGAATGATGAACATTTTCCTCCTAAAGGTGACATTAAGAGAAAAAAAAATGCTCTTGGGTATCACACAATCTCACCTCTGCAGGTACAGTGGAATGGCCTCAGATAATCCACAGCTAATTTAGAGAAGTCAGAGTTGTGCCCACACAGCCTCCACTGTCAGAAGTTCTTGTCATTTCTTTTCAACTCCTTGATAACTTTGTCTTTGTTGTTTGTGACCTTGCCCTAGAGTGACTTGTAATCAAAATCAGAGGTCTCATAGGTTCACCAGGCAGATGAAAACAATACATCTTCTGCTTAATAATCACATTTAATCAACTTTTATTACTCATTTATTTATTGTACAAATGTAGATATTAGATGCTGCATTACAGGCGTGAAAGAGTTAGCTCATTCTTGCAAAGAATCTAATGTAATCCTAAGGAGTTTCCACACTGGGAGAATCTGGCTCAAAATAACAATCTACACAAGACTTTCTGAGTCAGAAAACTATTTAAAGAAGAGGGTGCTAAGCTAGTCATTCCAATAAATACTGGCAACTCTTTTGCATTTGAGCATACCACAATAGAAAGGGTGAAATAACTATCTTTAGATCACACGGCAAGATGAGGGTAGAGAAGGGAAAAGCTCCAGGCTCCTGCCTATTAGCTGTGTGGTCAGGTCCTCGCAGCATGACTCAGAGGTTGACAATTGAATGACACTAGTTCTAACACTGTCAGACTGACTTTCCCTGTGATTTACTTCCCTGGCACAGAGTCATGTAACATCATCTCTCCTGAGAGAGTGACCACTATCAGGAGCTTTAGGAATACAGTATGAGTTTTCAGTGCCCTTCAACAGAGAATGCTAATTTTTTTAAATGCATGAAATGAGATTTTGCCAAACCTAAAGTTAACATAATCTTTCTTGAAGAAATTGTCCCTAAAACAGTCATGAAATATTTCCTGTTACACAAACCATCATCATTCACAGAGATTTGAGAATGCCAGAGAGATAAAGATCAAATATCCAAATCTCATTTTAGCATCTGGCCTGGGTAAAAGGTCAAAGGTCAGTAAACTGAAAGGTGATGAGTTGGTACCAAAACAAAAGGTGAGGAAGGAGACCTGATCCATGCAGATGCAGAACCCATAATCTGCTTTCCTTGCCCTTTTCTTTTGAGCACCTCCTCTATAGACAGAGCTTGATGGGAGAACTGAGACCTCAGTCAATGGCCTTAACCAAAGGATCACTGGGCAGGAATCCTGGCAACAGATTGCCCTTTCCTATTCAGTTTATTGTCACAAACATGTACACTAATTGACTGCATGTCACTGGTGAATGGGGATCTGTTTCTTCAGAGAGCACAATCTGGTAACAACTTTTCTCATTTACATAGAGCAGAGTAGAGGGAATATTAATTAAATCTGGAAATCTGCTAGATATCCATCTATTTTAATAGTCTGGTTCACCAGGTAGTAGAGGGAATGATGGCCAGCATCTCATTCGGGGGTTCTTGTTACTTATGAGGGGTTCTTGTTACTTATTGGGGGGTTCTTGTTACTTATGTAAGCTATCTGAGAAACTTAAAGTCTGAAATCATTAGTGAAGAAAAAAAGACAAAGAGTCAGAAATGTATTTACAAAAGTGGAGCCTTTGATGTATCCTCTTAAATAAATCACTGGAGCCATCATTCCTTTGTCTAGTTCCAGCTCTTGTGTGGAGTGGATATATCAAGGGCTTGGATATATCAGACCAGAAGGTTGATTGGCATCTTGGCAGGTCACACCCATCTCAGGTTCTGGGTGGGACATGGCAGAGTGGGATAGAAATTCACAATGTGTCATGGCAGTTAATCAGAGGAAATGTCCACTGATCATTCCCAGACACCAGATGTTCCTATCCACTAGGATCCATGCATGTTGGCCCACATGCAGCCCATGGATGGCTTACAACAAGGTAGAGAGGTGAAGGGAGAAGAGAAGGCTGCCCACTCAGGAGACTGAGGTTCCTTCCTTAAACTCATGTAAGTATAGATTTTAGAGGAGTTAGCCATTGACTTTCAGTTGACTCACTTTATCATTATTTAAAATGTTTTAGTTTGAAGATGGGTACCCTTGTGTTTTGGAGTTTAAGGGAATTATAACTAATGCCTACAGAATTCTGTTTCCCATATTGCCTGCTGAGTTGTGTAAGCAAAAAGGACACTACTTTTAGAGCCCCATTTCTGGCATATTTACCAAAACCTAGATGTGTTTGTTTAAACGTGCCTTCATAGGCCACACAGGTGTCCCTCACTTCCTCCAGGATAACACTAGGAATAGAGTATCCCTTTGCAAATTGCCACCAAGTGAATGTAGGGTTGATCTTATTTCCAAAAATGCACTCATTTGGTCTTTCAGACCTTGCATAAGTTTGCTAAATTGAGAAAGCTCAGCAGGTGGTGTCTCTGAAATGTTTTTTTTTTTCCTTTTTCTTTGCTCTTGATACTTGCTGCTCTTGCCAAGACCTGATGCTTTGAAACTGACACAAAGACAACAGAAACTGCTTGGTCAAATTTCCAGTCTCAAAACAGTGAGCTGTTCAAGAGAGTGTATGGTTAGCCTGTGGGACACAGGGTAATTGCTCTCTAAGCAGTCCTACCCTCTTTGTGAAGATTTTAGTTTAAATGGGCCTGAGGTCTGTGCCTTCAGCTACAAAAGAACTCTTACCTACTTGCAGTGCAAGTGGGACTTGCCCAAAGAAAAACATGAAGTATTCTTCTAATTAAAGATTGAATGCATGTTATTTGCACTTGTCTCTGTAGAGAGAGAATGTGAGGCAGCCTTCCCACAGCGAGTATTTACTCACATTCCTGTCTGCATCTTCTTTTCTCTGTGGGAGACCAGCCCAAGGTCATCCTCCATGCCCATCATGTGGATCAGCTGACATCTTCCTGCTCTCAGAGTGGACTGGGGGTTCCTAAACCCCTAGTTGGGGCTATCTGGCTCTCCTAGACTACAGCATTTCATATTTTCCAGAAGGCCTTTGCCTTATGCTTTTGTGCAACCTGCCTGTACAGTCCTCAGCATGGCTCAGCTCTTAGAGATGAAATAACTTGCCTCCACGCTTCTGTGCCTTTTCCAACATTCAAATTAAATGAAAGCCTTCAAGGAGCCTTCAATAGTACAGCAGAAACTTCGCTGTTTAACCCTGTCTCTTGAGCAGATCTTTGTGTCTCAAGTCTGTTACAGCCTGGAACTCTGTTTTTTTTTTTTCTGTTTTCTACCTGAATCCTTGAGGTTCCCCCTCAGTGTGCTTCTCACAGTGGCTGATCTGGGAGAACAGGATAGATTTGATCATGGCAGTTATACTCTTGTTGTTCTCTGCAGGACCTTGTGCAATACACAATGAAACTCTCTTGAAAAGATTAAGATGGAGAATAGATTTAATAGAAGAACTAGGCAGACACTTTGGGGGGACTGAAGGAACTGAGCCGAGGGGTCCTACTGACTGAGCATTAGGGATGAGAGAAGTGGCCCACAATCCTAGTTACTCCTGTCCTGTCTTCTTTTGTCTACCTTCAGCTCCGTCACTACACAGGCCACCCTAGGTTGTCACTGGGGCTGGACATAGGGATTAGAAAGGAAGAGGGAAGAAGGCAGGGAACTTTTAGGAGAGATGGAAGGAAAGGGAATTTTCTGAAGGAGACTCTCAGGATGTATGGAAGATGGGTTTAGGTAAATCAGAAGCTACTTGCTTGTGGAAAGCTCCAGATGGGAGGCTCTAATTCCATCAGATGCATGGCTCAGTCCATGGCTGGGGTCCTCCCCTCACTCCTTTCTCACAAAGCTCTGCTCTGTGTAAGATTATCTCCACCCTTCTGGTCCTATGTTCCCATCAAACAAAGGCCCACAATTATCCTAAGCTAGGATAGATCTGGGATACACACAACCTTTGACAACTGTCTCCTTTGGGGAGATTTCAGTATTCTCCAAGTATTAACATTCTTAGCCTTTCTGAGCCTGGGAACTTTCCTAATCCAATGCAAGCAGATGGGTGGTCCTCAGTAGCCCCTCCCACTCAGGCATACTGCATTTCAGCAACTCTTACTCCTAAGTGGGCTAGAAAGGTGGGACTAAAAGAAAGGAAAATGCTTTTTGACCATTACCTTCTCTAGTTTGCACTTTTCATAGGAAAGAGGCAGAATAAGTTGATTACTAACCCTCAAAATCGTTTGGATCTTCTGTCTTGAGTTCATACAGTAGAAGCATTTACTTTAAGAGAAAAGAAAAGAAATATTAAAAATACCCTACTTACATGCTTCAGCATTGCAAAAACTCATTTCATGTTTATAATTATTAAATTTTAAAAAATTGAATGAACCTTTCAAAGTGAGTAATTTTTTATTTGAATTCTACATCCTTATGTATTATGTAACAATTAGCAATGATGTGATGGATAATTTTCTTTGGAACAGTTCCTGATTCCATTACTCAAGTACTCGATCGACCAGTAATTATGAATCATATCTTTAATTAGCTGCTGCTCTTCAGAAACATATGAAAGCCAAGGGCATAAAGTAATTGGCATAAAAGTTTTCCTAATTAATTTATCTGTCCATGTAAGTAACCAGAGCTAGAGTCTGGGGATCATTTATAACTCCAGGAAGGCCAGCCCTAAAACTCACTGTCGAAGGAGATTTATATTTGTGAATTATAAAAAGACAACAAACCACAAAATTGCATTATCCCCCAACTCTAACAATACAGCCCATAATGTGCTGTTCAGAGATGGGCAAAAAGTTCCTATTGATCCAATTCATTTTCATCATATCCTCCAGTGAATCTTTCAAATCTCTCTTGCCTTTTCCTCATTCAACATTGTAACAGTAATCAAGCACATTAAGCAATTCATTAAACAACAGCCCCGCTGACCACAGGGAGTACTGCAGCTAACATTCATTAGGCAGCCAATAACTTTATTTAAGTAGCAAAGGGCTTGGGAGTAAAAACCAACCCCTTTGTCTCTCTGTACGGGAAAAGCACATTTCAGCAATGATCAAGGCATGCATCCTCTGGCCCACAAGGTACTTTTAAATGAGAATTTGCTTCTGCATAAAGCAAAATTAGGTAGGGTTGAAGTGTCCTGATTATGTTCTCTCTCCTTGCCAAAAATGTAGTCCAAGACTTAGCTCACTGCTGAGCATGGCTATGGAAGATTTATGTCTAGTATGGAAATGGAATGTTCAAATATTGATATTTAGGTGCCAGATTTTTCAGACCTGACTTTAAAAATACTAAATGACATGAGAGCTAGCATGGTTGTCTGGCTTCAGAGAAACCTGGCTGCCTTTGTGTGGTTAATAAAAGTGATGGATGCATTTTCTCTCTTGACAACAGAAAACTGAAATAGCAAAAGCAAGTGGCACAAATTGTTTCTTCAAACTATAATTAGGGGCAACCTAGAAAAGTCGTCCGTGTCCCTTTGAGGTTTGGATGGAGTCCTGGGGAGAAGGTAGTGGAGAAGGTGACATGAAAGTGTTACTGCCACTGTACTTTTCAGAGCGAGGATGTCTTGCCAGTGTCCTGGTGGGCTGGGGTTTCCTGCACTGCTGTCCTTAAGGCTTTTCTTTAGCTGGTGAACTTTTTCTTTATGGAACAACTTGAGGATATCGTTATGTAGGTTAAGTCTTCATAAATAACACTATCCATGGTTCGAAGAAACTATTTTCAGAAAGGATTATTTTTTTTTCCTGAGGGGACCAAAGGAAATCCCTTTTCACAAGATATTAGTTTATTGCCTGAAGAGTCTCTAGAGGAAATATAAGAGACTTTCATTTCTAAGATGTTCTGTCCCCCACTTCTAAATAGTGGGCTATGTGTCTGGATTTGCCCTCATTTGACACGTTTCCCTTTCAATTCGTGAAATGCTCTCTTCTCCTAAACCTTTTGTCTCAGGGGTGAGGCATTGGCATCGTTCTTTGTAACCCATATCTATTGATTAAGCTACTGACATTGTGCCATCAGTAAATAAAGTAAAATTGCCTTAGTTGTAGACTCTACTCTGCAGTACAGCTAATAAAAGCACTGCACAGCAGGATTGATGTAGGATTTCCAGCCCCTGACTGCCATGTTAGAGGTCTGTGTCCTGAATGGAGCTCATCCCCAAACTTGGGTCATTTCTGAGCTCATTCTCGGGGTTTTTGACAAGGGGAAATGTAAATGAAGCATGAAGAAAAGCAAGACCCTAGATTCAAATAGAGGAAGGAGATCTTGGAGCCCAAAATTCAGAGCTGGGTAGGAATAAACCTTCAGAGTGACACTTCAGGGAAGTGGTAGGACTTTAAAAAAAAAATCACTTTTAGGGAAAGTGCTTTTTAAGAGTAATTAACAAATGCAGTTTTCCTTACCTCATAGGTTAAAATCTAAGTAAATTTTGTATTATTAAAATATTTACTTTTCATACATTTTGAAACTATTATAATTATATTTTTGCTTATAAGGATCATTTTCATAATTTTAAGTTTCAAAATGGAACAAATTGTTGTGTCTTCTCAAGTTGTACTCAGTGCTGCTACGTTTAGTCTGTGTCTGGGAGCAAAGAAAGGAAGAAAAAGGAATTGGAGTGCAAAGGCAATACTGCTGAGAACATAGAAATCAGAGTGAAATGTGGCTTTTCCCTAGGATTTAAATCCCCTTTAACCATGAACTGTTGTGGTTGAATTCATTTTTAATGCCAATATATTGAATGTAGTCATATTCTCTCTCTGGGTAATTCCATGGTGCTATGTTACTTTCTTGCCTTAATGTTTAGAAATATCTCAGACAACCATTCAGGAATCCTACTTAATAAAAGTATAGAGAAATAGTCAAAAGTTATTTCACAAGAGTTATTTTTAAAAAGCTATCTTTGGTGACTTTTGGCCTCTGTACTGCTTAATAATAGAAAAAACTAACATTATTTGAATGCATAATAAGCATTATAAGTTCCAGGCACCGTGGTAACAGCTTTGCATGTAGTATTTCATTTAATCCTCTCAATTATTCAATTAGGCAAGTCCTATTATTTTCCCTATTTTATAATTTGTGAAACTAGGGATTAGAGAGTTTTTATGACTTGTCCAAGATCCAGCAGTAATTGCAGCTGGCTAGTATCAACTTGAGAGAACCAATTATGATTCTCTCTTTTCAACTCCCATATTTAATGACGTGCTTGCAATTAGAACTGGTCATGGTAGGACCATGGAAATGGGCAAATGTTACAAATTAGGGTTCCTCATGCCTTAAAAGGCAGTTACTAAACATTTCCTAGCACACCACTTCCAAGATCATATAAGTAGCAAATGTTAGGATCAGGATTTGAAACCAAGTTTGTTGACATTAGAGCCCATAGTTTTTTTTTTTTTTTTTTTTTTTTTCCATACTGGGGATTGAACCCAGGGGTGTTTAACTACTGAGCTATATCCCTAGCTCTTTTTTATTTTATTTTGAGACAGGGGCTTACTAAGTTATTTAGGCCCTTGTGCTAAATTGCAGTTGCTGAGGCTGGCTCTGAACTTGCAATCCTTCTGCCTCAGCCTCCCAAGTTGCTGGGATTTCAGGTATACAGCACTGTGCCTGGCAGAGCCCATAATTTTTAGTGGTATGTTAAACAGCCTCACTAAATTATTAGTCAGTTCATGGACTTTACTGCACAGTTTTTTTCCCTTACAAATCAGTATATTTGAAGTTTTGGAGTTAATTTTTAAAAATATATGTTTATTTGCCAGATTAACTACCAAATAGGTGCACACTGAAGGCCATGTAGACAGTGGTCTGCTCTTGCAGTCTGGTCAGGTGAGTTCGGAGGGCAGGCTGTGTTTAATAGCCCAGGGTTCCACGGCCATGGGTTTAGAGGAATAAATGGAGTGGTTATTTTTCAACTATCCACCTAGATGTTGATAGGCTAGGTAAATTATAGAGGAAAGGGTTATTAGATTTATAGCAGTGGGAAATAATAAAATCAAAACAGGTGAATAGATATAGATTAGCCATCTCCAAGTGTGCAATGATCAGTATCTGCCACTTGTAGGGATAATAAAAAGGATAAGAAGGAACTGTTAAATTTTTATTTTGTAGATGTATTGTAAGTATTGTGATTATGTTTAAGGGATTTGATATCTTTTGGAGATACTGGTACTAAATATTTACAGATGAAAGAATATGATCTGTGTAATTTATTTTAAAGTCATCTGGGGATGGGGAAGTTGGAGCTCAGTGCGAGTATAGATGAAACAAAAGATGAACCATAAATTGATAATTTCTGAGGCTGGGTAATGGGTATATGAAAGTTCATTTTACTATTGTCTGTTTTTTATTTGTTTGAAATGCTCAAAAATATAAAGTAAAACAAACAAACAAACAAATTAAGAACAAAGGAACCACAGAGGAAAAATTTGTGTTATTAAGACCAAAGTACAAGATGCCAAGTCTATTCCAGAACATATTCTATGCCAAGTCTATTCCAGAACATATCTAAGTTTGCAGACATTAAAATATAGTAACAGAATCTTTTTAAAAATTATTTTAGTTATAGATAGATACAACACCTTTGTTTTGTTTACTTATTTTCATGTGGTGCTGAGGATTAAACCCAGAGCCTCAGACATGGTAGGCAAGTGCTCTACACTGAGCTACAACCCCAGCCCCTAGTAACAGAATCTTGATGGGAACCTAGATATAAAATGGTTAATCTTGAAAGGCTCTGTTCTATAGGAAACAATAATGAATAAAATGAAGAAGGGAAGCTTCAAGATGTGAAATAATTATTTATGCCCAATGAATGAACTTTATAAATCAAAAATTTAAACAGACATCTGTTTTTTGGTTTCTTTTGTTTTTGTTGTTTCAAAGTAGCAGTTGAGTCTACCACATTTGCTTTTCCTTTATCAATTTAATTCTGAAAATTCAGCTTTATTACTAAAAGGAAGACAATGAGCTAGATACACTAATACAAATTTTCTAAGCATTAAGTGTTTACACAACATCTTTAGTGACTTTTTAAACACAGGCCAGTGCACTAAAAAGTAAGTGACTACTGTTTGTCATCCAAACATCCAAACCTTTAAAATGGGGAGATTTTAACTGTGTTAAGTAGTTGGGTACATTAAATAATAAAACATTAAAGTCAACTTTTAAAGTAAACTCTCTGATAAGTTTGAAATTCTTCTCCCTAATAGTTATCTTTTTCATTATTGATAAAATCTTCAATCTCCTCTTATAGGCAGTACTTGATAGAAATTTTCTTTTAAACTCACTAATCTCATCTTGACTTGGAGCTCAAATGTTCCTGGGACTTTGACAGCCCTATATTTGAAGTGAGCTGGGGGTTAAATGCCCAATCACTTTCTCTCAGCTTTGGCACTGGCTTGTCTTGGTCTCGGTCACATATAATCACCCCATGCAGATTGCTAAAACTCATGAAAAGATCTTAATTTTTAGCTCACCACCATCAATCAGCTGAAGAGGCTTTTGCTGCTTCTCTAGTTCCTTAGCCTTGCATTTTTTCTCATGGGACTGGTGGTGATGAGGCACAATTTCAGAAAAATATTTCTGTGTTTGTTTTCTTTTTGATAGTATTCAGTCCAAATTTGTCCCTCACAGTCTCTCAGAGAAAGAAAAATCTCATCTACCTTAAATTTGCAAGCAAAGATCCACCACTTGACACATTTTTTTTTTTTGGTGGGGGGTGGTCAGGCACTATGCTGAAAGTTTAAAGTACCTTTATATTTAACATTCAGTTATCATGTGGATTAGGGAGACATAGATAAAGCAACTTGTACAACCATGATTATAGAAGTAGTAAATACTGGAGGCAGAATTCGAATTGGTGTCAGAAGCCTGGGCTAGTTCCTGTTGTCTCACAGATTACCTAATTAAATTTTACTCAATTGGTTCCCCACAGCAACAGCTTTTAGTTCTGTTCTTGCTTAGTCAGTATGAGTTACACATTAGAACAGCAGAGATTATTTTAAATGAATTAGAAAAAAAAATGGATTTCTTTATACGAATCATTATTTTATAGTATTCTTCAAATAGCAACTTTCTCTCACCACAGCAATCAATTAATTATCAGCATAGTAGCTTAATACTTGTTGAGCTGCCATGTTTTAAACTAGGTAATAAAACAAGTTCTATATAACACGGTGGTTTCTGTCTTTGTTTATAGGAGCATGCACATTATTATCTTTCTCCCACAGTGTTAACTTCATGAGATTAGCCTTTGACTTTTATTTCTGCTCTGCACCTAAAAGTTTTAGCCAGGCACAATAGTGCATGCCTGTAATCCCAGGGACTCAGGAGGTTGAGGCAGGGAGGACCACAAGTTCGAGACCAGCCTGGGCAACTTAGCAAATTCCTGTCTCAAAATAAAAATTAAAAAGGATTGGGGATGTAGCTCAGTGGTAGAGTGCCCCTGGATTCCATCCTCAGTACTAGAAGAAAGAAAGAAAAGAAGGAAGGAAGAAAGGAAGGAAAGAAAGAAGGAAAATTAAAATTAAAGAGAATACCATTGGAAAATTTTTAGGATGAAGACTTCAGGGAGTGAGAGCCCTTATTGCTATTCTCTGGATTGACAAGGTTGTTTGTTCTGAAAATGAAGAAATGGTAGGAACAGTGGCCTCTGTGTGAAGTTATGAACACAGATACAGAAAATGGGTTATGTTTTTGTAAGCAATGTCCTGAAGTGCAGGAGGAGTCATCTAACTGTTATGAGAGCTTGGAAATTACACTAAACAAATCTGATGGTTTCAAAGTAGAGCCAAGGAACCTAAACCAGGAGCTTATCAAAAACAGTTAATATTTATAGTCATTTAAAAATTTGCTTGGGTGAAAGAATAAGAGGGAAGACTTTAAGAACAGGGAACAAAGACCCGAGGAATAGAAATCCAATTATGGGGAACCTTCATTGGGAAGTGAGGTTTTAGTAGAAAGAATGACTTTTGGAGACATTTGAAGAAGAAAGCAGAATTTGGGGATTGCATGACAGCTGGCAAAGAGACAAGTGTGTAATTGCTTATGGCAGTGATGATTCTAAGACTGAGTGGAAGGACACAGTGTCAAAGAGTAAAGGAAAAGACCAGGATTCTGTCTGTGAGTAACAGATTTGAACAGGACTAGGGGATTTTCAGCTTTTACATGGAAAACAAGAGAAGATATAACATTAGACAGGTAGGCAGAGGTGCATATTGAAAGGTAAATCTAAAAGATACAGGTGCAAGTCATCAAAAACAAAGCATCTCAGATTGGTTTATAGCTTGCTTTGAGTTAAGATAGACTTTCTGTCTATGGTGCCTCCTGATTGGTTGATATGACAACATTTTTGTTGCATTCTAGAGAACATAAAATGCTTTCTGTTCCTTCTTTCAATGAGATTTGGGATTAAAGACCAATCAAACTGTCCAAGTAGAACAACTATGGGGATTTTTTATTAGTGATAGTGAGAAAATATGATAAAAAACATCTGGAATAAAACATGTTCAACTGATTAGATATATTCCCTTGACTGCCATATGCACAGAAATACATGAATTACATGTGTATATAAAGCTGTGAATATATCTTGGCATATCTCCTGGAAGAGATGCCAAGTTTTATATATCTATCTATACATACTCACATATAGATACACATGTACATACTGCATACAGTGTTGTATTGGATGGTGCAGAGATGTTTGTTTAGTCCATTAGATACCAACAAGCTATTGAATAAGCAAAATCAGAAGATGGTGCCAATTGAACCTTATGTGCTGGCTTACTGTGGACGTGCAGACTTGCCTCAAGGCAAAGAGGCAGACTCCTGCTTACGCTAAGCTGAGTACCGTGTGGCACTTGATAAATACTTGTTAATTGACTGACTAAATGGCCTCTTACTGTTTTTTTCCACTCCATCTGATACATGGCCAGGGTCCTTTCTCATGATAGAGATTCTCCAAATATACAGAAAGTTTATTTATATACCTGTGGGTGACTGGAGATACACAGGGGCAAACATGTTATCTGCTCACCCTCCCTCCAACTCATTAATAACTAGAAAAACCCAGGCCTCTCTCCTTCTTTTTAATTCCTAGAGATGCCTGAAGACCTTTGTTATAAATGATGATCTCTATGTAACACGGTTTTGTTGTTAAAGAATTGAGAGTGACATATCCATGTTCAAGTATGAAAATCTTGTTTACCCAGTGTTCCTGAGAGCCAGGTCTAAGGCAAAGGCAGATAGTGTGTGAAACCATCAAAGATAGGAATGCACTTTGTGTTCTACCCAGATGAACTTCAATCCAAAGTTTTGGTTGAGATCTGAGAGAATATATTGAGATATATTTTCTTTTTTCATTTCTGAGACTCTTAATGGGTTCTAAGATTATTCATGGATGTCTAATATTTTCCATATCCAGTCTTTTTATTTCATTTTGCTACTATATTATTTCCATTTTTAATTAGTCCACTGATTTTAAAGAGCTGCAAATATATTATAAAAATTGTCAATAATATCCTTCTTTGAAGCAATTCTCTTTGCATGGCGTTTATGTTCTGCATTTATATTCTCTTATTTCTAAAATAATTTACATAAGGCACTACTAAAAATGATAGCATCTGGACTTCTGATGGCCTATTTCATATTTGACGAAAGTTGCTTCCAACCAAAATCACATTTCCCTTTCAGACTTCAGAAATGAATTCTTTACTTCTAACCAGGGTTTATTTTGCTATTGAGGGACCCAGTTATATCCATAAATATCATTGGGGCATATGTAGAAACTTTCTTTTCATCAATTTACTGAATCTAATTTATTGTTGTCTATTCTTAGAGTATGATAAAAAATTATAGATGTTTCATGGATGATAATGAATCAATAATACTTTGATAAATATGTTCCTGCATGAGTTCTCTGTTACTTTTAAGTAGGAGTGTATGTATAGGTAACTGAAATGATTGCTCTGTACATGACACAGAATGACACATGTTTTAAAGTAATTTATATATTGATATTAAATATTGACTAATCATAATATGAGACTGAGCAAGAGAAATTTATAAAATATTACTTGTAGATGTTCTAATAACTTTTATATTATCTTTACATCTTTCAGATAAATTGTTAGAATTTTTTTGTTATATCCCTGTCCTGAATACAAATGAACCCTTGGTTCTTATGGAAAGTCCTCAATTTTAAGAGTCAGAGTTATGTTCATATACAGATTTTCTATTCAATGAACTTTCTTCTGTCCTAAGAAAGTTTTCTAAGTTTTACTCAAAGCTTAAAAATTTGCTTTTGGCATATCAACCTATGAATGTTTAGAAGATTTATTTATTAATGTGTATATTTAGCTTATAAAGTAGTCAGAATTCCTTATGATTAATATGGATTTATTTCAGCCAAAATCTATTGAGGTAGTAACATTTTTCAGTGTTGTAATAGAGGTAAAGCCTACCGATTGAAAAAGGCAGAATATTAGATTCTTAGAACTAGAATTTACATTGAAGGTCATGGAGTCTGATCATTTGAGCAGAGAGAAACTCAGACTCTACGTTTTTACCTAAGTCTCCATTCTAAAGAATCAGGACGTGTGTGTGTGTGTGTGTGTGTGTGTGTGTGTGTGTGTGTTTATCGTGAAACAACTGATTGGAAAAGTTTCTAATATTTCCCTGAATGCAAAAAGACTTTTTAATGGAATACTTTTATGTCTTTATTTCAAAATCATGACAAAGTTTTACCCTTTTTTGGATGCTTGATTTTAGAGCCGCTTGAAATTGAATTGTGTCATCCTTAACTTATGGTGAAATGAACTTGGGCTTTGGGAGTTTTTCTTGATCTGAGACTGGTTCAAAGGATGACAGACACCAGAAAGGCTCATAATTGGCCCACATAGAATTCATCATGTCTCTATGGAGAAACGTTTACTAAGTACATTGCCTACCTTTTCATAGGAACAGTCCATGTATTTTTGAGTTTTGTTTGTCTGTCTGTAAATTAGGTAAAGGGATTTTGATGCTGGAAAAAAACTAGCTGGACAGTCTGGTCATAGATCTATGGACCAAAAAAAACCCCCCAAAACAAACAAACAAAAAAATCTAAAAAGGTAATGATTAAATTTCAGCACTTCTTTCAAGATGATAGTTTAGGCTATCCAATAAGAAGTAATATTTTAACATATTCATCAGGAAAAAGAGAGAACAATATTTTAGAAATAATATCAGAGGAAAAATCATGAAGAAATGTTTGAGTACTGATATTATATTTCAGTGATATTTCCTGGGTATAAAACCTTTCTTCTCTACTATTTTGCTAGCATAATAAAAATCATAGAGAATGAGCATTTCTTGACACAGGACTTTTGATTCTTTTAGCCAGTTCTAGGTAAACCCCCAATTCTTTTTTCCACACCTTATACATACTCTAGTTCCTACATCAAAGCACCATTGACTGAAACTATATAAAATCCTTGGCCTCCAACCAGAGAAGGCCTAAATGCAGGAAAGTAAGGATAAATTAAAGTGACAGGGTCTCAGCAGTGGAAATTAGTGCAACTCTTCTAATTGCATGTCTAGCCTGAATGATGGGATACTTAATTCTTACACATCCCAGACAATTGCTTTATACTAACATGAGCTCTGGGAAAAAGGCAGATTCCACAGACATATGGAGCAGTAGATGGAGTGGAAAAATAAATCAGAGGCTCTAGCCACTCTGGAAAAAATGTTTTATCTACATTGTTAATAAACGTGTTGCCACTGTTAAGCAACATTGATATGGTCCTGTTGGTCCATTCTTTCTGTAAAATCTGAATATTAAATAAGTAAATGGCAGAAATCTGATCTGCTTGTGTTAACTTCTGTGCTACAAAACAACAACAAAAGCAGGGTGGGTAAAGGCGTCATCGTTTTAGTAAAGGGCAAGGACACAAGCCTAAATATGAATCCCAGGGGACAAATGGATCAGGAGCAACAGCATCCTCTTCTCCCTCTACTATAAGGACTGCTAATAAAAGCCTTCAAACTAGCATGGGTTCTTATATCTATTTAACCTTTCGCCCCAAGAAGCAAAGAGCATCTGGTTAAGTGGAGAGTAAAAGCAGAGCAACTTTTCATTATCGGAGCTCACAGGCAGAGTGTGGGGAAGCTGAGCTGCCAAGCCTGGGTTAAATGCTGGTTGCCTTCGCTGCCTGAGGCCATCTAGCGTGTTTAGAAATGATTAAGTACTGCAGCCTAGAAAGGACCTGTCCTGAGCGTTCATCTCTGACTCCCAGCAGAAAGGAGAGGCTGGCAATGACAGAGGCAGATGGATGAGTCTCATTAGTATGGCGAGGCAGCGAACCAGACTGCCTTCACAGAGCTGTCCAAAAAGAGGGAGCAAATTAAAATAGGATCTGGGAAAACCAATGAGCAAGTGTTTTAACTCTCTGCTACCTGGTTTCTTCAGCCGGGAGGTTATTTAGGCAGCTTGGCTTACTCTGAAACGGTGCTGCACCATGAAATGAGAGTAGCTGTGCAGGCTCACAGTTGCATACGGTCTGTCGTCTTTTTCCTTTTTTCATACTTTAAAATATGGTTTTTGCATTTCCTACAGCAGAACAACACAGATGATTTCATTCTTAAGCATGTGTTACTGCTGCTGAGCAGAGCAGGATGGAAAGGAGAGGGGGACAGACTTCTGTCTGCAGAGAAGGTGAGATGCTTTGCATTACACACCCACTGGACCAATGGAAGTAGCACAGAACTATCAAAGGTCTGTTTAGGAGTCAGAGTTCCATGTGAACAGCTGAGGCCCATGCTGCAAAAGCAGCAGTCCTATTCTGAGTCCACTACCTTTTATAATGATGGAAATTCAGGTTCTTTTAGGGTTGCCTAATCATGGGGTTTCAGAGACAAAAAGTTTGCAAACACAGACCTGAGAGATCTGTCTCCTGAGAGTATATGTGCTCACAAGATTCTGTGATGTTCTCTTGGGTAGCTTTTGCATTAGGGGACCCAAGTACAGGTAAAACCCCTTGTTAGTTTTCTGAGTGCTATTAAACTAAAAGCAAGGGGCAATTCATTCAACAATAGGCTTGATCTGATGAATGCCTCTAGCCTTCTCCTCTTCTCTTTAGTTGCTCACTTAACACCTGAAGTTCAGGAAAGGGATGTGTGGCATAGTTAATGCTCCCAGGCCCGCCTCAAAGTTCTACAAAAACTTCGGTAAAAATTATTTAGTTCTTTATTCATTTAGACTGAAAAGCAGAACAACCATGTGAGTTGTCTGTAGAAGAAGACAGCACTTCTCCAGGTGCTGAGTGGAAAGTAATCACTGATTGACACATAGAATCTGCCACCAAGGAGCTTACAGTTTGGGTTAGGAGCCAGACATGTGAACAATCAATTTTAGATCAAGGAGGAATGAAAAAAGTGCCAACTAGATGTACAAGAACCCTGTTGTGAGAATCCTGATGCAGAAGCAATTAATTCTGCCTGGATGGAGAGCAAAAGACTTCACAGTGTAGTTGGCACATATATTGTGCTTTGCAGGGCACATTGAAGGCACATTTTTTAAATTAAAAAAAATTATAAATAAAAAAGGGGTTTTGTTCAAAAGAAACTAACATATCCTTTTCCAAATAGATATTTGCTTTGTCAAGGTTGTGTCAAAGTTAGGCCTTACTTCATCTTCACTTGTTCCAGTTGATTGTGTGCCAAAAAAAAAAAAAAAAAGAAAAAAAGGAAAAAAAAAAAGAAACAGTCTGAAGCTCCATGAGGGATCATAAAGAATAAAATACAATGTGCTTAAGTCAGTGAGACTGGAGTCAGCTGAACATCTTTTTGATACTGGTTGGGTTGTGTGCTCCTATCTCTTTAGTACATAGAGGCTTAATTTGCAAAGAACTTCTGATTTTCCTTAAATGAATAACTTTAATGCTATTTCCAATTAAAAAGAGCAAAAAAACAAATGAAATATAAATTTAAAAAAAAAAACCAACCACATCACAACAGAAGAGATGGACTGTTATCCAGCCTTGGGCAAAATAAATAAATAAATACAAAAGAATTGCAGGTAAAACAATCCATAAAATTCCCAGGTTGTGTGTTTTTGCTGGGGAGTCAACATTTTTTACAAGTGTAAACTCAAACTAGGTGAGTTTTCAGTTAAAAACCTAAAAACAAAATTACAACATAACCTACTGCCAATTGACAAAAGTACAAGGTATGTAAGGGCAGCAAAATTGATTTTGCACAACAAGACTTATTCTGCAGCTTACCAACTGAAACCAATCCCAACCCCCAGCTATATATTCCACAGCATTCCAGTAACCTTTACCTGGATACAGCCTTCGAAGAGGCAAAGGGTAAGCATCCTCAGATAGTATGCATAACAGTTAAGGCAAGAAATTATTGATAAATAAGAAGGTGTTATGGAGCATAGGGCATTTGGAGTCCTAAACAGACAGACAAAATAAAAATACATATTATCTCTCATGTCACTATTGCTATTCAGATAGCTTTTGTACATTTCTGTGACTCCTACCTCCTGTTGACATCAAGACCTGAGTAGCTCAACCTACTGACTCTGTGTTTCAGAGTTGCTTCCTTCTCCTACTGAATATAAGCAGAAACAATTTCTCATATTTATCCTTATGTAAAATGTACATGGGATAAATCATTTAACTAAATGTAAGGTGTCAGAAAATGGTTCATACAAAGAAAATAATATTATGCAGTATAAACTCCCATTAAGTTGTAATGTAGCTGACATTGATTGAGGGAGATTAAGTCTAAGACTCTTTTTCTTATGACATTTGTTCAAATAAATAAAGGTAACAGGAGGGAAAAGTTGATGCTTTCTTCTCATTTTGAATATAAATTTTACGTGTGTGTGTGTGTGTGTGTGTGTATGTGTGTTTAACTACATTTATTCACAGTGCAGTATTACTGGGTATATTAAATGAATCCTGGATAGTAGTGATAACTGTCAGTAAAGCAAGGTCATAATTGACCTTTATCACTGTAAAAAGGTTGGCTACCTAAAGATAAACTTTCATGTTGAATTTGGAATGTAAAGAGAAGGATTGAGGCCAAGGAAGGAACACATCTGAATAAAAATCCATGAATATTTCATGTCTGTTAAGAGGTTGAAAACTTGGTATGACATTACCCTGACCCTTGTCCTAAAATATTTTCAAAAGAATATTCAGATCAGCAGCAGACAACTTTAGCAAAGTATAGTTTTTTCGTATAAGTAGGAAAATTGACTTATGGTATGAAAGGGTCTGTGCTTAAAGCTGTTCACCTAAATGAACTAAACTATAAACATGAGGCTAACACACTTACTTCTTGGGGCAACTTCAACAATTTATCATCCCTTAGGGTAAGAAGCTCTTGCTGCCACCAGAGCTGCTCTGCTGCCCTGGATCCAAACAGATGGACTTTGTGTCTACTCCAAACTTCAGCACAGAGCATTAATAAACATTCAGTGGACATCAGCCTAATTAATTGGTTATGTTGTTCTTTCTACGCCAACATATCTAGATTCTGTCAAGCTAGAAATTATTAAGTCAATAAAAAGTAATTTACTGAGAAATGAACAGATATCAAATGCTGTGCTATGTCCTCTGAACATTTCAAATAACAGTATTAATAGTCATTACTTAATATTCTCCAGGCATTTCATTCAATTCCTCAAATATATTATGTTAGTTAAGCAGGTACCATCATCACCATCACTGTACAGATGAAGAAACTGAGGCACACAGAAGCCCAAACATTTGTGAGATCACTCAGTTACTGGTGGGTTGAAACTAGAGGTGCCCAATTTCTTATTCCTAAAGGCTAGTGGAGAAGATGGTCTTAGCTATAAGGAAGAAATTGGAGATCATAAATGGTCCTGTGGTACAAATTTCATATGTCAAAGGAAATTGGAGAAACAATAAATGTGCAATTTAGATCAGTGTGTGGAGAATTTAGAGTAACCTTTAGAAAACACAGGTAGAAAGAGCAGAAGCATTCTCAGTCAGAGGGTACAGCAATGAGCAAAGGTGTCTAGTTCAAAGCAAACAAAAGCCAAATTTGCTCATTTAACTATGCTGAACAGCTGTTGGATTTATGCCTTGTGCGATCTGGGTTTTCTCTGACCCAGAGCACCCCTAAGAGTCTGTACATAATTTTGACACTTGTGTACTGAACACTTTCCTGAAATAGAAGATAGTACCTGTGACATTTATTTCAACCTGGAACTACTCTAGCGTCTGAGATGCCCTAGTCTGGTATCTAGTGAGGACCCAACAAGTTCTGCGGGTGAGAGACATTCCTATATCCCACAAGCTCTTCTCTGTACTAACTTCTGTGGGACTTCCTGGCTTCCTTTGAAACCAAGGAATACAGAATAGGATGAAGTGTGGTGCCAGGGAGATTGAAGGAAGAAGATGTTGGCATCATATTCTAGGAACTGTTTGGACTAATTAAATAAATAAAGCAACCATAATATGCTCCTAATGGAGAACCTGGTTTGAAAGGTAGATATTTATATTTGGTGCACAGTCTAACCAAGAAATTCATCCAACGAGTACTGTGGACGTAGCACTGAAAGATCATATCCACTAGAGGATTAAGAGAGCCTTTGGTGTCTACAGGCAGTGTAAAAATGCCTTTAGGGTTATAAGTGCAAAATTAGGCTCTTTCAGGAAAGCCATAAACGTGCTCTGGGCTGAAATTCTCCAGTTGAGCATAAAAACAGCAGTTTGTGTGTACTTCTGGTTATGAGTTAACAGGTGTCTGAAAATGAAGAAATGAGTCCTATTTCTGTGATAGAGTGCCACATAATTTCAGAGCCAATAATTTTTCTTTGAAAAAATTACTCTGCTCTTTCACTATTGGTTTATAATAAAACAGAGCTTGACCTGCAAGTTAATAAAGAAAGCATGTTTACTAATTAGGCTTTATTCTCATTGTCCCATGTTAATTGCAAAATATCCATCTATCTCATTTATGAATATGTTAATTTGTGTCAGAGAGGCACAAATTTTGAGTATGCAAACTCTCCCTTTAATTAGATCAAAGGAAGGTCCATCGCAGTTTTACAAGATGGATTCTAATTTTTAATCAGTAAAATAAGTTTGGCTCCTGAAAGACATCTTCTTTTGACAGTTGGGAAACACTAATTAACAGACATAACTGTATTAATTGCATTATATCACTGCAGTTCTTATCAGTTAGCTTATGTTGCCTCCTTGCTAATGCAAACAGCCTGGCTTTAGTGGAGTCACCTCATCAACGTCTTTCTAATGCTAACTAGCAATCAATGCATGTAAAATTTCTAATGTTTCTTTAGGGAATGCTACATAATAGATGTAGTCTCTCTTTTGAGTTATGCCCTGCTATTTAGTATAATTAGTCCTTAAAGCAGTACCTATCATATTATCAGCTTCCTGAAAGATAAAGAACACACTCTATTTGTTTTATAACAAAGAATTATAATGGTTTCCTTTAGGAATCCTTCTGCAATAGGCCAAACGGAAATCTGTGACCTACCAAATAACTTCAAGTTCATAACAATGAAAAACATACCTTTAAAAGAATTCATTAAAAGAAAGTAACAAGGAAGGGATATCTGGGAAAGGGGTTGTGCAGTTGGCCCAAGAGACCATCAAGAGTCTTTTTTTTTTTTTTTTTTTTGCAAAATTGGGAGCACAGCAGCCATTATTCTTCCCCACTCAGGCCTTTCCTGGTGCCCTGCCTGTGCTCTGCTTCCAATGCTCAACTCAGACTCCGAGGGAAGAAAGATGAGACAGGATGCATGTTCCTTGTGAAAGTACTTTTGTGAGTAGGGACAGCTTGCTTTTTCCTTCTAGGTGTGTAGCTGAAATTGGCCAGTCTTCTTACACAGGACACAGAAGATATTTTTGAGGTGATCTGGCCACATTCTGTTGTGCTCTGAAGGTCAATTCCTTCATGTCCTGTGGAACTTGTCTGCATTGGAAACTTTTTAATTAGGCCTTGATGATGAGGCATAAATATTTCTGTCTTCCTATATAAAAAATATTCCCAAAGAAAATATGCAGATTGGGTCAGCCACAATGAATAGTCCTCCACCAGGAGACTAGATACAGAGAAAATAAGAATTGGGCAGAAAAGACATTGGAAGTCACAGCATTGCACTTAGGTCATGCCCAAGGGATGCTGTTAGGGCCTAATTTTAGATCCTCTAAGTCCATGTATAATCAAAATCCTCCAGTGCTTGGAGAAGCTTGTTCTGAAGATTTTCTAGGCACCAAGTGGCCACTTGTATATGTCCAATTTATTTTTCTAAAATTTTGTATCAGATTCCAAAAATGGTAGGAGATCATAGCAGCGACAGAAGCAAAACTGACATTTATGAAAATACCACCCTTGCACTTCAGAGGACTCAGGACTACGTGTACACACTCCACAAAACTAATTGTATGATGCAAAAATGTCAGTGTTTCTAGAGTAGGCATCTTTTTACATAAACTCATTTATCATCGAGTACTATGGTAATTTAAATTTTCCACTTAGTCTCTTCCCTCATGTTTATACTATTTCTACCACTTTTTCCTGCTTTACGCCCCCAACAAGAAAAAAAAAAATAACAACTGAATAAAATGTTGGAGGAACCTGGGAAAGACAATTAAATTGAATGGAGAAGTCCAGGGCTGGGTGAAAAGGACAGCTGAAGAGTTCCTGACAGGGAAGTTTCATTATCACCAGTTGTTTCCTTGTAGGCATTCATTAAAACGTCAGCTGTTTGAAGGTATACCAATACATTCCTTCCCTGATTCCACAGGGGAATTTCTCCCCAGAATAGTGAGTGAGGAATGCTACATTTAGGTACCTGGGCTCTTCAGCCTTTTCATATATATCTGAGTGCTTGTTCACGGTCACAGACATGGGGCGCTTTGTAGTAGAATATCACCGATATGTGGATGTATATTCTAAGATGTTCCTGCTCTTGGTGCACTGGATATGAAGAACAAGATGTTGTGCCTGAACACTGCAGGAATCTCAAAAGGAATACAAAAGTGCCAGATTTTTTTTTTTTTTTGCATCTGTAATATCTGAGGGTGTAAAGTTACATTCATTTAACCGTTCTAGAGACTTCTCTGAGGGAGAAGAGTCTCCACTGCTGAGTCATGTAACCAAAATGGAAGCAAGTTCCTACTGGAATTTCAGTATCAAATTTAATTGACAACAGCAGCATTTTTCAAAAAAAAGTGTCTTTCTTTTGAATATTTTAGTTTGATTCCTTAGTCACCCATGTAATATATTTTCCCTATATTTGTTATTTGTTTTTAGAAAGAACAATTGATACTAATAGTCTTTCCAAATCAAACTTGATTGCTTTCATTCCTTATGACCCTCACATGCATTTTGTTATATGAACAGAAACTTATGCTTACAGTTTATCAAGTAAAATATTTCTAGATAAATTAGAGTAAAATATTTCTTGATAAATTAAATAATTAGTAAAATATCGAGTAAATATTTTTTAGAGATCCATTACGTGCCAGAAGTTTCTCAAATGCAAAGATAAACACTGCCTTTGTTTTGGGTGAGCACATATAAAAATGAATCAAGGAGAAACAAAAACCTTGCAAAGGGTTCAGCACCCAGGACCTTGTGTGGAAGGCCCAGAACTGATTAATTATCTACTTAGATATTTCCTGAGTTCCACTCAAACTGAACTGCATATTGCTGTTTAACAAACAGCACACACCTATTCATCTATCATCCCAAGGCCAGAATGATGAGTTGCGCTGGTCTTAGTGTGTTTTCCTTCTCTCTTTTAGTTTCCTTCTATTGAAAAGGCAAAGTGATTGAGTGCAATCTATTCAGGGTATATTTTGGCATCTACCATGTTGCTCTCAGGGTAGGCTGTTTTTTTTTTGTTGTTTGTTTGTTTTGTTTTTTTCCTTTTTAGCAGTGGAAGAGTGCAGAAAGTAACGCTAACTCTATTTCTTGCCTTCCCACCAGTCCTTCAAATATCTCTCCAGTCTATTTACTCCCAATGAGAATCTCTGCCACCACCTAGGTACCTCCTATCCATTACAATGCACATTCGTTAATTTTGTGACCTAGAGCTCCTCTATCAATTTAGGGATTCAGCTTTTTTTTTTTTTTTTTTTTTTTGGTTCTGTAACAACCATGGGTTTTGCTGATTTTTCAAAATATTTTACCAGCGAGGTTTTGTCTGTACACATTCAAATTTAGTTCATGGTCATTTAAATTGATTAATGAAAGTTAGGTGAAAAATATCCTACTAGGGATACAGTTTCTTATAGACTTTCATAATGTCTCAAATATTGACTGAGGTTACTATTGGATGCATTTTTCTTCTTTGACCATTTTTGTATTTATTTTGATATAATTCTAAAAAGACTGAAAATAATTAGTGCTCCTTAACAGGCAATGCTATAATTTTTATATATTTCATTAAGATGCAAAGTGCTTTTTTATCTCTCCTTCCTATCTCTGCTCTTTTGTCCTCTCTGAGCTTAAATTAGACTGAATTCATTGAATTCAACAGAGGCAAGATAGGCCATTCTGATTTCTAGTTTACCTATGATAGGATCATTCAGGATCTTTTTTCTATGTGAGATTTAGTCGTGCTAGTCTGAAACACTAAACCTGTTGATGTTTTCTGTACTTTCACTTAATCATTGAATTTACTAAGCAATATTCTCTGGCCCAGCATTAATGTTTGACACAACCCACATAGTGTTTTCCATAACAGCAGTACAACTCACTTTAACTTTTAAATTTATGTGTGAAACCAAATTCCACACTTCACCTCGATCTAAATCTTTCTTGCTTCTGATTTCCTTATTAACATGAATGTTTCTCTCACCAAAATCTCAGACAATTAAATGAGGAATGCCAGTCAACCTCTCACTCTGCCCTTTCTGTTGAAACTGCTGCCAAATCTTATCAATTAGTTTTTGATTTTTAATTTATATTTTTAATCAAAGTAATGTATGCACACAGTTAAAATCAAATGGTTGTAGAAGAACTTGATAAAATGCAACAGCCCCTTCACATATCCTAGCCTTCACCATTTCTCTTTTCCCCATTTTTTTTAGTAACAACATTCTTAGCTCTCAACAGAATCCATAAGCTGATATTTAATTTCACAACTTTAGATGTGCAGATATCATCGATTGAAGAGGATGTCAACAGATGAAATATGTACATCACACACACCACTGCTTTTCCCATTGTCACCCCCAACTTAGATACAGTACCAGCTCTAGTTCCTTTCCTGGTTGTTTCTAGAACCTCAGTCACCCTGCTTGGACCTGTACTCCTGTTTCATCAGAGAGAACTATATCTCTTGACCTTCGTATTAGGAGACAAGTACATCAGTGCTCACAGCTTTTCCAGCTCCTTTTCCCCCTCTGCCTCCTTATTTTTGCTGACAATGTCATTATTTTGATACAAAGTCAATAACGTTGATGTTCTCTTTTCTTGCAACAGATAATTTCCCATAATTTATCAGTTAGTTATAAAATGAAAACAGATTAACATCATGTACATCTTTATTGTACATTTGCAGAGTTCTTTCTGTTCTTCCATGCGCCATTTGCCATGTCTGTCTTTCTGTCTCACTCTTACTGCTCTGCCCTAATTTGCATTGCCTCTTCTCAGGCAAGTCTCTAACTGGCCATGACCTCCAGTCTCTCCCTGCTCAAAATGAACCTACTGTAATGCAAGATTAATCTTCCTAAAGCATAGCTCCATTTATACTACAGCTATTTTCAAAATCCTTCAGGACATGAGCTAGCCACTTCTGCCCCCGCCTATTTTGTTCTATCCTGTCTTCCCTGTAAAAGCCCTGTCCCATCCCATTCTTATACTTCTGCCAACAATATACACTTGTTCTGGATGTCCATTCCACAGCCTATACCTGGTAAAAGGCTACTTAAAAGCTCAGCTCAAGGTTACCCCACATGGCAGTCTTCTTGTAGCATAATCATTGTCTGAACCATTTTTGCTTTTGTACTGGTTTTGGTACCTTGTTTGGATTGAATCTTTGTGGATTTTTAAATTTTTTCTTTTAATATTCAGCATACTTGTTACTAATCATGTTCACTTAATTAAAAAATTGTTGAATTGAATATATTTTTAATTTTTTTCTGCACCAGTAAGAACATTGGCAATGCTAGTTTTTTTTAACTAACTAACTAATTAATTAATTATTTTAAATGTCCTTGCATGTTTAACAATTTGGAAACACAAGCAGAATTAGAAAATAAGTTTGTGCTTTGTAAATAACTTTGATTCTTTGGAAAGGAGCATTATCTATACATGTAAAATATGATAAGCTGGTGGAAATGTTTTATCTTTAAAATGTGATTAATTTAAGTATATGTCTCTTCTGCTATTGATTTTAGAAGGACGTGGCAATTTGGAATCCATGTATTATAATTTCCTTTTTCCTTTTCAATGTCTTTATACATGGATGGCTAGTAAATAACTTCAAAAGCCAGTGTTTTGGTATTTTCCTTTGTATTTCTTGATGTTTCAGATGTAGCCTATCTGGGATTTCATCTTGTTTATAGATGTAAGCATAATGATTCTCTCTGCTCTCAGTAATATGCTGTCTATTTGTGACAGTTCATCTGCAAATGGATATCACTCATGTGAATCATTTGTATCTCATGGCCCCAGCTCTCTTTATGTGAAAACATGGGGCCTTGAACCACATCTTCTATGAGCTTCCCTCTCTTTTTCTTGTATGAATTTAAGCAACATTGTAAATCCTTATGGATCCTAAAAATTTCTTTTCAGAAAATATTCTTTCAGAGAACTTTATGCTTTTCTGAACAAGCATATGTCTATTTTTTACTTCACCTTCCTAAGATCCTATAAACAAACTAAGTGGGGCATTATTTATATCCATTGTATAAAAATAGAATTCAGTTAAGACAATAGCAAAATTACTAACATTTTCATGACTAAATCGTAGAATTAGAATTAAGTTCTTCTGGCAGCCTGGTGTGGTGTCCACACCTGTAATCTCAGTAGCTTTGGAGGCTGAGGCAGAAAGATGGAAAGTTCAAAGCCAGCCTCAGCAACTTAGTGAGACCCTGTCTCAAAAAAAAAATTAATAAAGGGCTGGGGAATATGACTTGATGGTTAGGTACCTCTGGGCTCAACTCTTGGTATCAAAAATAAATACATAAACAAATAAATAAATAAAGTTCTTTCGGTGACTAGTTGTGTTATCCCATGACACTGTGAAATTCCCCATTTTATAGTTGCTCAGATTCACATCTAGTTACCACATTTAATTTAATGATGAAAACCCATTCTTACCATGCTACAGAAGAAGATGTTCAGCTTGACATCTGTGTATAAAGTCTATTAGCCATTTAGGAGATATGTTTCAAATTTCTTCTCTATTTCTGCATGCCTAGTGCTCTCTATAATTTATTTTATTTATGGAGTACTGTACACTTGCAAAGCAAGTTCTGAGTTGTAGATATTATTATGGTGTCTATGGCAGCACATTCCCTTAACATGCTGTATGACATACATAATTAAGTAGAACACCCACCAATTTCTGGTTGCACCATTTACTATCTTTGATCAAATTATCTTAGCTTTGTTCTCTAAAATGAGAATAATACTATATAACACCTAAGGTAATACATAACGTGGTTATTGTGCAGATGAAGTGAATTCATAGTAAGCATCTTAGAATAGCATTTGATATAGGTAAGCATTGCCTTAGAGTTTCCTACTCATATAATCAGTGTTCTCTAGAGAAATAGATTTGTTGTAATGGATTAGCTTACGTGACTATTGAGGCTGAGAAGTCCAGTGATATACCTTCTACAAAATGGAGGTCTAGGAAGGTCAGTGGTGTAATACCAGCCCAAACAAGCCCAAAGGCCTGAGAAATCAGGAGAGGCCATGGTGTATGTCCTATTCCAAGTCCTAAGGTCCAAGAATCAGGAGTGTTAATGTCTCAGGGAAAAGGAAATGGATACCCCAGCTCAAGCAGAGAGCAATACTACTTGCTCCTCCTGTTTGTTCTATTAAGAACCACAGATTCACTGATGCCCACTTGCATTGGAGAGGGTGATCTTTACTTAGTCTACTGATTCAAAAGCTGATCTCTCCTGGAAATACCCTTGGGACCTTCTCAGGAATAATGTTTTACCAGATGTATGGGCATCTAATCAAGTTGATACATAATTAACTAGCTCACTATTACTATTATTTTCATTATTATCATTATTTGAAATGCCGGGAGAAAGCAAGAGTGCTCAACTGTCACCTCTAAGATAACAGTGTAGCAAAAATGGCTGTGTTTTCCTGTGTTAATTCCTTCCTCTTACCAGGGAACTGCCATTATAGTTTAGCATCAGTAGTGCCCTCTTAAATACTGTGTGATTGTTCTGATGTGTTAGGGATGGAACACATGCACTTCAATGCCTACAACCTCAGGCTTCGAGGGCCATATCTCAGCCCTCATCTGTTCCCTACCTCTCCTGTGCTCTCTCATCATCCTCATTCTTGATTTCTGTCTCCTGGGTCTCATCACTTCTCTGTTCTTTGACCAACAGCTGAGTTCTCTGAAACCCATCTAGCAGCGGGCCCATTTCTCCTGCCAGTCAGTGGCAGTGGTGGGGAATAAGACAGGGAAAGTAGGGGAGCAGGGAGGCATTATTCCTTACATAGGGTTTTACATATTAATGATTTTTCTGCTTGAAGAAAAAGTGCTAACCTGTTAAAATTTCCTTTTTGAAATTTGTAATGAAGAAAAATTTACTATCTCAGAAAAAGTGTTTAGAGTACGCCACACTGAAGCTATGGTTGACTTAGAAAATGTGAGGTTGCCCAAGCCTTCATTTGCTTTTACTTTAATGAAGACAAACAAACCAGGAAAAAAAAATAACTACCATGATTAAAATTTTTAAAAAAAGAAGATATTCAGCTTTATTTTTGTCCCTCGAGGTCACTTCTGAATCACAAAAAGTTATTATTATTATTATTATTATTATTATTTTTAAGAGAGAGAGAGAGAGAGAGAGAGAGAGAGAGAGAACTTCAATATTTATTCTTCAGTTTTCAGCGGACACAACATCTTTGTATGTGGTGCTGAGGATCGAACCTGGGCCACACGCATGCCAGGTGAGCGCACCATCGCTTGAGCCACATCCCCAGCCCATTATTATTATTATTATTATTTATTTTTTACTAGTTCACTGTCAATTTACATCCAAGAATCAGCCTGCTGTGGTCTTTCTAAAGTGCCATTCTGTGGATTTGAGGGAAGGCCCAAGAACCTGTCACTCACACATAACCTGGAATTTCAGCAGCAAGTCTGCAGTAGAGGTAGGTAACTGCAGTAGACCCTCATCCAGTCACTTCTGAGCTAACCTTCAGAAAGAGGTCAGACAGGATAGAGTTCAGCCCCCTCTTACAGAAGATAAAAGAAAGCAGTTGAAACAACCCCTTTCCCTCTTGGTTTTTAAGTTTTCTTTACCCTCCAGGAGGAGGAACTCAAACTCTGTCACATATTCAGGTTTGTCAGAGGCGAATTTACTATCATCACAGAAGACACTGGGACTGTGCAGATCTAGAGGCTGCTACCACCTCTCTGAAACCCTAAGGGGAAGAAGTGTCCATCTATACTGGTGCAGAGCAATTGAGATTCACCTGACACTGACAGTAATGCTCACATTGTATTCTGAGGCTTTTCAATCTTTTCTACAGTTGATCTTGGCAGAGTTGTAAGATGACCCCCTAAACCATCTGCCCTCTGGCATATACACACCACTTCCAATTTATGCAACTAAACATTACTCTAGGTGCTTCTGTGAAGGGATTTTAAAGATATAAATTAACAGTCCCAAATTACTTCCCTGTAAGAAGAGAAGATTATTCTGGGTGGGCCTGGCCCAGTCAGGCAAGTCCCTAAAAAGGACCAGCATTTTCCTGATGAAAGAAATTGGAGTTGTGAGAGGAATTTAATACAAGGGCGAATCTTTGTTATTGCCTTTGAAGATGAAGGGCCTCTATGACAAGGAACAGGGACAGACTACCACAGTTGAGACTGACCCTTGGCTGATAGCCAATGAGGAAACAGGGACCTCGGTCCTACAACCATAAGGAATGGAATTCTCCCACAATACCATGAGCCTAGGAAAGAACTGTAAGCTCCTGAAGAGAAGGGCTAATAACTTGATTTCATCCTTTTGAAACTCTGGGCAGAGAACTCATCCATGCCATGCCCAACTTCACTGTACAGAGACAGGGCAGGGAGTAGATAAACAGGTGCTACAAGTGTGCGGCCACTTGTGATGCAGCAGTAGAGAACTAATATGGTGGTGGTTGCAGGACAGCGTAGAATGTTATTGCAAAATCACCTTCCAGCACAAGCTGGGGAGTGTGTTTCTTTGCTTTGTTGGAAACTAAACAATGTGTGCCCCCCATCTCTCCTAGCAAAACAAAACAAAATAAAACCCAAAACCCTTCTAGATAAGCAACTAGTCCAGGCTTGAGATCTAGGAAGGGAGAGTCACCTTTATCTTCTGTGAGAAGAAGAGCACACACTGTACACTCAGAAGTTCTTTGAAGTGTGTTGCAGAGGTTTTAGGTGTTTCAGAGAATTTTCTACATCTTTGTGTGTATAGATCCTCACAGCCCCATCTGCAAACTCCCTATGTATTCCTGGTTAAGTCAGTCTTTATGGGAGAATGCTGTCCAGGGTAAAGAAAGGTGGCCCTGATCTTGTGTTTCCCTGATATTCTGGAGAAGCAGCTTGGTTTTGCTTTTTGACAAGCTCCCAGATGTTTTTCACAATCCCATGTTTAAATCTTCCCCTTTCTCTGTAAAGAATCCTTGTCAATAGAGTATATTTTTATAGGTAACTGAATCACTGCTGCTAAACTTGTGGTATTAATGAAGAAGTCAGAGCTGTCCCTGAAGGGCTGTAAGAAGAGCTTAGAGTGTCTTGTGAGAGTGCGGCCACTTTTCTGGAGAAATCATTGAACATAGTTTATTGGATCGAGGTCCATTATCCAGGTCGAGTCCCCGACACTCGCCAGGCTCCCCTGTTTACTATATGTGAACACAGAGAAGTCATGAAGCCAAATTTTGAATGTGGTTGTTGGAAATAAAATTTGCTACCTTTTGTCTGTACTGGTTCTGGAAACACATACTGGGTTTGGGTTAAAGGAACAACAGTAGGATATTCTCCGCATACGTCTCTAAAGATGTATATGGGTGCTTATATGATTATTTTATTTTAGAATAAAATCCTACATGTTAAGGATGGTTAAAATCTTGTATATGACGCTAAGATACTTTGTCTCATTTTGCTACTTGAATTACTGTTTCATTATCAGCAAGTTGTGATAATATAAAACCTTTAATTCTGTTTGCTTCACGTAAGTAGGCTTCTTATATTTAAGTGACTATGTGGAATATTTCAATCTGAGGTGCATTAATTTTAAGAAAAGGGAGACCTGTGGGTTTATCTAAGATTACAGACAGGAGGAAGCAAAAGCAAGGCCCCTCCTCTGACTGCTGAGCCAAATCAGCACTGGGGCCAAGCAATTAGCCCAACACAAAGGCAGCCATTACAGTATCAGAGCAAACCCCCATTGTCTCATTGCACCCTGCAGGCTTAACAAGTTTTCTCATGGGCTGCAGCAACTGTGATTTGGAAAGTAAACAATTTATATGTCACATGACTGGATTGGTTCTTGAGGCATCCAGATTCCTGCTATGATCTCTGGACCCCAACTTCAGCCACAGGCTGGAGAAAAATCCCTGAGACTGGTTCCTGTGGTAGGAACTGAAACGACAGCAGATGGGCACAGGCCTCTTGGTGTTTTATCAAAGTGTTGTGCTTCAGAAAGCCGAGGCCTTAAAGCATGTGGAAGTGGAGGTGGTGGAGGCTTTTGGAGATGGCAGTGAAAGGACACTCTCTAGCAAAAGGCTTTAGATTTGAACTAATCTTAGACAATTTGAACTGTGTCCTCTTAGTCTGGAAATGTTCTAAGAAAACTGAGACTACTTTCCTGTGTTCTGGGGTCTCCTGTCTACTGGAGAAGATAGTTAGATTCAACAGCCTACTTAGCAAAATCCCAGAAAGTCACCCCATAGGGGTCCTAGCAGCCTCTAGGGGGATGCAAATGCTTTCCTGTATCCTCAGGCTCTGTTTCCTTTGGTTACCCCATGGGAACCAAGGATTTTTTTTTTAATTCCTCATATAGCATTTGCATAAAGGCATATGGCAACATAACCTTGAGAACAAAATCTTTTAGTGAAGCAGCTTTTATCTTCTTATTAATATCTAGAGGAAATTCTTGAAGTGAATGAACTTAAGCATAAGTACACATTTGAATATTCAAAATAAACTTCTTATTCTCTTTTGTAGGAATCCTGCTCCACTAAAAATGTGCCATAATTATTTCAGTTAGAACAAACATGTCCACTTAACCCTCTTATATATTCAGTTATCAGTACTACATCTGGTTAATGAAGATTAGAAGCAAAAAAGCCTTTGGAGCATGCTTTCTGGAGAAATCATTTTCCTCTTGAGCAATGACCTTGAGAATACATGGGCACTATGGAGCTATCTGATTGATGGTATGTGACTCACCCATAATGATCCTTATAATGTTCCACAGTCATTCCCCAGATTGGTGCTGGCCACTGAGTAAGGTGCTGGTGAGTATTTTAGACCATTGCACAGTGCAAGAGGATGTGGGACTACTGATGATGCTTTGTGCAAATTTGCCCACATATAGAATTAAGTGACTTCACAGGCTTCTTTTTTAAGGTTAGGCTGCCTTGGTTAGGGTGTGCTGTATTTCAACAAAGCTATGTATTTCATTTGATGTCACTCTCTGAATAGCAATTATACAATTTAGAAACCAATTGCACTTTAAATTACTTCATATTATAGATATGTGTTAATTTAAAAAAATATTTTTTAATTGTAGTTGGACACAATACCTTTTTTATTTTATTTATTTATTTTCAGGTGGTGCTGAGGATAGAACCCAGGGCTTCACACATGCTAGGCAAGCACTATACTGCTGAACCACAATCCAAGCCCAGATATGTGTTAATTTTTATATTCAATTTTCAGCAGCTCTGCATTTCATATTTCTCCATTTCTTCTTTTTTCCTTGATAAACTTTAAGTTTCAAGATTGAAGATTAAAGCTTCAAGAAAAGGTGCATCAAGATTGCTTTATCTTTGTTAATTAAATCCCAAGTATACAAAAATGTATTCCATCTAATAGGATTTTTTTCTGGATAATTTCTTGTCAGGAGACAGCTTGCATTTTGACAAGTCTTCATTTATGTTGTACCTTTGCTGAGACAGATATATAAAGCACTGACCTGGGCTGCAGAACACAGAAGACAATTCCACATAGCTGAGAGTCAGAAAGACCTCTGTCAAATGCAAATGCCACTATTTACTCTACTAGTGACCTCTGTGATCTTCCCTGAACCTCAACTTCCTCATGTATAAAATGGGCATTCTATTTCATATCACTTTTGTGAGGATTAAATGAAATAATGCATATGAAGTCTGGGTGCCCAGTACATCATTGTGTGGCTACTATTATTAGTGGTAGCATCACCACAATCCAGTCATTCCCCCAAGGTGATAGAAAAATTTTTGTCCCATGTCCTGCATCTGTCCCTATTAGAGTCTGAATGATGGTGACATCTGTGGTATGACTTGTTCACTTCTTATCCAGCTCTTCAAGTATTCTTTCCTCTCATAACCAGGAAGAGAAGAAAATTGCTAATTTAGTTGCGTTCCCTCACAACAACCTAGTTCCAAGTAATACTGCAAGGACAAAGAAGTATGAAACTTGGTGGACAATCAGAGACCCAATACCCAGATCCTCACCTGCTTCTCCCTTCCTGTACATGGTACTATTCCTTTTAAGTCTTGTTTTCAAGAGGCCTGTGTGTAGTCCTATGGCACACAGTGAGTAATGCTTGCTGGGCAGTGGACATGACTAGGCCACATTGCAGCAGTCTTTTTTGACCAGCCTATAGCCTCTCTGGGACAAGAAAACTGAGCAGCCTGTGTCATACTGTTGTATAGATAAAAGACTCTAGTCAAATGGGTGTAGAAGATGTTGAGAATGCTTTAACTCACTGGAAAATTCAAAATATACATTAGCATATAAAGCTCTAGATCTGTTTTAAAGAACTCAATTAATTAGTCAAGCACTTCACAAGCATATTTGGCCAAAGAATCACCAACTCCTTCCTAAAACACCTGAACAGAATATCTCACACTTTAGAAGACTCTGGAATAGTGATTTGCTCTGACCTTTTAAGAAGTATTACTCTATGTTGACATTTTATTTTGATGCCTGGAAAAAAGGCAGAGAGTTAGTCAAAGAATGGAAATTGTAAATAAAATAATCTATTAGTCAGAATTTTTCTTCTAAGCCCTGTAGATTCTTTTGGTAAGAAGAACCTGCACACTCACTACTGGTTTTACAATACTTTTGATCTGGTTTCTTCTTATAGCTCCAGCCTCCGTTTTTGCCAAGATTCACTTACTATGGGGATCAGGAGCAGACGTAGCACACACTGTAGCCATGAGCAGTTTCCATACATGCTGATGAATGTTTACATTTGTTACATGCAGTCACGAACACTGTAATTAAACATAAACAGAAATAATTCCGATCACAGTTCTGAGTACAATTTGCATTCAAAAATTAGAAAGTAAAATGTAATGATATATCTTTATCAAAAGAAAACAAAAACAAAACATTGTCACACCAAATAGATATGTTGGGACTTCTGTGAAAAAAATATGATCAGATTAAAATTGTTATAGCTCTTCTATAGCCATGATTGGCATGTTATCTAGCTGCCATGAAAGGATGTTATGGAAGAAAGAGACAATTAGGTTGCTTTGTGGATATTTAGTTTCACTATTTTGAAGCTTTTACAAATAAGATGATTACCCACAATGTTGTCATTTTAGTTTAGTAAATGTTATAATTGAACAAATAAACTATTTTTCCTTTATCTTTCTCTTTGTACACATATATGCTATGTATCATCTTTGCATCTGATCTGTCTTCTAAATTAGAAAAGCTGCCGAAATTCTTCAAGGTTTCTTTTAGTTTTAATTGGTGTCCTGACAATCAGAATCAGGCACTTTAGTTAAGAGAAATTTTTGTCTTTCTGTATAAAACCCTTGGTAGGTTTTTAAGGCAACAATGTTAATAAGTTTATGGGTTTTAAGTTTTCCTGAATTATTCTTTAAAAGGCTTCCAAGTGCTAAATAAATAACTCATTAATACATTAGCATTCAGAGAGCAAGACCACAACTTTCATAATTCATTTATAGGACATTTCAAAGTTGAAAAGTTTGAGTCAGTTCTGAGTTAAACTCAGGTAAAAATCTCAGGTGTTATACTGGTTCTTACTAAGCTATTATGTATCTCATCATTTGAACTTTTTCATCTGCAAAAAAGAGCGTTTCTGTTTTAGCATACATTATGAGAATGTATAAGTGATTAGTCAAGTAGAATTTAAATGTAGTTTGGATTTATAGAAGAAAATATTAGGTTATTGAAATAAGTGAGAAATATTTCTTCTTTCCTAGAATGTGAACAATGAAAAATATTATTAGAATTTGTTATTGGACAGTAGCAAGTGATGATCATGATATCTACACTGGACCTATGTTTGGGAAATTTTTTGGAAAGCATTAAGAATGGAGTATTTTTAAAGCTCTGATTGATAAGCATTGAGAATGTTTATAGTGGCTATTAGCTCTCCTGTGGCTTTGTCTTCAGGGGGTATTGGGATCACCTCAGTCCTGACCATTGGCCAAAGCATTTTGTCTGAGAAGTTTCTCTTTAACACTCCTGTGGTTCTTATAACTTCCATGCTATGAAGACCCTACAATCACCACTCTGAATTGCTTTATTCACAAAAGGAAGGCTTAGTAAACGTATAAACTATTGTCTCTATAATTCAAAAATAGCCCAACTACAGTAGATGAGTAATTTTTATAGCATGTACAAAAGTGGATATTACAAGAAGGAATTATTATATACTTAGAAAGGAAAAATAGAAGCAATAATTTGAAAACTCTCAAATCCTTGAGCTGAAAGATTATTGATATTATAACACTATAAAATGGATTTTTAAAAATAAATAATCTTTGGAAATAAAAACAAAGAGTAAGGTGATACTGTGAAAAAACATATTTTGAGATAGTATGTTCATTTCAACTCTATAGTTCTATTTGAAAAGTGTGCAACTATCTAAAACAGAATAATACCATAGAATGATTTGGCTGTGTTACATATTTGGGTGTGAAAGTGAGTTTCTTCAAAGTTATATATTCTCGATTTTTAGTTAAAGTTAAGATTTCCTAAAAGTTGTGCTACAACTAGATTTTTAAAACCATCCAAAACGAAATCTGTAATTTATTTTCCCATTACCTTTTTATGAGGTCTTACAGCCACCGTAACTTCTTTTGTGCTTTGAGATTTACAGGTTAGGTCCTGTAAAAGGGCACTTGGGTGACCCTCTGGGCCAGTGTCATATATCTTGCCTCGCTACTTCTGGCCTTCCAAAATTAATGAAGGCATCTTTACATGACAGTCTCCTTATAATGTTCAAATGATTGGCATACAAGAGGTTAAATAATTTTTACCACTACTGTTTCAGAATTTAGACACTATAATCAAGTGAATTGACATAGAAGAGAGTGTCGACAAAGCTCACTATCCCATGTGCCGGATTTCAAACAGGAACTAAAATATTGATAGAATTCCATTTGGGATATTATCAAGAGTGTGGTATCTTTGCTTTGAATTTTATTCGTGTTTGCAGTATTATTCAAAAATCGAATGCAGCACACTGCTGCTGTCACTCAGAGTGTGCCCTTGTTGTTTGACTAAGGGAGACTTCAGCTTCAGGGCGCTGTGCTATTCAGTAGAACGTGGTGCCAGGGAGGGCAGCTCTCTGCCTGCCTGGGAGAAATATCCTCTTTTATAAATAGCCCTACGTTGCCCGTGCCTTTTAGACTTCTTAGAGCATTTTTAGCTAAAAATACACAGCCATTCACAACAGAAATTTTATTCTCTTCCAATCTTTTATGTTTTACCTTCTAATTTACTACATAATAGAAATAGCATTTCATGCCCCAACATTCTTTTCTTTTAATATTCTATATTGTACAGCATTTTTTTTTCTTAAAGACTCTTTTAAACTACAGTAACAATATTTGGACTTCAACATAAAATATTACTCTTTTATTCCAAGATAATAATGACTCTACAATAAAAAATATATCTATAAAAGACAGAGAGAAGAAAGAAACCCCAAACAAACCACACCATCCAGTTTCGGCCAAGCTGCCAAATCCTATTACAGATTCAATCCTATTAAAACGTTCCCAGGTTTAAGCCTGCTTTGGAGTTCTTCATAGGAGTGCATGACCCCTACCCAAACCCCTACATGTGTGGTCAGGGACCTCAGGATAATCGTAAACTGCCTGGACTCCCATTAATCTCGCACAGTCAGATATTAGTGCTTGTAAATCAGCACCTAAACAAGCACAATGGTTAAAGCCATCAATAGTCTTTTAATGAGGCAGATCAAAAACAAATGAAAGCAGCAGGACACTCGGATTTGCCAAGGAGGGGAAGGGGAAGGCTATAAGCTTTGTCTGATTTCTTATAGAAAAAAGTAGATGGATTTAGTCCAGATCCTGTCTTCTAACTACTGCATCCACTCTTTAAAAAATATATAAAACAAGATTATTTCCAGGAATTTCCTTCGTTTTCTTTGTTCAGAGCATAGCAGCTGTCACTTTCTTCCCTTTCTCTCCCTTTCTCTTTATAGTTTCGTACAAATATATATCGACATATGTACATTAATGTACACATATTTAAAAGAGGAGGTCATTGCAAATAACAACTGCATGTAGACATGTTAGGCAATGATCAGTTACACTTTGTCAAGAATTTTAATTACTTATCTGCATCTTTGCAGGCATTCTATGTGCTTTTGAAATTCCCACAGATGTTTTTTGTCCATTAGAAAAGGGGGGGATATCTTGTTTTGCAATTCCTTGTTTTAAAGAAGGAGAAAAATAAAGCAAGATAGGATTTATTATCTAGCACGCATGTGCAGCAGCATTATAATGGTTGCCAAGCAACCTAAAGGAGCCATATCATAGTAAAGAGGGGGGCAAATGAATGAACAGATGCATGGGATTAGATATAGGAAGGCAGAGCAGAGGCTGCCTGAAATGAGCTCACCTTGGCACAGTACTTCTTCATGGCGATTTGCTCTTATTCAGCTTTATTTATCTTGAATATTTCCTTTTGCTTTTGAGTGGGATTTTAATTTTTGCTACCTTTTTAGTTTACCAATTGACTAAAAGACTCAAAAATGAAGAGGTGTGAAATGGCTTGTAAAATTCTGGTTCTTTCATTGTTGCCCATCACATTCTTTCAAGACAATATTTTAAGAAGCAGAAAGGTAGAAACAAGCATTTTCCTACAATTGCTGTTACATCACCCAACACGAAACAGACATTCAAAGATAGTATTTCTTTAGAGGTGTTCTCAAAACATATGTTCACTTCAAACTTACAGCTTGCTAAGCCTGTTCCATTGCCATCATATTAAAACCTCACTCTTGTGTGTGTATACACATATGTATGTATACATATTTACACACATATAATTTTGCATGTATGTATGCATATAATTTATGTACAAATGCAAAACACATACACATGCATACATATTTAATACAGAAGCCTATAGATAAAAAATGTTACACCATTTCTTGATGCCAGATTACAGATATATGGGATGAGAAGAAGACAGATGCCTAGGTTATACGTAAAATAATTTAAATGGTCAACTTAAAGACACCTACGCTCATATAATAGTATAAAACTCAATTTGTTATTTGAAGTATGAAACTTATAATACCATGCATTTAATAGCAACCATCCCTAGATAATCCAGTCATGTAGTTGATGAAGGCTTCAATGTTAAATTCTTGAAAGCAGCCTGGCATCAGTACATCCTAGAAGCATAGTACATTTTCAGACCCCAAATGGGAAAAATTATATTTTCAAGTTGTTTTGAATTATTTAAGAAATGAAAAAGACCATAAATTAATAAATGTTTAAAGTATGAGACTGTGTAGAGACCATTCAACTGGGAAATTTCCACCATGAAAGTTTCCAGAATTGCAAGATATAAACTATTGGTTCATAACTAGCCTCAGAACTAGCCACTAAAGGAGGATGAGCAGTCTCCTCCACTCAGCAGAGGTGTGACCGAAGAATTTCTACCACCTGAGGACTTCTGTTCCTTCCTACTTCACAGCAGAAAGGTAGTGACTGAGCCAGATCAGCACTTGGGGATTTTCCCTTTTGGACTACGTGATAAAATTTTAACTGTAGTTTTCCCCAAGAAATGACATGTGGAGCTGCATTTTAATCATAGATTGACATTAAGCTATTGGGGAATTACACTGTGTCTACTAATATATATTCTACCTCTCTTGCCCTAATGAGATCACCTTACACTCACTGGCACTGATGCAAACATTTAGAGCTGAGTGCTCAAAAGAGGCTGGAGTACAAATGGTACATAATTCATTACCCTGGGAAACGCGATTTCAATGCAACATAATGCAAGGTGCTCTCAAGTATTTCTGAGACAGAAAGAGTGTACCACAGTCATGGTGAAGAGACTGTTTACATCAACCTGATTCCACTTGTTCCTTAGTAGAGCCAACAAGCCCTCTACTGTATTATTGTATCCGCTTCTACTTATGGAGTCCACAGATAAGTCCTTGCAGCTAGGGAACAAACCCTTTCTTTCATAATGTATGAGCCAACGAAAACCTGTGTAAATACAAAAGGAAGATCTTGAAAATTCTAAAAAAAAAAAATTCTCTGAGCTAATTGATAAGATCTCAGCAACCTGTTAAATTTGCATTTAAAGTAACAAGCTATTCTCTACCCCCATTCACTCTTGTCAATAACCAAAAGATGGCAGCATTTTACCCATCATTCATTAGTGACAACTTTGGGAGAGTTAGGTTTGCATTGCTTCTTTCATGTGCATTGTTATTTCCTCTTGGTACTAAGTGTGGATTGATAGTGCTGTGGCATTTATTAACAGCAGCAACAACAAAAATGGAATTTCAAAAAAGCTCAGAAGATTAATTATACAAATTATGGTTTAAAGCACCAGAATTCCTCTTTGAAGAGGAAACACACACCAGTCTAACTGCAGTGACTCCACAGTGCAATCCAGCTCTGCAACTGGTATCAGAACCCAAACACCTTGTTCCTCCAGCCATTAGGCTTCCTGGCTATGGGCCAGAGAAAGGAGTAGGGACTCATGGAGACTGAGCCTCCTAGGAGAAATATAAAGGGACACTAATGAACATATCTGACAAGTTTTCCACCAGCCCAGGCATTCTCATTCCCCCCCCCCCCCC
>NW_025999842.1:18791696-18863968 GCF_001458135.2 Marmota marmota marmota | reverse complement strand
CCCCCCCCGCTCCAAATACTGTCCTAATAACAAAGGTTATATTAAATATGTGAAAGAGGGATTGCCAATCGTTTTTACTTCTAGCATTTGGAAAGAGAATGTATTCTTATCCATGAGGATGGAGAGACACTCCTTCCCAAAATGCCTTACAGAGCTCACTCTAGACCATTGTCTCATCCATTTGATTTCCATCAAGACAGACAACCTCATTTAAAAATCTTCTCATTTCAAGAAACAAGAGGGCATTGCTTTGCCGGAGTGCATGCAAAAGGAATTGGGTCCTTTTTCCTGAATGTTCATTATAAATAGGGCAACCTGTGACAGCAATAAGCCTCATCAGCTTCCTGCTCATTCTGTGTAGTCTGCTCATCTAGGCTATTATTTTCCTCTCCTATATTGTTGATTAGCATTACCGAGATATAGTAATAGGCCTCATTCCCTCCTAAGTAGTGAGATTCCCATTTTCTTAAAGCAAGGACAAAATCCCTTTAATATAAAATAGAGGTTCATGTTCACATTTGATTAAAAAATGACACAGGAAAATATAGGCAAAAATAATATTTAGAACTCTCTAGTGTTTGTTCAAAAGAAATCAATTACTTTGAGGCTACTTTTGCTTTTGGATAAAGCATCTGTAAATCTAAGCAAAGGATTTTCTTGCTTCTACTTCTGGGTAGTATTAAAAGAACTTATAACCTACTCTCATCTTTTTCTAGGACTGTAGGCCACTCACTGTATTGCTGTGTGACAGGAGAAATGTGAAGTCCATATAATATTTTGGGCTCCACTAACCAGAGTGATAAATGTTGATGTTGATTCTCATAGAATTAAATTGTAGAGCGAATTTTCAGAGATAATCATATATACATTGTGTATGTTTAAAGATGAACAATTGATAATAGGATTGAGGAGATTTAAATTAAAGAAACTGTGTGAAAGAATTTAGCAGGGAATTGTAATGTATACAAATAATGTATACTAATAATATAAAATGTATAAAATCTATGGAATTTCAAGAACAGCATACTATGCTGTTAAAAGTTGGTAAAGTCAAGCCATAGTTTAATCATAAGGTGTAATGCCAGTTCTTCAAATGTAAGTTGAGTGGCCTTAGAAAAGTACTTGACCTTCCTGTGGCTAGGTTCCTCATCTGTAAAGTGGTTGTATAAACAGCCACCCCACAGAACTATTAGGATTGATGAGATACCATGAAGCACCATTTACTATGCTTTGCAAGAGCAGGTAATTTTATTATGGTTAAGACCTGTACTGATATTCATAATATATGACTAATTTTTGAAAGGAACAATTCTGCACCAAATCACCAGATTGTAAACTTGAGATGATAAGTAATGCATTTCTATACTTCCCTATTATCCTAGATTAGAGTTTAATATGAAGATTGATCATTTCTTCTTCAATGTGGTACCTTTACTTCTAAATCAACAGCTTCATGTGCCTGCTTCCCTTTTCCCAGAATCATTTACTTTCTTCATTCTTCATTTCAGTCAGAGAAGTTGCCATCAACTGGTAGGAATGGAAACTTTCATCCATCTATTTATTTATTCATCGAAAAGCTGTATGGCTTGCTACTACACACAAAGTACTATATTGTGTGTTGTGGGGAGGGCTAATACAAAAATATATTCCACTTTCTGCCTTTAAGAATATATATTACTAAGAGAGGTGGCACAAATTTAGGTAACCAAGAGCCAAAGCTCTTTGAGATAGGTAGTATTGTTTGCAGGGGAGCCTCCATGACTGGCCCCTAGTCTATACAGTTGGATTAATGTTTCCCTGTAAAAGGGTTTCCATGCATCCACACATTTGCTTTTATCACATTATATTACCATCAACATTGATTACACTCTGTCACTCTACATATCAATTCATCAGAAAGTTTCAAAGACAACCTCCAAAGTCATTTTGAATTTGTCTACTCCTCACCATCATTTTTAAGCCCCTGTCAGCTATTTCCCTGAGTCTCTACAAAAAAACCTTATAACTTGTATCTATGACTTTGTTCTTCCTTCTTTATAATCGGCTTTCTCCGTGACAATCCCTTGTAACTCCAACAGCAAACTTTAGAGTTCTTCAAATGTGCCACGTAGGTTCTAGATTTATGATTTTTATAACAACTCCTCTTCTGCCCACAGTGATTTTTACCTAAACTTCACAGCCCCCTCCTCTTCATCCTCCACCTACTAAGTTAAACATCACTATCCTTATGTGCATTTCAGTTATGCAATCATTTTCAATCATATCATCCCATTGTAATTGTGGGTATAAAACTCATCACTATCTGTTATGCTCTTGTGACAATGTAAGTTCTTTGAGAGTAGGGGCATTGTCTGCCTTGTTTGTTGCTACATCTTCAGAGCCTAGAACAGTATTGGGCATACAATAGGTGCTTGGCAATATTGTTAAAGTAACAAATAATTGATGATGATTACACATTGTTTTCACTAGTAAATGTTGAGACTCTGGAGTTAGGGACCACAGTCCATTCTTCTTTGATTCACTGGTGCCTAGAATATAATAGAGGTTCAAAAAAAGGAAAGCTAGTTGTTTTGAATAAATCAAGAAATGATTTCTTGCTGGAGTGTTTCTGAATGGCATTATAGAGAAGGCATTTGACTGAACCTGAGTAAATGACAAAAGATGATGGTAGTCCATTTCAGGCAGTGGGTACTATGTAAGAAAAAGTTTGAAATGGAAAAATTAAATGAATTTGTAAAGATAACAGTGAATAATAATTCAGATAAGCTGGATTTTGTACAAGAGAATGACAGGGAGGGTGGGAACTGTTAGGACTGACCTCCAAAGTCAAATAAGAAATATGAAGTCCATTATGTTCGGTAGGCAAAGGAGAGCCATAGATTCATAGTCATGCTTTAAGAAGGTTAAATGGCAGCTTTGTGTGGCATAAATCAGGAGGGGATGAACAAGGGAACAGGTTAGAGGCTAATATAATAGCTTGGAATTATGTAATCAAACCAAAATTAGGGCAGTAGTAGAAAGTAAAAGGAAATACATAGTCAAGAAAAATCAGGAAAATAAAGAATTGATAGAATTTGATATGAAGCATTCAGAATTAACTTAATTTTGAGGTTCCAAAGACAGGTGATAGGAAGAATGCAGGATGTATCAAGAAAATGGAGAATCCAGAAAGAAACATAGGTTTGTTGTGAGAACAATGTGATCCATTTTAATTTTTGCAAGTGGATTTTTAACTTATTACAACATTCCTGGAAGTATTGTCTTTTAGGCAGCTAGAAGTGGGGCAGACGAGCTGAGCTTTGGTAAGGGGCATAGATTTTGGACTATTTGTATTGCTCACAGAATCTTGGTGCAAAGATAGAAAAGACTGTTTGAATTTCCCACAGTTGTTTCATTTTAAAACCAGGAAATTATCTTGATTTTTCTCTTACCTTTATTCCCTGCATTTAACCAGTCATTGACTTGCCAAATTCCTTTTAAATATGGTGCACATCTATCTGCCTGAAACATTGAACTAGTTTCTTAAATGGTCTTTTGATTCTATCCCTCATGATCTAATCCCTGCCATACAAAGTAGTCAGGCTTCATCTCTTGACTCCTCTCCAAAAACCATGCATCTTGGTGCCAATTATTATAAGAAAAAGGCAAATTCTAAGCATACCATAACAAATACTACATGTAAATTAGCAAATGGTGTCGATGTACAGAGAAGCAAATTTGTAGTGTAGTCTATCACTCATAAATAGTTTCTGCAATGGGTCCTAAGATCCTTAGAAGTCTGGCTCACTAGGATGAGAGCCACAGTCATGGCTTTGTAGAGGATTCTGTTCTACAACACTTTATTCACTACCCTGTTCTAGAATTGCCCCAAGGGCCACCATTTTATGTACATCTCTTAAGGATACCCCTATTCAGAATAAAAGATGTTGAGTTGCCTTGTAGCAAAAGGGAATAGCTTAGTCAAGAAAAGTTGGAGGCACTGTTAGGATGGGCATGGAGACTTGACAGAGGCATGTAGAAAATTCACCAGTACTCTTGGTAATGTATTGTAACTGATGTCATTTTACCTGGGTAAAAAAGTATGATGGCTGAGAAAATGGGGATGAGCCTTAGGTTACAGCTGAGAAAGGGATCATCTGGAATAACATCTCTGGTCTTGCTAGATCTGTGCTGAGATAGTAGCCATGAACTGTCTGAAGCTAGTCCAAATTAATATGTGGTACGAGTACAAAATACACACCAGATTTTGATGACTCAGCATAAAATAGATCTATGAATACGTATAAAAAGTTACATGTTGAAATATTTTAGATATATCAAGTTAAATAAAAAACACATTTAAAAATTAATTCTACTTGTTATTATGAACTGATTTTTGTCTTCCTCAAAAGTAAAATATTGAAGCCTTATCACCCAAAGTGACTAATTTGCAATCAGTGCTTTTAAAGAGATAATTAAGGTTAAATGAGGTCATTGGAGTGGGTCTAAGTCCAATATCACTGGTGTTGTTACAAGAAGAGAAAAAGACACAAGGAAAGGGTTTGCAATAGAGAAAAGTCCACGTGAGAATCTGTGCAGTATGATTTTATAGGAGCCAAGATGATTTCATGGATGACAACCCAGTACTCAGAGAAACAAAAGAACAGTGTAGGGTTTTGGTCAGACACTAGAGTAGCAATAGGAGCTGGTATTTCTGGGATTGGTTCTGTATAATCTGGAAGGTTAACTTGCTTCACCACCTCTCTAGCACAGTTATGACCCTGACCATCAATAATACAGTTTTGAACTGCCTAAAAATGGACTATTAATTTGAATTAAACATAAGTTATCTTAGGTTGAATTTAGTGAGAGATTTTAAAAATATGAAGGCATGAAGAGAAATAGGTAACTTTGGAATATGATTCAGCCTGCAATGCCTATGGTAGCAAAAATGTGACTGAGAGATGTGCCAGACTAGGAGCTATTTGGGTACCTGGCAGCATTTTGATAGAGAGATGAGGAAGAAAGGTTCTGGAAGAACTATGGATGAAGACTCAAAAGATAATTTGACTTGGTTCATATCTCGCCGAGTGTTAAAGAATAAAATGAGTTACTGTTAACATAGAGCTTAGTACACTGCCATGGAATTATCTTACTCTTATTCCCTTCTTTAATCTTGAGGTCCCACTTTCACAAGAGGGAACCTTTTGGGGAGAGAAAAAAATATATAAAGGACTGCTTCAAACTTTTGTATATTTAAGTCCAGCTAAGAATCAGTAAAACCTATAAATCTTATTCTCAAAAGTAATAAACTGTGGGCTTCTATGTGCCACACATGAAATTTTAGGTATGACAATTTCAGGTGTGTACATTTTTTCTTAATCCATATCATATATTCTATCTGTAAAATAACCTGTGACTATTTGATTTTTATTCTAGTATTTTTTTAAATTTAAATTTTAATTTTTTTTTCTTTTTAGATACATATGATAGTAGAGTATATTTTCACGTGTTATACATATATTTTTGGTCAATGTATTATATTCAAGCATTTTCAAAGGGTTTGACACAACATACCCATTTTACAGTCATCTTTTCTTCTTTCTAATTTACCTCTAAAATTAGATGTTATGGGTAAAAGAAATCTACTTTCCTATACTTATTTATTATTACTATTATTTTTGGTACTGGGTATTGAACCTAGGGTGCTTAGCCATTTTATTTTTTTTAATTTTTATTTTGAGAGAGTGTTTTGGTCAACTTTTTTGCTACTGTCACTGAAAGACCTGACAAGAACAATTTTAGAGGAGGAAAAGTTTATTTGGGGGCTCACAGTTTCAGAGGTCTCAATCCATAGACAGCCAGCTCCATTCCTAACGCTGTAAGAGAAAGGCATGAAGAGAAACAAATAATTTGGAACATGATTCAGTCTTCAGTGTGATCAGGAAGCAGAGAGAGACTGCACATACCAGATACAAAATATACACCCCAAAGGCACACACCAGGGATCCACCTCCTCCAGCCACATTCTGCTCACCTTTAGTTACCACTCCATTAGTCCCCATCAGGAATTAATTCATTGATTTGGTTAAGGCTCTCATAACCCAATAATTTTTCTTATGAATGTTATTACATTATTTCACACATGAGCTTTTGGGGGACACCTCATATCCAAACCATAGCAGACAGGGTCTCACTAAATTTCTTAGGGCCTCATTAAGTTGCTGAGGATGGCTTTGAACTTGAGCCTCAGCCGCCTGCCTCAGCCTCCCCAGCTGCTGGGACTACAGGTATCTGCCACTGCACCTGGCCTCAAAGTCATTTTCTTGTCTTTTAGGATGGATCACCCTTGAGTTTCTGTGTGCCATGCTAAAGGCACCAAGTGAGCTCACTAAGTGAAATGTAAATTCGGAAAGGAAGCAAAGTATGGAGTAAATGGACACACTGTATATGTAAGCTTCTTTGCACTGTGACAGTTTCAGAAACTAGCTGAGCATTTCACATACTCAATTTTTTGATATGTCGTAGTGATTTATGCTCCTGATTCTTAAAGCATTAGAATAAGTTAGAAAAATTTCAGTTTTGTAGGTAGCCCACAAATTACTAAAATTGAGCACTAAGCAACACACTATTAGAAACTCTTGAAAACCAAAATTAAATATGAGCCAATGTCAGCTGTATTTACTGACCCATTCTTTCACATTTTTTCATTCAAGCGTTGTTTTCTTTACCTTTTGGTAGGACAGGAAAAGTCATAGGGACTGTGCCTGCCAAAACACTTGTGTGCCACTTCAAATCTCTAGGCTACCTTTGCCCTATTACAGCTTACCTCTTTTAAGTTGTATTTAATCTTGGAACTGCTTTTGAACGATTCCTTTACAGCCTTAAAAATATGATTCTTGGAGCAAAATAACTAGAGCATAAACTTGCAATGAAAACTAAGTTGGGGAGTTCAGGAAAATTTAGTTAATATTATATTTAATTTTGGGAGCAATATTTTATTCATGTTATTTTCTCTCTTAAATTAAAATATCAAGGGAAGCTTTTTCTATTTTATCCTTTTTCCATCAGTCCTCAAAGGCAGTTGATAAAGTAAGAAGGCTGGCAAGGTCTTGATTTTCACTTGATGACTTGAAGATATAGTCTGTGGAACAAGCAATCAGTCTTAAGTACAGGAATTGCGTAGATTTTGGAAGACCAAGGCAACACGACCACCTGAGGAGAGACTGTCGGTTGAAGCTCTCAAAGACTCAAGACTTATCTTCTCAAAATGATAACAAGCATCTAGGTAGTTTTTTCAGCTCAAATGACTGCTTTGGTTTTGTTTCTGACCCTGAAGCAGCAAGTGTTAAATTTTCTTCAAATTCAATAGAAAGAACTGCTGAAAGCCATCCACTCCTGATCTTCAGAGGTCATGTTAAGAGTAAGCTCAACAAAACATCAAGTAGTATACTTACAGGAAGTTGACCCATATTTTTATCTAGAGTTTGGACCAAAAGGCTTTTATAATTCCAAAATTACATTGAAGTTGATAACACTATAGTTTAATTATAGCTTTTTGCTTTGAATGAATAGAGAAGGAGGCTTTTAATTTCATTTTTATATTTTTGGAAAAAAAAGGTCATATTGTCACATTCCAGAGCAGTGTAGACCTCAACCTCAATGATTTGTCTCTTCTATTGACCTAATGATTTAAGAGGGTAATTTTAAAATGTATTTTTTTTAACCCTGTAAATTCTCTGGATTTTCAATCTACGTGAAAATCATAAGCAAGTGACATATTGTATCTTTCTGGGGGAACAAAAAAATCTTGCATTACTGATTATTAATTATTTCTAGTTAATCAAGGAACTACTAAAAGCATTCTTTTAAAATACCTTTTTTTTCTGACAATCTATGGAAAATTAAGGCAAATGTTATTTTGGAGAGTCTGCTTACTGGTCACATAACCAACATTTTAGTTAAATTTCTGTCAGCTGAACTGTAAAAAAATTAAAGATCCAAGATAAAATGTGCTCCCATGCTTCAAATCTGACCAATTCCATTACGTGCACTATTGAAGTATGAAACCTTTCTCCTTGATCAAAATGCTGGGGAGGATCTATCTATACTTTTTTTTTTTTTAACACAAGTACTCCCACTATGAAAAAGAGAGTAGGAAGGCCAAATGAAAGACTGAAACAAGCCGCCATAAAGTGACTTTTTACATTTTTTAAGTAGGTCACAGTACGGTATATTATTCTTACTGCAAAAGTCAGGTTAAGCCTCTCAATTAGGAAAAGATGCATTTATAGAGTTCTTCCATTTTTATTGATTTTTTATGTCATTCTAAAAATGATGAATAACTATATTGTAGAAAACTGGACCTAAGGAGCATTTCTTTCCTATCTTTAGCTACTGTCAAAGAGCATGGCTCTAGTTTTCACAGGTCTCAGGAATATTACCTGGTAAAGCAGCTGGGATGATAGGCCCATGCGGAAGGGTCATTGTTTTTGACATTTATGAATATATGAATGTCCTTGTCCTGGGGCTCTGCTGTACACCTGAACATAGTCCATGCTTCAGACAAAAGCAAGGTCTCTCATTTGGAACAAGGATAATCTGCTTAAAAATCTAAATCTCTTATAAATGGCTGACGTGTGCAAGAATATCATAGTACATAGCTCTTTGTAAGGCAATTTTAAAAGAAAATGATACACATTTTGCTCAGCCAAGCAATCTAAAAGTTCAAAAGGTAAGAAGCACTTCTCAGCATGAAACTGTCAAACACATTTGAAAAGAAAGTTAATTACAATTGGCATTTCCAGGCCTTCTGCTGGCCATGGCTATCTTTCTGAAAGGTGACATTAGTGACATCCATTGTATGGGGGCTGAGAAATAAAGAATATCAAAAACTGAAGCTCTGCATTTCTGTAATGTAGGGTGAACAACTCTAGGGCACTTGTCACTTTTTCTGTACATACTTTATAGCTTTGTACATGTGATGATTGAGACTAGGTATAAGTTAGATAGAAAGATAACAGTGGTCTTCCAAAGAGGTCATCTAGATCTGTCCTTTCCTTGGGAAAGAGAATCCAGAGAATGGTCAGGCAAAGACAATCTTTCCTGTTTTTCTGACTTCTGAGTTTTCTTGGGTGGGATTGATTGGATTTCTTTAATGGTGATTTCTTGGTCACATTTTAGTTATAATTTGAGAGAGAGAGAGAGAGAGAGAGAGAGAAGGAAAAAAGAACGAAGCAGGAAGGAAATAAAACAAGGAGGGAGGGAGGAAAGAAGGAAGTGGGGAGAGAGAGGGAAAGAGAAGGGAGATAAGGAAGTAGACAGATCTAATCGTTCAAATAAGCTGGGCTTTGACTAGTTTCTCAGAAATTTAATAATAGAATAGCTGCTTTGTATGCATTTCTCATCTGACAAGGATATGGAATGTTGGTTGGCTTCTGAAAGACCAATAAACTGAAATTATTATTATTTTTTTATTCTTGTGTTGACTACTAAATCGTCCCCTCAAACTGGCGTAGGTCTATGCTGACAAATGACTAGGGTTTTGGAAATATGAAACACTAACAGAAAAAGATGGACATTCCCCCAGATGCATCGATTTTACTTGAAGTTTTACAAGAAAGTAGTTATTGTTAAAATAAATGTATATGCTATGGATGTAGAATGCAAACGTTTACATTCACATTTTCAAATAAAATGAGTTATCTCAAAGAATCATTCTGATTGTGTGCAGCTTTGATTGTTCCACAGATCCCAGGAACATTTATTTTAGTTCTTATCCATTCGTATAGTTTTATAGAAACTTTTGAGAGTCATTAAATTCTAAGACTGTAATAATTAGTTAGAAGTTACTATTCAACATTGCTGCAGTGTGCACTTTAACTGATTGGTTGGATATTCTCTTAACAAAATCCGCATTATGATTTTTATGGTTTTTAAAGGACAAACTTTTAGCCCTTGTAATTATGAGGAGCAAAGGAATATATATATATATATATATATGTATATATATATATATATATATATATATATATATATATATATATCCAGCATCTTCCATCAGGCAGAAAATTTTAAGGAGATAAACACTGAAATCAGAGGTCACTCTGAGTCAGCTGGGAGGCCAACCACAGCAAGAAGTCAGGAGATCCAGAGAGGTATGGGTAAGATACCCAACTTCTAGCATATTTAGGATAAGTAACATTTTCAGAAATTAAGTTATTCAAAGCACCGATCATTCAAAATAGTATTTTCCAGTGTTCCTATAGGATAAAAATAATATGACTATCTTTGTTTAGGTAAAAAACTAATAATGTTTTGATATCATTAAGACACATGTGAAATGTATGTTTAATGTATACCACTATACTGTTTTACTTTTGTTAGCCAACCCAAAACAAATACAAATGAATACTGAATTATGTTGGGGTTCTACCCATGCAAATGTAAACTGCCAATACTTTTTGATGCCATGACCCATGTGAGGAATATGTTCCAAAGTGACAGATGAAATGCTCTGTTCAATTGCATCTGGGAGTTTGTTTGGTATTAAATATTAGGCATGTGTATTTGAATGTTCAAATGCAATTGTAAAGTATGCTTGAATGATGAATTAAAAGATACCATATCCTCATGTTTATACATCCTTTTTATTAATTTGCCTTGATTGGCTACACAAATTTAATAATGGTGTTAGTTTCTTCTGTGAGCAGTTACAGAACTATGAATTCTTCCAATTACATAGCATTTTGCCAAAATGTAAATTCCCCAGAATAACACAAGCTCTGAAAGTCAGACTTTAATAACAATTTTTCAGTGTTAAATGGTAATATGCACAAATCCTGATAAATTACAAAATCATAAACATTTTACAGATACCATATACAAGCATGATTATGATATTCAATCTCAAAGGATACATGTTTACTCAACTTATTGAGGAGTTTGTTATTTTAGATCTTGTACATTCCTTCAGAGAATAGGTTAAAAGCTAACACTGGCCTGAGGAAAGGGTATGATTATACTGGGAATTGAAACATCGAACCTGAAATATAATTCTTGCTATGCCAAATGAGGTACTAGAAAACATACTAAGATAGAACATTAACAAAGCTATTTTGTTTTTTTCAACTTGGCAAGGAAATGATAGTTAAAGGAGGAAGTAGAAAGGGACATCTTGGAAAAGTTAGGATTAAAACTCATTGGTTCTGGATATTGATTTATAGATGCTTACTGTCCTTCTTTATACTTTGGGCATAATAACCGTATAAATTCATTCAACATCTATTATGGGCTAGTCACTGTTCTAGGCCCTGGGAATAAAACTTGCTTTCCTTTCATGGAGTACATATCATAGTGAGAAAGTGGTCACTTAACTACAACAACAAAAAGAAAAACACTCATTTTTCAGATTGTAGTGTGTGCTCACTTTATCTTGAGTCCAGTCATTTAAAAATGAGTTAGTATATGTTGGTGTGAATCTGGTTCTCAAGGTCTTCAGAAAGGGTATAAACCAGAATGCTCCATCAGCTATAAGGAACTTCTCAACTAGGAAGCAGAGAGAGCAATTCAGTGAGAGAGAAATTCTTCACATATACATTCCAATAACAGTTCACAAACATTTTAATTTTATTCAAAATTTTACCTTGAGCCATCTGTTTCAGACTGAAACACCATACAAAATATGCTTTTCAGTTAATGTCTAATGTACTTAAAATGTTTAAATACAAAGTTCAACTTCATTTATGTTTATGAAGTATCAGACAAAAATTTGATATGCCTCTAATTCTTTTATCTGGAATTTAATATTTTGGTTTGAATTTTTCCTTTAGTTCAGAGGATTTAGTGAAATGCTCTACAAAATAAAAGTAAGACTTCCCTGTCTGTTGTGGCTGGGAATCATTATGATCCTTTTGGTAGCATGTAGAGCTGTAGTGATTCTTACTGCAGTTGAGTAGCAGTTACTACTGAGGGCACAGATGATCAGTTTTAGACTCACGTGCTGCTGAATTCAGCCAACAACTTGCTCATCATGAGTCTAACAGATTTTTCTGCTATTCGGACCACTGGGAACCTTATGAACCAGTTAGTTCTGCCCTCCTTCTTGTGACAAAGTGCCAACATTGTCAACATCTTAGGAAACTGAGCAGCAGAGTCATTTGCTACTGTATCAAGCTAACTTTTAGAGTAAAATAACAAAGAAAAACAAAATTTACATTAAAATGTTAATTTTTTATTGTTCCAGTCAAAAAAAGAAAAGTGGGTATGTATCTGATCTTGAAATATAAGATAATTAACATTCTTGCCTTTCATTGAAGGACAGGGTAATATTTTTCTCTTATAAAGATATCTCAAAATTTTAGGATTAGAAAAGAACAACCCTTCATTTTACAAATAAGAAAAATGGGACCCAATGATTTGGTTATGATCACAAAGCGAGGGAATAGCAGAATGGTTCTCTAGTTTCATTTTCTGATCTGTAATCCAGTGATTTTAATCAGCTCACATTTGAAATCCCTACTTGCACTATATGATATCTTTTAAAAAATGTTTAGTCATTGTGATTTGACTGAACTAGTCAAATTATTAGAGTATCACTTTCATTAGAGACAGAATTATTTTCATGATTCTATCCTCCATATCTAAGACAATGCCTGGGATATAAGTGCCTCAAATTTTATATGTAGGAGGAGACTAATAGTGTTTAGATTTGTGCCTTAGTGAATGGTATGCAGTTGACCTATCCTCTATTTTGCCAAAGCTAAGCTAGAGAAAAATATAAATGTGCACACCTGCAATCCCAGTGGCTTGGGAGGCTGAGGCAGGAGCATGGGAAGTTCAAACCCAGCCTCAGAAATTTAGTAAGTCCCTAAGCAGCTCAGTGAGACCCTATGTCTAGATAAAATATTAAAGAAAATGGGGGTATGTGCTGGGGATGTTGCTAAGTGGTTAGGCATGCCTCCCTGGTACCAAAAAAAAAAAAAAAAGGAAATATAAATTCTACTGGGTAAAGCATGTTATCTTGCTACAATAAGATTCAATCTGTAATGATGTAATACACAGGGCAGGTAATGTTGGGGGTATGATTTGGTTATTCAGAATTTGTCTAAGCTTGACCAAATGTTCCAAAGGTAGTGGGAAATATAATTAAAACAAAATTTTACATGTTTATTTTGAGGAAGAAACCTATAGCACCTATGTAATCTTCTCTTCACACATACTGTTTTTATAAACTAAGTACTGAAGGTGTATTTTTATTTTGAAAACAGAAATGTAAAATCCAGGGAGGTCAAACCACTTATCTGAAATTAAAGGAAATCTGAAGGATGACTGAGGGTAAAAAAAAAAAAAGAAACAAAGAAAAGGCGTGGTCTCACTATAAGTTCAATTCTGTTTCCATTTAGACCATGCTGTTTCTGGTTTGGTTTAATCAAAATAATAAAATCAGTCAATAGGCCACTAGCTGGGCTTTAAATACTATTTTAGGCAGCATAAAGAAAGCGCATAATCATCTCTGGTTTCGACAGTTTTCACAAATGAGAAAAGAGATTCAAAGCGTTAGTTCCATTGATATTTGAAACATGACTGTTTAAGGTCATACCTTAGTTGCTGAGCAATAGAGGAAGTATAATTGAAAACAATGACTGACTCTGCAAAACCCACAGAAAAGATCCAGGGTGCACTGGAATCAGATGTGAGCTGAGAAATTGCCAGGAGCTACTATCCCGGGGCTGACAGTGGCAGGAAGCTGAAGGCTAACTTCTGCCATTGGGTTCACATACACAGTCTCTTCTGAAAACAACATGGGTTTAGATGGCACTTCTGAAACCAGACTTTTTTTTTTCCCAAGGAATTAATTTATTCTCAACATCATGAATCACAAAAACACAATTTTTGCTTGAACACAGGCATGAAATATAATTCACTTTCTTTGTTGCTTTCCAGAAATACCCTTCAAAGCACTTTGGACACAATTGTCAAACAAGCATGATTTACTCTATGTGTAACTTTTTTTGCTCAAAAGTGGGAATTTTCTTTGTGTTTTCCTTAGAAAGGACGACTTCGTTTCTTTACCTCTTCTCTGCAACCCTGGTGCCCTCCTTACTCCCACACCCTCACACAAAGACACTCCTTAATTGTATTAATGTTAGGCTGACCTCCAACCCCAACTAAAATGAGGACAAGGCTAGTTTTGTGTTTCGTGGGATAACAATTTATGAGCAATTAAAAATGAAGGGACACAAAGCATTCATCACAGTCTCAGCTAGACAGGCAGCTGAGGTCAAAGGCTCTAGCAATGAAGTGTGCACAATATATTTTTATTTCTGTTTTCACTAAGAAGGAAACGGGTTAGCTAAAAATTATGGTATGCAGCCTCCAGTTCAAAATAGGTGCACTTAATCTTTAGAGACAGTTCATGCTTGGCCAGATAGGTTATGACAGCGTATGCAAAGACATACACACACAAACACACACGCACAGAGACACACGCAACCTGAGTACCATGCAACATGATGTGGGAAAACGAAACGTTTTACTAGACCAATTCACACACAATTTCTAAAAGAAAAATGTGCTGAATAAATATTCATTATGATTTTATAGCCAAGTATACAATATTTCTCTCTTCTTGCCCCTATTATGGAAAACAAAATAGAAGATTTTAAGGTATAATTCCTCTTGGCACATTTCTCAATCTGTTTGGAATAACATGAGAGTCTTATAATTTTATTTTCCTGGAGCATCAGTGGTATATTACATGCGAGTTGAGATTAATGTTGTCAGTCAGAGTTACATATCAATGGATTGCAGAAAATGCTGTTAAATAGAATGCAGTTGGTTTTAAAATTTTGACTCTTTCTTGAAACACTACTGTATCCAAATCTGACACTGATCTCCTGATTTAAGGTCTTGACCTGGCATGTGTGAAAATATTGCTGAATTGACTTTGGTTATCCTGTTAATCGAAGTCAGTGTTGTTTTGTAATATGTCCAGTTTTTAATAGGAAAAAAAATGACTTGTACCAGCAGATCATCAGTTTTTATTCTGCTGTGTCAGAATAAACAAGAACCAATTGGTAATGATTATAAAATTCGTCACTTGAGAGGAATAGAGTGTTCACCATCACAAAGTATGAAAGTCTTTTATTTTTTCCTCAGTAATTTTGTATTAGAAAAACAGAGTACATTTTAAAACGGAATACAGTTTGCACCTAAGCAACATCACGTTACTGGAAGATAAAGATTAAAAGCTACTAAGAGTTAACTCCAATTAACATAATCTTTCTCTCATCAGAGACTGTTTATTTTCTCCCCTAGTGACATTCTGAAAGAAGTTAAACATTTAAAACAATATTGTTTTTTTCTTATAAATTTAATATTAAGAATGTCATTTAAAAATAAATTTAACCTAATTATCCACAATTTGGATTGTTATTAATTTGACTGTTGATGGTATTTCTGTTTTAATTGGAAATTTTCTTTTTGGTTTGACTGGAAATGTTATAAGCTCCTGAATAATGTATACTATTAAAAGAAAAAAAAGGATGGGATAAAAAGAAGGGAAGGAAAGGCAAAAAGAAATTGGAAATTCTGTTAGGAGATTTTCTTTTCAGGATTGGTAAGAAGTCAAAATTTGGCTGTGGAAGGGTCTGATTTCTGCACTCTGTGGCATATCTCATGGGAAAAAGAGAGGGTTTGCGGAAAGACCTTTAGGAGGCAGATCTATGTCATGAAGACTTGAAATCACCTGTTTTTTCAACAAAATAGAGCCTAATCAATTCAAAAGGAAAGAGGAATGAATCTATTTCCTTATGCCTGTTAAGCTGTAGAGATTAGACAGTTTAACTTTCTCTCCTCTAACCCAGCCCGTTTTTTAAGGCCAGATTACTTCTCTGAAGGTCATCCAGCCCCAACTCCGGACCCATTTCAAGCCTGCTCTTCTTCTGAGCTGATGTGGGTATGTTGGCATCTCCACCACCCTTCAATTATTATTCTAAAATCTCTAGTTCTTGTGTCTGTTTCTCTTAGATTTCACCTCTTTGAGGGTATATTCGGATTATTATTATTATTATTATTATTATTATTATTATTATTAGAAACTGAGGGTCGAATCCAGGGCTTTGCAAATTCAAGGCAGACACTTTGCCACTGAACTACATCCCAGCCCATCTGATACTTATTCTTAACATCATATACACACACATGAATTCCTATATAATTATGAAGTATCAAACATACTATTTGCAGTAAGCTTGGAAATTATAGGAAACCACAGATAGAAAGCTTTCTCAGAAACATATAATTAAAATATGATTGCTGATAACATTTTGATGAAAGTGTTTCTATTGTTTTCTTATATTTATATATTTGTAAGCAATTGCATACAGTATTTTTTTCTATGTGAATGTATAAATTACTTTGATTGATTTTCCAATGTTAAACCAACCTTGAATTCCTGGAATAACCAAATTTGTCATAAGGTGCTATCTTTAAAATGTGCTGCTAAATTTTATTTTATTATATCCCTAATATTTTATTGGGGATTTTTGTGTCTATGTTCAGGGAGATACTGATCTGTAATTTAAGTTTTTGTTAAGTTTTTATCAGATTTTGAGTTTTATTGGCTGCATAAAATGAAATTGGAAGTGTTCCCTCTTCCTGTATTTTCTAAAAAAATTATTTAAGAATGATAAAATTCTGCTGGGCACAGTGGCACACTCATATTATCCCAGTCACTTGGGAGGCTGAGGCAGGAGGATAACAAGTTCAAGGCTAGGATCAGGAACTTAGGCACTAAGCAACTAAGCAAGACTCTACCTCAAAAGACTGGGGATGTATATGTATATGAAACTGGGCATATGTTTTCACATATATTTTCAGTGGTAAAGTGCTCCTGAGATCAATTCTAGTACCAAAAAAATTAAAAAAGAATGACATAATTCTTTTTTTAAAACCTAAATGTATTTTATAATTTACCTTTAAACTATCTGGGCTTGTAGTTATCTTCATGGAAAGATTTTTTTATTATGAATTAAATTTTTTTAATTACTATAGGGCTGTTCAGATTTTCTACTTCTTTTGTTAGCTTTGGCAAGTTATATTTTTCAGAAATTTCTTAATTTTATGTAAGTTGTTGAATTTATTTGTAAAAGTTTCACACAATATTTCCTGATCATTTTCATATCTATAGGATTTGTTGTGATATTCCTTCTTTCATTCCTCGTATTGCTAATTTGTTTTTTCTTTGTTCTTGAGTTTTGCTAGGTGTTTATATATTATACCAATCTTGTAAAAATCAACTTTTAATTTTATTGATTTTTACCTAATTTCTCCTTTTTAAAGTTTATTGTTTTCTTTTATTTTAATTGCATAGTTTTTGGAATTTTGTTTGTGTAATTTTACAAACCTAATTTGCTCTTCTTTCCTAACTTGTTATAGGGGAAGCCTAGATAATTGATTTTTTACTTTTTTGTTTTATAATGTGCACCTTTAATGGTATAAATTTCTCTGAAAGCAACACTTGAACTTTGTCCCACAAGTTTTGAGATGTTGTGCTTTAATAATCATTTAATTCAAAACATTTTAAAATTTTCATTGATTTTTCTTTGATTCATTTGTTACTTAGGACTGTGTCATTTAATTTCCAACTATTTGGAGAATAGATCACATGATTTAAATCCTTGTATATTTAATGAGAATTGCTTTATGGTCTACATATGACCTATCTGGTTGAATGTTCCTTGTATATTTTGGGAAAAACATGTACAATCTGCAATTGTTGGAAGAGTGTTTTAAGATAGCAGTTGGGCCAAATTAATTGATAGTTGTTTAAGTCTTTCATATTCTTACTATTGTTTTCTATTTACCCTATCAGGTACTGCAAGAGGACTATGGTATTTTTTAGGGTTTATGAATTCTCCTTTTAGTTTTGTCAATTTATTATTCAAATGCTCTGTCAGTAGATATGGAAATATTAAGGATTATTATGTCTTATTGAGGAATTGACCCTTTTTATTATCGCAATACACTCTGTATCTCCATAAAGTCCTTTGCCTAACAGTAAAATAGTCGTGTTAGCTTTCTTACATTTGGTGTCTGTGGGGTTTAAATGTATTCCCTATTTATTTTATCCTTTAGCTTTTTATATTTAGCACGTATATAAATTATTACAAATTTTATAATCAGAATTTAGTTATTCTGAGCTTTTCTTTGCCTTATAATTTAAGTTTTAACTCTATTTACATTTATTATTTATTTATTTGGGTTTAATTTAATATTTGTTTTCCATTTGCAACCTCAGTTCTTGTTTTCCTCTTTTCCTGTCTTCTTTTGCTTGAATTTAATAATGTTTACTTTTTCATTTTATCTTTTTATTGACTTTTTCATATATTTATTTATGATACTCTTGCTGCTTCCTATAGAGATTATAATATTTATCTTTAAATTCTCACAATCTTACTGATATCATACAACTTCAGAAAAAAACATTAGGTTATGGTATGATTTCATTTACACGTACTCTCTGTTCTTTTTGTTATATATGTTACTCCCATATATTTTATTATTTTTTCAATAAGCCACTAATAATTTATCAACACATGAATACATAAGCTAGGATAATAAGTTCTATATCCATTTCCCAATCAAATATGAATTATTTCTGTTTTTTTACCTGATGAAGTAGTACTCATGCACAAGCTCTTTTGTGGGCATACGTTTTCACTTAAGTAAAAACCTGGGCATGGTGTTTAACATGAAAACCTGCCAAAGATTTTTCCAAAGTGGTTCTACCACTTTGAGTTCCCATCAGCAATGTATGAGAGTTTTTGTTGCCACAAATCCAGTTGATGATACTTGGTACTTCACATATTTTTAATTTTACCTATTCTAGTAGGAGCACCATGTGTTGGAAAAGACAGTCATTGTTCCATATTCCTTAGTAACCACCCTTGTTAAAAGTGACCAATATTTGACTATTTCTATACTTTGCTGATCTGTACGTCTATCCTTTTAACAAATCAATGCTATTCTGATTACTGTAACTTGATAAAAAGTAACTTGATATCAATTATTGCATAACAATTTTTTTTTTTCCAAAACAGTGGGTTAGCAATAATCATTGATGATCTCAGAGTTTCCATTTCTTGTGAATCGTGACAGAACATAGCAGGGATCCTTTACATCTGTTCTGTAATAAGTTGTGTCCTTTGAAAAACTCAAAGCGTACAGGCTTAGAATCTGAAGACTTTGCTGAGGTTTGAGGATCCACTTTCAAGGCTGCTTACACACTTGGTGCTTTGGTACTGGCACAAGTGTTTCTTTTCCCACCTAAGGGCTCTCCATAGGACTGTGTGAGTTGTCATAATATGTTGCCTGTCATAACATGTTGCTTCTAGAGCTAGTGATCAAAGAGAGCAAGTCCCAAATATCAATGCCTTGTTTGATTTGGTCTTAGAAATCACACCCTTAACTTCCACCGGATTCCCTTCGTAAAAATGAGCCACTTTTACCTTCAATCACTTAGAAAGAAATTAGACTCTACCTTTTGAAGGGAAAGTGTTAAATACTTTGGAGACATAGTTTAAAAACAGCACAGGTAGATTTTAATATCAGATATTACAAGTCCATCAACTTTGTTCTTTTATAATACTTTTTTACCTATCCCAGGTTTTGCATTATCATATATATTTGGAGCTCATTCATTAATTTCTAGAAACAGAAATTTGATGGAATTTTGATTAGGATTGTGTTGAATCTGTACCTCAGTTTGAGGACAATTGGTACCTTAACAACAATAAATCTTACTATTTATGAACACAGAATATCCCTCCTGTTATTTATGTCTTTTAAATTTTTTTCCAGCCATGGTTTATAATTTTAGTGAACAGTTTTTAAAAAATTTTGTTAAACTTATGTTTGTGTATTTTGTTTTGATGCTATGCTATTTTAAGTGTAACACTTAATATTTTAATTTCTAATTTGTCACTAATATATGGAATTAAATTTTATTTTTTTAGATATCAACCTTGAATACCATAGCATTACTAAATTGCTCATGAGCTCTAGTAGCTTCTTTGAAGATTCATTGAGTTTTTTAATGTACACAATCATAAATCTGCTAACTACATTTAGAAGGTGCAGGTTATTCTCAAATTGGTCAAACAGTATGTGTCTTTTATTCACATGAACTATTTATAGATATGTACTGAAAAAATGGAGTAAAAATCTTTCTAAACTGAAAGACCGTTGGAGCTGGAAGGAAATATTGAACTCATCCTTCCTTCTCATATCACCTATAATTTTATGGATGAACAAATTTGAAGCTGGAAGCTTAAAGGCCTTGCTCAAAGTCACACAGCTAATTTATTTTATAAGGTTCATGAGTCTATCTGGGACATAAATAACATATATGCAATATGAGTTCTTTATTTTCTATTCATTTATACCCATGGAAAATATGAATTGGTCACAAATTTTGTGCCAGGCACCAAGCTCAGTGTTCTTTAACATTTCTGAGACTAAATGCATATTTGCATCCTCATTAATACTTGCTTGCTCTGTTGCTGCTCCAGGCATAGAAATGAGAAAAGCCAGACTTCTAAGCCTAATTTTCAAGGGCTCACATAGATTCTGTTCCTGTGCTCTTTGAGCATCCAACAGATGTGTTTCCACACTGTGGACAACATGAGCATCTAATGGTGCTCTGGATGAGAGCCCAACTTTGAATAATATCCAAGATAGACATATCGAAAATATTTAGAAATACCCATGCTACTTAATGAGGAGAAAACTGCTCTTTAATGTTCTTTGTTTTTAAAAATGTGACAACACTTATTACAGAGATTTCTTTGTGTAAATAAACTCCATTCAAATCCACACCAATGTCAGTGAGTTAGAATGTTAAAGCAAGAATGAATGGTGCATATAGAATTCAGGAAAAGCAATGGTGAGTTGTCCAGTTTGTCATATCAGGCTTGCATTTGGTAGTTCTCAGCTGTGGTGGCATATTAGAACCATCTGGGTGCTCTGGGGAGGAAAATACAGCTGCTAGCGTTCCACCCTAAGAGATTCTGATTTAATTGGTTTATAGGGAAGTATAGGTATCAGAATTTTTAAAAATGTCTCTCTCTCAGGTAAACCTAGTATGTAGCCATTTTAGGAAATGCTCATTAAAAGGGACAGGTGGGGCAAAGTGCATTTTATGCCATGGTAGAAGGACTTGACTTTGTAGTCAAGGGGAATACAATTTAAAACTAGAATGACTTAAGACTAAGCCTATGGTTATGTTCAGGATGCATCGTGGGTATATGTGTGCATGTGGAGGTAGTAGGCAAAGACAGGAAGCTGGTTCAAGGTAGCAAAGATCTAAAATAAGGTTAAAATAGGGAAAAGTATGAATTAGTTTCTTCCTGATAGGAGCAGGAAGCAAATAGAAAGGTATATGACTCTTCTACTTTCTCCAAACTTCTGGTTTCACTGCAAAGGGAACATATATAAATACACACACACACACACTCACATACAAATATATATATATATATATATATCTAGAGTGAATGAGAAATTTATATTTTTAATCTATTGCTGTCAGTTTTTAATTGCTTCTTATCTAAAGATGATAGTAGAATCCATTTTCATAAAATTATACATGCATATTTATATTTTATTCTATTTAGGACCTCATTCTTGTGGATGTACACAATAGTGGGATTTGCTTAGGTTTTTTCAGCTATGTACATAGGAAAATTTTGTCAGATTCATTCCACTGTCTTTCCTATTCCTATGCCCCTTTCTTTCCTTCATTCCTTTTGTCTAATGTACTGAACTTCTCTTCTTCCCCTCCCCACCTTTATTTTGGATTAGCTTCCACATATCAATGAAAATATTTGACTTTTGGTTTTGGGGGATTAGATTATTTCACTTAGCATGATAGTTTCCAGATCCATCCATAAGTCATAAAGTCATTCTTTTTTATGGTTGAGTAATAGTCCAATGTGTATATATACCACAATTTCTTTATTCATCCATTTCTTGAAGGGCACTTAGGTTGGTTCCATAGGTTGGCTATTTTGAATTGAGCAGCTATAAACATTGTTGTGGCTATGTCACTTTTTAAATCTTTTGGATATGTGTGGAGGAGTGAGATAATTGGATCAAATGGTGGTTCAATTTTAGTTTTTTGAGGAATCTAAAGGGAATATTTTAATTGTTCATGTAAAGTAACCATTTCTACCCCCAAATAACTTCCCAGAGAAGAACTTTTATATATGTTCTGATGAATACTTGAAAGACTGCACATAGCTCAGTGTAGCACACTTGTCAAGCACGCATGAGGTCCTGAGTTACATTCTCAGAGCTTCAAAAATAAAAAAATAAAAATGTAACCTATCTGAATCTTAATGAAATCATGTAATCCCATAAAATGTGTACCAAAACTCCTTTTACAATAGCACACATAATCTAACAATTAAAGATCCATAAAAGAACTTTATATCAAGGATAAGATTTTGAAAAAAACATTAAGTGAAAACTTTATGTCATGTGAAGCTTATCCATACTAGGCTCAGACACCCAAAAGACAAAAGATGATTTCATCAGATTAAAATTTCCTATGGCTTGGACTTTTGAAGCCCAAGTCCAGGTTCCTATGTCACAAAACACTTGAAATCAAAGTACTCTGTGGCTATAGCCCTGTTGGCTATATTTCAGCTTCTATATTTTGCCATGGGCCTTTCCGTTTTTCCTCCACTGAACGTTGTTCTAAGAAGTATCAAGTTCCAGTCTCTCCTTGGTGCCACCTCTTCTGGTAAGTCCTCCCTGACCACATGAGCCACAGTCTGAGCATTATCTTCCAGATGCATCTTTACTCAATGTCACTATCACTGTCTGTAATTACATTGTCATCTTGTAATCAAACCTTCAATGTCTGTCTTGGACTATGAGCTCTGTGGTGGTAGAAGCTGGATTTGCTCTTGTTTACTTCCTCATTTTCAGTTCTCAGGAAAGTGCCAGACTCAGAACAGATTATCCAGGGTCTGGTATCCAATAAAACAGAAACTGTCAGAGATAATTTAGTATACAGAGATATTGTGGCACACAACAGAGTGTGCAAGGGTGACTTTGAAGTCCAGAGTCAATAGTTTAATAACTAGTACACCTAAAGAAGTGCCCACTATGTAAGAGTTAGAGAATACATATTTGTAGAAGTGTGAGATAACCCAAATTAAAACAAAAATAAACAAGCAGAACTAAAAACTGAAAATCTTTTGCACAGCAAAGGAATCAATCCACAGAATTAAAAAAAAATGTTCTGTTGAACGGAAGAAACCATGTTCAGTTCATATACCTGAAAAGGAGATGATTTTTGAGATATATAAAAACTTACACAACTCAATAGCAAAAAGACCAATGCCCAATTAAAACATGGGTTAAGGATTTGAATGGGCATTTCTCTAAACAAGAAGTACAAATGTTCAGCAAATATATGAAACTAGTGCTAAGCATCACTAATCACCAGGGAATAAAAATCACAACCACAATAAGATTTTATCTCACACCTGTTAGAACAAGTGTTTTCAAGAATGCAGAGAAATTTGAACCTTTGCACACTCTTGGTGGGAATGCAAAATGGTATAGCCATTATAAAAAACAGAATGAAATTTCCTCATGTTTAAAAATGATTTAATAATCTTGCTTCTGGGTATTTATCCAAAAGAATTGAAATGGGGATCTTGATGAGATATCAGCATTCCTATGATCATTGTAGCATTATTCATAATAGCCAAGATGTGGAATAGCTGAAATGTTCCATGACATATAAATGGCTTCAAAAAATTTGGTTTCTACATACAAGGTGTGCTATTCAGCCTTTAAAAAGAAGAAAATCTTGCATTATGTGACAATATGAATGAACCTTGAGGAAATTATGTTAAGTGAAAAACAATACTTATAAAAAGACAAATACTGCATAATTCCAATTATATGAGGTATGTAAAATAGTCAAATTCATAGACTCAGAATGGAACAGTCATTGCTAAAGACTGGGGGAGGGGGAAATTAGCAATAGCTAATCAATGGACATAAAGTTTTAGTTAAGCTCTAGAGATCTGCAGCACATTGTACTTAGAGTAAATGATAATGTATTGCACACTTAAAACTTTGTTGAGTGCAGAGCACATCTTCAGTGTTCTTAACACAATAAAATAAGTAAAATAAAGAATGACTTTAAAAGAAGCAGATAATGAACAAAATTGGAATGTACTTGACACATCTCATGAGGCAACATCAACATTCTAGGCTAGAAGTCTGAAATCTGGCTTCTAACCCCAAGGCCTTACTTGCCTTGCTCATTCAGCTGTGGGTCACTGGGGAGATCTCTTAACACCTCTGTATTACAGATGCCTTATATATACAATATGGTGTTAGGATGTTTTACACTATCTGTTTTAGCTTTGAGACTGCTCTCTCCTCCAGTTGGTTCCCTGTGTCCTAAAAGAGCATTGAGTTGCTTACATACTCCAAGTGCAGTGATATGTTTAGCTGTAGCAAGTATCTGCCCCAAGGAGGAAGAAAAATATGTCAGGAAATACAGGTAGAGGGTGATACAGACTTGAAGACACTACCCTGCCCCTACCCCAATTTATACATTTCCATATTTTTAAACAACTTATTACTTTATATTTTTTATATTTGAAACACAGAGCTACCTTTTGTTTGCCCTGTTACCCCTTAAAATTTAGAATCCTGATACTTTCATATTTAAATTGTTATATCTGATACATGGTAGATATTTAATGGAATAATAGAATTACACAGAAGAGTATTAGCTGGGAAAAAATTCTATTTAGGATTAAGTCAATTTTAGGCTGCTGCATGGATCCTCATAGGCTTACTGCTCTACATATTCTTGTCAATAATCATAGATTTGGCCTTTATATCAAAACATTGGCAGTATGATCTTTGAAAAAAAAAATCACGTATATGGAAGGCACAAGAGTATGGAAGGAGGGGGCTGGGGATATAGCTGAGTTGGTAGAGTGCTTGCCTCACATGCACAAGGCCCTGGGTTCAAATCTCAGCACTGTCAAAAAGAAAAAAAAAAGGAGTATGGAAGGAGACCATGAGAGAAGTACTCAGTCCATCCATCTGAAGGTCTTTGAGCCTCACTTCATACCCAACCTAGTATTTGTGAAAAAGTCAGGAGAAGTTGCAAGAGAAGTCAGTCTCTATAAGACATTTCCAATCTAGCTGGGAAGGTTACCATGAAGTAAGAATGAGTAGTGCAGGATGAAATCTAAACAAGATGGTGTGTTATAAAATATTGGCTACTGTCTCTTAAAAACATATTATGAACCATTGCCATATATTGCCATCTCTACAGTCTCATTCAAAGCTGTCATTATTACTTGACTGTCCTCTTCTCTTAGTTGGCCTGCTCTCTTATGTTGCATGACAGTAGCCTTCCAACTGGCCCAGCTGCAGGTACTCTTTCCCTATTTCAGTCTGTCCTCAATTTAGTGGCAGTGTGATCCTGCTAAAGTGTTTACCACATCAAGGTACTTCTCTGTTCAAATGCACCAAAGCTTCCAATCTCTTTTAGAGAAAAGCTGACTATCTTATAGTATCCTAATAGTGACCTCTGAAGTTCTGACCTCTCTGCTCCCAGTTTCTTCTCTTCTCTTCATTTTAAGAGCCAAGAGTCTTAGTTCAATCATGTGCAACATCTTTGCCAAAAATTAGAAAATTTTGAAGTGTTAGACAAATAATTCAAGTTCAAGAGTGCTTGGAATTTTTTTTTCTTAATGTGTCTCTGTATGTGTATGTTTCCTTCTCTGCCTAAGGGGAGCTGTGTACATGGAATTGGAGTCAGACATATGAACAGCAATTCTGTTTCACCACTTTTTAGATGTGTGACTGGTTATATAGAAATTCTGAGCCTCAGTTTACTTTTCTGTGTAAAGAGAAAAATCACACTTTCTCTTGGGTTGTTCTGTGTCTTAAAGGATATCATGACTATTAACAGGTTCTAACCCAATATTTGCTACATACTAGGCACATAGCAATCATAGATCTTTTCAATTATTTTTGACAGGATTGGGCAATTAGAATGTAAAAGAGGGGGCAAGAATAGGTGCTCAGTGCAGGTTCACTAAAATGGTAGCTTTAATCAGAAAGAGGTCCAGGTCTGGTAGAGGTGAACTGGGTAGGAATGGGTTAAAGGAGTTAGCAGGCTGCCCAGCTGGACTGGTTCTCAATCAAGGGCCTGCATAAAAAGCCAGCAGGAACAGAAGTGGGGGCTGGCCATGCTGAGAGTACCTTCAGAGGCCAGCAGCTGAGAAGTTGCTCATCTTTTGGTTCAGCCTGTTGTCAAATCCTGGAGTGGGGGTTGGGAGGCTGGTAAACTGGATGGCCTTTGTTAAAACCCAGAGAGAGAGAGAGATAGAGAGAGAGAGAGAGAGAGAGAGAGAGAGAGAGAGAGAGAACAAGCTGCAGTGTTTTATAGTGAGCCTGACAAATAAAAGACCAACCTGAACCATCTGGTTCTGCAACATATGGGAAACACAGATTTCTATTGTAGATGACCAAAATATTAGTCTATTGAATCTTAAGGCATTTGACTATCAGGAAGAATTTGAATAATGAATGAATAGCTCTTACAATGGTGACTCTTACAAGAGGAGTGGTGGAAAAAAAGTGTTAGATGTTGCAAAGTGATAACTGATTTTGGTCCAATGCATTTCATTGCAGGGCTCCTGATTGTTTAACTCATACATCCTTAGAGTATTGCTGGGTGGAAGAGAAAATGGCTCTAACAGAGGAGAGAATGAATGGAAGCTAGCCTAGAAGTCAGGAGACTGCTATTCCTGAGCTGGACAGATCAGACCTGACAGTGGGACTAAAGTGTTGCCTCCTGTTCCTACGTTTATAATCTGTCATTGACTCAGAGAAACAAAGACTGAACCCAATAACCAGAGCCTGCCCTCAAACAAGGGCTCTTGAAAGTCCTGTTGGAATGTAGACAATTAAATAAAAAGTGCATCAAATGATCTGACAATCTTTTAAAATCCTTTATTTTTAAAAAACGATTTTAATTAATTAATCACCTATTTTTGCTGCTTCTTTTGAGGGCAAGGTAGTGAACTCAGGGTAAAAGAATGGGAAAAAATTAATGCAAAATTTGTAACTAGTTTGAGAGAAAAATGTCCTAGGATAGTAATTTTCATTCTAAGGATAAAAAAATTGTACAGAGCGTGTAATAGAAGAGAACACACGAATAGCTCATGAAAAAGCCTGTGAATATACTGCAGGTAGATTTCAGCAAAATATTTGGTAAACTCTTAAAATCTATTCTTCAGTGTAACCCAAACTGATATGGGCAGGCTCGAGAGTGAAATAATGCTTTATTAAATCAATTTTTAAATGGCAGGGCAAATTCCAACATATCTAAAGTGAGGTGGTACACAGAAGGGCAAAAATGGGTATTCAGTGTTGCTTAATTGTGTTGCTAATTTGTAAAGAATGCTAAGTGACATCTGCAAAGACCAGAAGGGTGACAAGTGCCAATATTAACCAAGTGTTTGAATAAAGAGGCCCAGAATAACCAGAAATATTATCAAGAACTTAATGGGCAACAGCTTGAAAAAGTAAAAATACGTTTGTGAGGGGATACCGAAGCTGCAGATGTTCAACCTGTGCAGACTTTGTTGTGACAGGGAGCAGTAGAGTAGATAATAATAATGTCTGGTATTCATAAAGCATCTGTCTTGGGGGATTTCAAAGCGCTTTGGGTGTGTATTATCTCATTCAGCACTGCCCCCTTTTGTCTGGTGTGGCCCGAATAGTTGCAATGGGGGATGTGGCCAGCATGCCGGCTGGAGACATTGTCATGTGTTTAATGACATAGAGGCAAAGTGTCTGGGGCAAAGGGCATTTTAGGGAGCGAAGGGGCTCATTGATTTTGCATTCTGAAATTTCAGCTGGAAGCTGGGCTGTAACCACTCTTAGTTTGGTTCTTTGCACATGATTTTGAGAAGGGAGGTGGAGGCAAGATGGATTGAGAGAGCTGAGGAGTGGTATTCTTTTGATGAAACTGAGGTCACCCTGCAGTTTGAGAAATGGGAGTTTTCTCTTTGGGTCAGTTCAGGGCTTTTGGACGGGTTATCTGTGTAAAGTTGTTCTTTAATATTGAGGTGGTGACACAAGGAGTCATGGAACTCAGGCAATGGCATAGAGAAGGTATTTATCTGTTCAGCTCTGCCAAACCATCCCGGAAAGCGATGATATAATTTGAGTTCTTCCTTACCAGCAAAAAAGAGACAAATTGGAGTCAGAGCAGAGCTTGAAAGATTAACTTGTGACTAAGTGAATTGGTGGTGGCAAGTGGCAAGGGGATTTTAAGGCTACTGGTTAGGGAATAATTATTGAGAATGGACGTTAGTAAATTTTGGAGTCATGAGCTGAAAGGAGCCCTTTCAAAAGAATCATTGAGACAGTGGAGTAATTCCCACTAAATCCACATCATATTTTTGCTTGAAAATAGCATCTGATGTATAATTAGATTTGCTTCTGCTTTTGGCCCTTGGAGCAAAATCTTGCAAGCTATAATCATGATGTGATCAAGAAACACCTTGCAAAGGCTGTGTGTGTTGGTTTTGGTTCTTAGTATATAGCATACAATGACAACTTAGAAAGTTGAACTCTGCATGATCCTTATATGTAAATATAGTTCTGAGATCTATAGCTGATGCTTTTCATCAAAAGAATAAGAAAAACTTCATAAAAGTTCATAATTGTTCTCTTAGCAGAATGGAGTCAAACTGTAGCAAAGTAATTTTGCATCTTTCCCAAAGCCCCCATATGAAGGACAACTGCTATAAAGAAAAGTGGAGGGATGCTATAAAAAGTTGAGCAGTTTTGCTCTAAAATCATATGAAGTCCCTAAATACATGCATTCCGGAAAAGCTGGATAAAAAAAACTTTCAGAATAAGCATCATGATTCCTTCAGGAAAATCGTAGCTTTAGCCAATATAAGCAATTTCCTATGTGAGTTTGCAGCAGCCTTGACTGACTACATTCTCTCTTTATACATGGTAAAAAAAAAACGACTGATAGAGTCAGGGAAACAACATCAAACAGCCACATTATACAGAGAATGCACAGAGACAATTAATGAAATGTGATCAGTCTCGACATTTTTCATATTGCAAGTGAAAACGTGTGTAGGATCATATTACCTAATAACCTCTTGAGCACTGACAAATTCTGAACACAGTACTAACAGTTCTGGTGCACACATATTTTTTTCTGTTCCAGATTTTTGTTAAATATACACAAAAATTCCCCCAAACAATAAGGAGAACTGCTCACATGCCAAATCCCATTAATTGCATGTTATAATGGCTCTCTTATGATGCATTTTTTTCATCATTGACCTTGTAGATTTTATCCCAAGTATGCTGACCTCCCAGGGTCATGCCAGGGAGTCTGTGCTCAATTTCTAAACATCAACAGGACCGCTCAGACATGAAATAGCTGTGTCCAAAGAAATAAAGCCAGCTCCTGGCTGTTTTAAAAGAAGCCCCTTCTGTGCCATGATTTTTTTTTTTTTTTCTGTGTGGTATTGGAGTCATGATTTGATCAAAAGACAAAATTAAATAAATGAGCAAGCAATAATATGTAGCCATTTCTTCAACTTTTCTGCCCAATCCTCTTCAAATGAGTTGGCAGCCTTTATAGGCTGGCTTAAACTTAAACAATTACAGGCTTCCACACTAATTAGGGAGCAGAACATTATAGGACTTGAAGAATTTGGCAGCTCCTGCTAAAAATAAGAGTTCAAAACTATCTGTTACGAAAACCACTTGAAGTTTCCAATGAACAGCAATAGTAAACTAACAGCCTGGCCTGAGTATCTCTGCTTCCTTTAGTGTACCTTTCCTTCATTTTTCATGCTAGTCAGTAGAGGAAGCTACACAGCTTTCTGTGCCAAAACAATGCCACATGCATTTGGTCTAATTTACAGAATCAATGCATCAATGCCTTTATTATTTCCACTATAAAACATTTTTTTAAAATGTGTTGAAAGTTCTAGGTTAAAACATTATTACAGTTGTCTCTAAATATTCCATTATGATACTGGATTTTTTTTTCCTTCTGTTTAAGAACTGCTGCTGCTTTATTATAATTTCCAAAAGAAAAGATTTACCTTGAATAAAAGCTTGCCAGGAGCAGTTCACAGACTTATGAAAATGCACACCTATTAATTTATATTTTTGAAGTACATTATAACCAAGAACTGATAAACACAGCAAACAGAAGTAAAATATTAAGTACAGTGTTGTGACTACCTTAGGAAGAAAGCAAGAACTCAAAAAGGTGAGTGACTTCCTCCAAGTTCCCATAACATGTTTGCACATGATAAAACCTGGTAGGAAGAGAGCTCTTTCTTTCCACACAAGAAATAGGATACTAAAGTTCTTTACACCCAGGGTAGGAATCTGTACCCAACTCTGATGATGAGGATGATCATGAATACATTAAATTATTTTTCATTTTGATAGCAGAAGGCTTATTATTGAACAACCAGAAATACCATAGCATTATTTGTAACTGTCCTGACACAGTTCCCAGGACAGAGCAGTGATGAGGACATCAGGTTCCAAGGAGATACATCTGACACTGTTTTCTCCAGTACATCATTTCACCTCCCTGGATACTTACTGAAATTACGAAAGTGAAAAGAACAATGGATAGAGGAGACAAATATAAATGCAATGCATTTGGTACTCAATACTCTAGCACCTAATTGCTAACTTGAAAAATAACACTTAACACAAAACTTAGTACAGAGAGATGTTTGATAGAAATTTGCAAGTAGGTAGTTTTAGTCAAACTGAAGGATGTTCTCATATATTTTGGAAAATATTGCTACATATTCTTTCTCGTATTTTCTCCCAATTGTGGCAGCACATAATTGAGAGCTATCTGATTCAGGATTGAGGCTAAATTTGTAGGCTCTGGCATAGATCTTCATTGACTGGTGTAAGTAGGAATTATACCTTGTCTTAATTCAAACAACATACCTATTTTTAGCCAAAGGTGATATTGTTTAAATGTAGCAAAAGAGCACAATACTCTTCCTTTTGTCTGGATCCTTTCACTTCACCTTATTTCCCCTTTCTTTCTTATTTTATTTGTTTGCTTGCTTTTCAGTGCTGGGGCTCAAACCCAGGACTTGGAGCATGTTAGGCAAGTACTCTAGCACTGAGATACAACCCTGCCTTTCTTATCTGAATGCCTCAGAAGAGCTGTTGACACTTTCACCCCTATTCTGTATCTTCTTTTTTTCCTAAGACCTTATGACTTTTCTTTCACTCCCAACACCTCCCCAAGGTTTGTTAAAAGCCAAGTTGAACAGATAACAGGCTCTTGGACAAAGTACTTGATTTTGTGGGTCACTGCTTTTTACCAGAAATTCTGTAGTACCCTCAATCCCAACACACCATATCCCCTTTGCTGGCTGCTCTTGCTTCAGGCACCTCTAAAGGATGATGTTCCCTGGTGTATTCTCTCTAGCACTCATCCTGCTCATTATGACCTATTAGTTGATGACCAACTTTTATCTTTAGCTGAGACCTTTGTTCAAAATTCCAGGTCCACATGCTTAACAGGCTCCTAGGCATCATCACTGAGCTATCTCATTGGCATTTCCCACTCAACTTGTTCAAAGTCTCTTCTCTTTGCCCTGTAGCTCCCTGTCTCCCATCTTGTCTTATTCTCATTCTAGTTAATGACTCTGTTCTCCATTTTGATTATCTAAGAAAGCAATGTGTGAATTATCTTGCTTCCTCTCTCTATCTCACTCTCCCTATCTAAAGGATTATTAAGTTCTGTCAATGCACCTTGTAAACTTCTCTCAAATATTTCTATCCTCTTTGCTGGTGACACTCCACATCCTCATTATCTTTCTTGTAGACTCTTGCCATAACTTTCTTCTGATCTCTCTCTGTCAGGACTGCCCCCGTATAATCAGTCTCTACCTTGTTGGCAGTTTCTAAAATTAGTATCTTTTCTTGTTACTTTTCCCTTCAGAATTCTGCAATGCCTTCCTGTTGCATACAGGATAAATCTCCATATTGCTCATAAAGCATAGGCAGTTCTCTATGATCTGGCCTCTACTTAGCTCTCTAGTTTCACCTAATATGCTTTGTACCCATTTCAGGCTCTTATTCTTTGTCGTTGAATCTCTTCCTCTTTTTTTCTTTTCCTCTTTTCTCTCTAGGTGATTATTTGGCCTTAATCCCTTAAGCAGAATCTTTACACTGATAATTCCCCAAATTACACCTCCTCTCTGGACCTTGCCTCTGACTGCAGAATAACCATGTACACTTTCTAACTATGTTCTTTTGTATATTAATATCATTTCAGGCTTAACATGTTCTAAAACAAATTTCTCATCTTCCCCAAACATCTTATTCCTTTCAGTCATCTCCAAATGAAGACTGACAGCTTCTTGTTTCTATTTGGTCAAGGAAAAATCTTGGATTCATCTCTGATGTCTCTCCTCCTTTCATATCTCACATTGAAGTTAATAAATAAATCCTGCCTACTCAGTCATCAAAATATGTCTAAAATCTAGCTTACAAATATTGCCAAGTTATCATTATCATTTGATGGTTTGTTGTATCACCTTACCTGGTCTTCTTGAACATGTTCTTGTCCACGTTCAGTCTATGTTACCAAAGCAATCATTGTGATCCTATTCAAATGTAAGTCAGATCATTTCTTGCTTCATTTCAACCCTTCAATGGCTCCCCATTTCACTCTGCAAAAACCAATTGCTTTTCTTTTTCCATGGGATGTTCATTTTTCTAATTTCCATTGAGAGGTTTATATGCTTTGGTTCCTGTATTAATTAGAATCCTCTGCTTCTTTATGCCTTCTAAATTTTTTTCAGAACCCAACTAATTTATCAATTAATTGTGTACTATTTTTGTTGCCACACTGTTACATAAAACAGATAATTGTTATTGACCTTCAATGTGCTTGCCTGCAGTTGAGCTGTAAACATGGGGAGTAAAGGAGTATACCTTACATTTCTTTGTATCCCATACAGTTTGATTCAAGGTATAAGATCCAGAGATGTTTGTTCAATTATCAATTATATTAACCTTACAGAATAAGTGATGCTGAGACAGAGGATTCTAACTGTGCATATTTTCCTATTTTGGTATCCTGTAGTCCTATACGTTGTTAATCTATGGAGAAGAAATGGTTCGAAATGCATCCTATTAATAATAGCTACAAAGCTGGCCTCAAGGAATCAAGTATAAAATCCATCTCTTCTGTCAATATTGGTGTCAGAGCCCTTGCAAATATTTCTGATTTGTGATCATATAAATTACATATCTCCTTGAGTTTAGATGGATACCCTATTCAGATAGACCAGCCTTTGGAGAGTTTACTTTTGATACTTAACCTTTGGGATGTCATAGACTGCAGGAAGATTTGATGAGAGCTGTGCTTCTTCTCTTCTGTAAATGCTGTACACAGAGTAACTTTCTATTTCAATAATTTAGGAGCTCAACTTACCAAAATCCTATCCATGGAGTTTCCAGGACTGTATATCCAAGGTTAAAGACCATAGAACTCATGCACGAGAAAATGTCCTCTTACTACCCTAAAGAATTGCATGATTTTAGATAACACATATACTATATTTCTTTGTGCCTCAATTTTCATCATTTGCAAAAAGCAGAAAAGCTCCAAATGCCAGTTTAGTGCAGAGAGTGGGCTGACTAAATCCCTTGGGCACTATGCAAATTGAAAGTTTAATTTTATCTAAGGAGGAGAGTTGAGTTAGCAATAAAGAAATATGGCTTTACGCAGAGGAAACTCACCTTAATAAATAGTCATGGTAAATTGAACCCAGTTCACCTAGATGCAACGAGTATTACCAAAAGGGAGAATTAGTTTATCTGGGTACATGCTTCATTTAAAAGTAAATAACTCTGGCTCTGAAGACAGCCAGTTTCTGCTCTACTTTTCTTAATCTGTAAAGCAGCTCTTAGCATCAATCTCTCTTTATCCTATGATTAATTAAGCAATCATCTCTTTTAAAGATTTATTTCTTTTTTGGTAAAAACTGATGGCATGTTTTTAATGAAATTGTAAAATCTGATCAATGCCCTCCAGTCCTACACAAAAAGAATACAGTATTGTGTACAGATTAATGATTTTTTTAACCAGTCCACATTTTCTTTATTTTGTACATTCATTTCTCCCCAACAACAACAACAACAAAAATAAATAAATACTTTAAGGGGCTGGGGTTGTGGCTCAGTGGTAGAACACTCGCGTAGTACTCGCCTAGCAAGGCCCTGGGTTCGATCCTCAGCACCACATATAAATAAATTAAATAAAGCTATTGTGTAATAATAATTGTAATGCATTCCACTGTCATATATACATAGAATAAAATAAAGGTATTGTGTCCAACTACAACTAAAAAATAAATATTAAAAAAAATATTTTAAGGCAGCAAGAAACAGCACCGTTTTAAAAATAGTTCTCCTTAATCCTCTGGCATTCTATAGGGTTAAGGTGTGGTGACATGGCCCTAGACAGGGCTGCCAGATGAGCTTCATGGCTCCTTCCTTACTAATTTTCTTGCATAGCATTGCCAAAAGCACACCAAAATGTGACATGCTCATGATACCAGGCACCTACCCAGACTGGTCTTAAAGTATATAGACTATTATGTTGCCTGTGTGACTTGTGAATCATGTGATAGAAAACACACACACACACACACACACGCACACACACACACCCGCACACACATATATGGTGAAATTATTACCACAATCAAGCTGATTAACACATCTGTCACCTTATCATTTGTGTGTGTGTGTGTGTGTGTGTTATGTGTACTGAGAGAACTAAGAACTGTATTAGTAAATTTCAAGTTTACAGTAAAGCATTGTTAAATATAGTCACTATGCTGTACATTAGATATTCAGAGTTTATTCATCTTAACACCTGACTAGCATCTTCCATCTCCCCAGCTCCCACCTCTGCAAAATACATTCCATTATATCCTGAGTTTCAACTTTTCTAGATTTGACATGTATATGAGATCACATAGTAATGGTCTTTCAAGGTCTTGCTCATTTCATATAACATACTCTTCTCCAAGTTCATTTTACACATGTCATAAATGACAGAATTTCCTTCTTTATTATGTCTGAATAGTATTCCATTGTATGTGTATATATAGTATGTATATATAATGCAGTATTTATATCATTTATATGTTACTACAAATATATTTAAAACATAAATATTTATAAAAATTTGTTACATATAATTTATGTAATATTTTTTTCTATGTCTTTAAGCACTTTTTCTATATTTATTCATCCATTGACAGACACTGAGGTTGTCTCCATCTCTTGGCTATTATGCAGAACTCTACAATAAACATGTGAGTGTATATGTTTCTGAAAGATACTGATTATTGGGTTGTGGTTGTGGCTCAGGGGTAGAGTGCTTGCGTAGCATGTGTTAGGCCCTGGGTTCGATCTTCATCACCACATATAAATAAATAAATAAATAAAGGTATTGTGTCCAGCTATGATTGAAAATAAATATTTTTTTAAAAGATACTGATTACATTTTCCTTGAAAAAAAAATATATATATATATATCCAGAAGTGAAATTGATGGATCTTATGTTATTCTTATTTTTAGTTTTTTTTTTTTGGGGGGGGGTAACTCAATACATATAAAAGCTGTATCAATTTACATTCCTACCAATAGTACACAGAGTTTCCTTTTTCTTCATGTCCTCATCAATCTTACGATCTTTTGTCTTTTTAATAATGGCCACCCTCACATGTATGAGGTTATACATCTTATTAAAATTTTCCTTTGCATTTCCTTGGTGATATGAGCAAATTTTCATGTACCCTTTGGCCATTTCTATGTCTTCATTGGAAAAAGAACTATTGAGGTTATTTTTCCATTCTTCATTTGCAGTAGTTTAAATTTTTAAATGTTTTTTTTTTTGCTCTGAAATATGAGTTCATTGTATATTTTTGGATATTAACTTTATTGGATATGTAGTTTAAAAACATTCTCTCCCTTTTTGTAGGTTACATTTTCATTTAGTTGATTATTTCCTTTACTATACAGAAGTTTTTACTTTGATATGTTCCTACTTACTTATTTTTGCTTTTTGGCTTGTGCTTTTTGTGTCATACCCCCAAAATTATTATGAAAATCAACTTGAGTTTTTCCCTGTGTTTCCTTGGAGGCTTGTCATTGCAGGTTTTACATTTAATTTTTAAATAAATATTGAGGCAATTCTTGAGTATGGTTTAAGATTAGGATTGGATTTCTGTTTTTTGCATATAGATATCCAATTTTACTACACAGTTTATTGAGGAGACCAACTTTTTTCCAATATGTGTTTTTGGTGTCTTTATCAAAGATGAGTTGACTGTATATGTGTGGACTCATTTCTGGGCTATCTATTCTGTTCCATTAGCCTAAAGTCTGTTTTTATGCCAACACAATACTGTTATGATTAAGGTAGTTTTGCAATATAGTCTGTAATCAGGAAACATGATGACTCCAGTTTGTTCTTACTCAGGATTCATCTGGCTACTCATAGTCATATGTATTCCATGTGTATTTCTATTTCTACAAGAAATGACAAGGAAATTTTGATAGGAATTACATTGACTCTACAGATCTTTTTGAGTAAAGTACGGCCATTTTGGCATATACCTTTTCCAGTACATGAACAAAGGATATATTTTTATTTATTTGTATCTTTTTCAACTTTTTTTTTCAGTAATTCTTAGTATTTCCCAGAGTGCAGATATTTTACTCTTTTAATTAAATTTGTTTTTAAAGTATTTTATTCTTTCTAACAATATTTCAATTGAAATTGTCTTTATAATTCCTTTTTTGCATAGTTCATTATAACGTATAGCAATGAACTAATTTTTATATAATGCTTTTGTATTCTGCAACTTTTCTGAATTTCTTGTTTCTAACAGTTTTCTTTTGGGAAAAGAAAGTGGATTCTTTATTATTTTCTACATATAAAGTAATGTAATACACTTTGGTATGATTGAGCCTGGTTTCTTGTTGCATCTTTGGTTAATTATTTCTTGACTCTATAACCCACATATTCTTTCATTGGTGTGTGTGTGTGTGTATGTGTGTGTGTGTGTGTGGTGTGTGTGTGTGTGTGTGTGTGTATTTGAAGGGGTAGACACCTTTCCAATCTTTACTGATTGGTACTGGCAGGTAAAAAACTTCCTCAGTTGTTTCCCTGGGTCGATAGAATTTTCTCTAAAATGAGAGTAGAGAGTGGTTATATTATGTTTCTGGGTCTACAATGGGGGTACACAATTATGGGGCCTATTATCAGGAACTTGGGTAACTGTAGATTGTGTCTGGAGCCTCAACAAATGCAACTGCTTTTAGGACTTCCATCATTATAGCTGGAGCTGGTACAGAGCCTGTTTCAGGGTCTTCAGCTGGTGTGCAAATGGCATGCCTCTTAATGAATGCATTTGTGGGTGTGGCTCTCATAAGATCCCTAGTAGGGCTCCAGAGCAGGTTCCTAGGCAGGCAGGCTGGCCCTGTACTGTGGCTGAGAGGGGCTGGAACCAAATCATAGGTCTGTTTCAGGATCCGCAATTGAAACCAAGGTCAATGGGTCAAGAAGTGTGTCTTCTGCCAGGTGCCAGGGTGAACAGAACTTCTTCTGGGCTGCAGATGGAAAGAGATAGAGTCATAGGGCTACTTTAGGGTCCACAGCAAGATTAAGTTTAGCTTCCTTTTGTGTGCACAGAGAAACATGTCTCTTGCTGGTTCCCTGAGTAGGCAGGACTATTCCCAGACCACAGTGGAGGGTATTAGAACCTATTCATCTCTAGCCGGTAACAAAGTTGGTGGGGGCAGTTACCTGAGGTATGAGGTGGGCAGGCATTGCTTCTCCCTCGGCTTTGGTGCTGGTGACAGAACTAAAGCCTGATGAATCTATAGCTGAGTCCACAGGGAGTATGAGGCTGTTTCTAGGTCTATAATCAGGACTTCAGTTGTTGAGCCTGCCATCTGGTCACAGGCCAACCTTCTCAATATGGCCTTCCTTAGTCTTGAACTCCACTGTTTTGTAACTTCCCTCTTGGATGCAAAAATTCCCAGAAATCCCTTTTGGTATGGAAATGGCTGCCAAATTATTGCTGTTGTGGGGATTTGTCGCAGTCCGGCTGTAGCAAAATAACCGGGGGGTGACGAATAACTTGTGTACGTTGATACAGCAGGAGTGGGAGCCGTTTATTGCAGGACAGGAGCAGTATTTATACATTCCACAGAGCTTATCTAATTAGCATAAACTAGATACATCAGTCAACCAATCAGGAATCTCTACACCTAATGGCTCGGTTTTGTTACTTCTCAAACCACTCCCTCTGACATTTTGCCAGGCACCATCCAGACTTGTTTACGAACTTTAACATTCCCCTGGCAAAATGCCAGGTGTTATTCTGACTTGTTTACAGACTCTAACATTTCCCCCTTTTGTTTAATTTAAATAATGACCATAGTGGTTTTTACAGAAACACCATAAATAACCTGCTACAAACAGAAAGGGAGGATACAAAATGCCACAATACCAAGCCAATTGATGGCTCCAAGCAAGAAGCCCTTGGAAAAAATCAATGACACCATTAGCAAAGATATGGAGTTACAATTTGTTGTAGATTACAGTTTGTTGTCTCAGTCCAGGTAAAGCAGTGTCTCAATAGATTAACTCACAGTCCAGGTAAATCACAGTCCAGGTAAGTTCTGCAGGCAGCTAGCTTAAATCACAGTCCAGGTAAGTTCTGCAGGCAGCTAGCTTGATCCGAAGTCTCGTCTGTTTCTCAGCCAAAGTCTTGTCCGGTTTTCAGCAACACTGGAAATTCTTCCACCTTGGTCTTTACCGGCACTGGGACGAAGGCAGGAACTCCGGATGGCTAAAGAAAATCCTGTAGCATTCTACTAAGAAAACAACCTTCTGAACAATTTAGTACATTATCTCAAGGTTTTTTTGCATTTGAAATAAGCATTAATAGTGCTCATTACTCATCAGCTTCCAGGTGTGGGAGAACCATTGTAGCTTAGTTATTGGCATTGAAAATGACCAAACATCAGGGACACCAGTAGCGTCTTCTGCTGGCTGTAGTGCCTGGGCAGCCCCAGATGGCCCTGGGGAGTGTCCCGGACTCAAACTGCTACTGGGCACAGGGAGCAAGAGCCTGCGAGACTGTGCCTCCAGGTCAGGTCTAGATTTGGGCTCGCGGCAGTGGAAGAGCCAGCTCCCCGGCCAGGAGGCGGGGAAGGGCCAGTCACCACCGCCTCTTGGAAAATCCTTGCTGCGCTGTGACCGGCTTGCACACTCAGCAGCCGCCTCTCCGCTTCACGCACCCTCCGGTAATGAAAAGTATTTAGTAATAGCCTTTTGCTGCAACTTTTTTCCTGATAATCCTTCTTCTTCTGAACTTTCTTTTTCTTTCTGACTAGAGTTCCTGGGCTCTTATCAACACATGCCCTAACTATTCTTGGTTCCACTGGGGTGCCTTCTTCCCTTAGTAATTTACTTCTCACCCCTTCCATATTTTCATCACAAAGACAATACAATACACTGAGACAAAACAAGACACAAACATACTGTATCAATCTTCTCCATTTTTTTGAAATGACCATTTTTCCTCTCGCCCTATCTGCCTAGGGACGATCAGATTTGCTCCCGTCCTATCTATGGACGGGCAGCTTTTTTCGTCACTTACCCCCGAGTGTCCCGGGGCTCCCCGTACGGGCCACCATCTGTCGCAGTCCGGCTGTAGCAAAATAACCGGGGGGTGATGAATAACTTGTGTACGTTGATACAGCAGGAGTGGGAGCCGTTTATTGCAGGACAGGAGCAGTATTTATACATTCCACAGAGCTTATCTAATTAGCATAAACTAGATACATCAGTCAACCAATCAGGAATCTCTACACCTAATGGCTCGGTTTTGTTACTTCTCAAACCACTCCCTCTGACATTTTGCCAGGCACCATCCAGACTTGTTTACGAACTTTAACATTCCCCTGGCAAAATGCCAGGTGTTATTTTGACTTGTTTACAGACTCTAACAGGGATTGAAGGGAACTTTGTATTCCATTATCTTGCTGATACTCCACCTATAGTATACACACACAAACACACACACACACACACACACACACACACCCCACATCAATAAGTTACAAGCACAACCCTGCAAAAGTAGCTATTATTAACCTAATATTACAGTTGATGAGATTGGGGCTCAAAGGGATTATGTAATTTTTCCTGAGTCTTTAGTAAATTGTGGAACATGGACTTAAAAAAAGTCAAGGAGTGGTTGAGTGAGGGCAACTACAAATCAGGAAGGTTGCAAGTGGGAGGAAGGCTATGAGACAATTAAAATTGTTCTATGAAGCAGAGGCCAAATATGATTCCACTTAAAGGCAACCTTGTAAAATAGAAATGTGTTTTGCCTTTGCATGAGAAACTGATCTATCAGCTCAGAACACAATGTTCCATGAGAAAACTAGAGCTGACAGTTTCTCCTCTTTTCCCCTGTAAGTGTAAAAAGGCTGGGTTGTTGTTACCCATCACATTAGCTACTCCTTCCAGAGAGAGTGAGGTCTGGGTGGAGAATGCTGTGAAGCAGCTCAGCTGGTGAAAGCAGTCAGCTCCTCCACTATTGTCCAGAGCAACTGTGTTCTTGTCCCCCATTTTATTTCCCACTCCAGAAAGTTTTCCTGCACATAACCATCGGCACCTCCTTGATGGCTTTCTGTCTTTCTCTGATCTTGCCTTTTTAGAAGGGAACATCCTACTTTTTACCACATTGACTTCTGCCCCTGACAAGACTTCTGGTCATTAAATTTGATTCATGTCATCTCAGTGATGTGTTATCCCCCCATAGATTAACAATCTGAGTCCCAACCCAGAGGTCCACCACTTAAATCTAGTTCTGCTTTTTAGGTTGTTGCTAACACAACATCCACTTCACAATTATTTGTTGTTTATGTAGCTGTCCCTGTTGTAGCCTCCAGGGATACAGTAGTGAACAAAATAGGCATTGCTCCTTCAGCTGTGAGAATTACACACACAATAGCAGATTCACAATGGGAGAAGGGAAAACAAGCTCTTGTTCTATGTAGATCTATGGGTATCCTACCTACACTGAAGAAGAAAATAAAGTGACATTATAAAGACATGCCTCTTTTAATTATTGGTATCACCTTTTAAATTAAAAATCATAGCTTTCTGCACTTCAGCAACAGGAAGAAAGAAGTGGGTGGGATAGTTCTTTCTTTAAATCATCCTTCCTAAGATGGAATATATATAACCTACCTGCTCAGCTGAGACTATGGTATCAAGTGTCTCCTCTTCATGTTGCTTAGATGAAATTCACTCTTGAGTCTCTAGGGCTCAGGGGAGTTCAATGGGCTAATAGGCAATCCCAGATGAACCTTGGCAGACCTTCCTACCAAACCTCAGGGGTTACTGGATTTGTAATGCAACCTCAAAGGCATTTATGAATCAGCTACAGCGGAAGTGCTTGCCCGTGGCACCTTGCCAAGACCCTATTAGAAGTCTCTCAGAAGAGCCTGACAACAGATATTATAGAGGCTGCAAAAGGATGATTATGGTCTGTCATTTGAAGAAACTACACATGGACTACACATGTAGTTTTCTTCATTACAGATGAAAATGTAAATGTCCCTAATGTCAACTCTCCAGTCATACTATCTACTGTTTATTGGTCACCAATACAGAAAGGATGCTTATAATCATCTCAACTCTTCCTTGGGATGTTGGTAAACTTAAAAAAATAGAAAGTTCATAATTCTGCTACAAATTTGGTATCTTAGCCTTATCAATTCTTGACTAATTCATCATCTTTTATTAAATAAAATGTGTAACTACTGAGAAGGATTATTTTCTGGTGTTGACACCTGCTTTTAAAATCAGACATATCCTATCTATATTAAGCAGTCTGAATTTGAGAACTTAACACACTGATAGACTGCTGGTTCGAAACAAAAAGAAATAAAGAGAAAGAAAATTGTTTCTTATAAAGACTGATAGAGAATTTCAACACATGCATAAGAGGGAACAAGATAATAGAAAAGAACAAGAAATTATGGTGAAGTGGTACTCAAATTAAACAGAAGATCTTTGGGAAAAGCATATTTCTAACCTTCTATCCTATTTTACACTAGACTATAACTAACTATAAATGAGTAGATTTTTAAACTTTAAAGTTGAATAAATAGCAGTTTTTCCATTCTGGTACAGAATACACAAAGTAAGTTCCTTTCAGAAACAATGTGTCTGCTATAAAGATATTATAAGATGAGATGAGTAACATCTTTTTGGGAAATTTCAAAATATGATTAACCTCATTTGTAGTGTGAGGATGATTTTAGGCACAAAATAGTTCCTGCTTTTGGTAGTCAATTTCAGAAAGGTGAGTTGCAAAAGACTGGAAAGGAAAAGTTTTTTTGATGCATAATTAGGAAAAAAAGTATTAAAATTGAGTAGAAAAATACTAAAAATTAAGAATGGATAACTTGTTCTTCATACATTGTAAAGGCAAAGGTAGAGGACAAAACATTCATTCCTTCACTCATTAATTTCCTGTAAGTATTTATTAAGAGAACAGCTTCTCTCTTCCTGGAGTAACATTTTTCTAACATCACATTTAAATTTTTTTTTTAAAAATAACCATTGGTGTATTATCTTCACTTACCACTGTTTTATTATTATTTTACTCTCTAAATTAATCTTATTAATTCATTCAATCATTTCTTCATTCATTCATTATTTACTTGACATTTATTAAATTATTATAAATTAGGTATGGTAAATGGAACTATTTGTCTGTGTTAGATTTCTGTGACAAAACATCTAAGATAATCAAATTTTAAGGAGGAAAGATTTATTGTGGCTTCTGGTTTCAGAGATTTCGAACAGTGGTTTGCCTGGCCCTGTTGCTTTGGGCCTGTGGTGAGGGAGAACATCATGGTGGGAAGCATGTGGTGGAGCAAAGCCTTACAGTGGCTGGGAAGCAAATAGAGAATATGGGACCACTATTCCTTCAAGGGTGCACCCACAGTGACCTAATGTCCTTCAGTGGAGACCACCTCCTAAAAGTTCTACTATCTCTCAGTAGTGCCACAGGCTGGTGGCACACTAGACTTTGGGGAACACTACAAATCCAAATGATACAGTGTCCAATTTAAATTTTGAGAATTGTGTTTTTGAAATATGGAGGTCAATCAATTCTCCATGTTCCACATCCCAGATGGCTTTATCTGCTGAACAAAATGTAAGCCCTATAGTGACTGAGACTTGTCATTCCCTGACTGCTCCATGCTTTCTGTCCCTAGATTCAGCCTTTCTGCTCTGTGCTCCTTCTATTCTTTTCTGCTTTTCCTCTGTGGTCCTTGATCCACAGAGAACAAATTACCCTATACCATTCATTTCTGCACAGGATAACTTGTTACATTTTGGCTTGAACCAAACCTTAATTTGTATCTATAGTCCTGCCTTTCTAGAAGTGTTAGTGGGTAGAAGAATCCCATGGGATCAGCTATTTATGTTTCCAGGAGTCCCAAGGGCGCTTCTAGGTCATGTTGCCAAAGTTCTCCAGGTTCATACCATTTTATTCAGCCCCCTTGACTTCAATATTGTCCAGTTTCTCTTAGTCAATGACTCGCATTCACTCAATTAGCAACCTCCCTTTTTATTTCCCAGGATTTGCCAACAGTTAAGGAGATTTATTTCAATGTGCAGGCCTATGTCTCTTGATTCTTAGACACGAGGGATGTTTATCTCCTTTCTCTAATATCTTAAGATAGACTATTTTTTAGAGCAGTTTTGGATTCATAACAAAATTGAGCAGGAAGTACAGATGTCCCACATACTCCTCACTCCCCACACATGCACAGCCTCCCTCGCAACCTACAATATCCACCAGAATGCTACAATTTTTCCAACTGATGAACCTACAGGGACATCACCAGCACCCAAAGCCCACGGTTCACATTAGGGTTCATTCGTGGCATCATACTCCAGGATCCTTTGATCTTCTCTCTTCTTGAGCTGCTCACCTCCATGGCCATGTTCTAGACCTCATTATCATGCTGTTTGAGTCCTCATCACAGAGTTTTAACTCCACTCTCCTATTCTGAGCATAACTCCTCATTCTTTTATATTTGAGTCACTCACTATGGCTACATCATTTCAACTTCATAGAAATCTCCCACCCTTTGAATCCTTCATTTTCTTTCCCTAGCTTCTTGCTGATCACTTGTTTTATTCTTGCTTTTAGAATTTTTAATATTTTACATCCTCAACACTCCACTTACGTGTCAGGAAAAGAACCTTAGTTCTCCAGTCTCATCTCTGAGCGCAGCTGGAGAGAATGTCCCACCCAGCAGATTGCAGATATTACCATTTCCTGGTTTTCAGATTCAGCACTGACCTGTGTTCTAGCTCTCAGTGTGTTTCCAAGCCAAGATCCTTAGTTAAATACTGGTGTTTCTACACTCAAGCATATAGAATGTGCTCAAATTCTCTTAGCCTTTGCCTCCTGCCCTTTACAAATGAATCTATGTTGGTACATTTCCAAGTTTCCTCATTCCTTCTGTGCTCCTGTTCAATTTCCTTCCATCACCTCCAGGACATTAATCCAGTTGTTAATCTCTTTTGCTTGTACCTTCAATGATCCCTCACTAGAGGCTTGTTTCCCCTGAAGCAAAAATAAACTCCAGGCATTCGAGAACAGGGATACACGTACAAAACAGTGATAAGTGAAAAAGGATACTAAGCTATAGATGTAGAATGACCTCAATTTCATAAAAAATAACTTCACAGAACAAAGTCTGGAAGGAGAGATCAAAACTTTCCTATAGTAATCTCTGAGTGAGGGAGCTTTGCGTTACCTTGAGTTTATTCTTCCTTTCTCATTACTGCCCAAAGTTCTATAACTGACATGTTTCACTTTATTATTTATGGAAATAAATTTTTAATAAGAACACATTTTCAAAGTTTTATAATCATATATTTGATCCTGTGTCCCATCCTAGTTTTATTTTATTTATGCAATACTTATCCAATTAAGCATATGTATCTATTAATCCCATTTCTTCAGGTTGTATTCACATCTTAACTTGCTGCTGTCTAAATTCCATTCTCCCATTGACACTGAAAGATTCTGGACAGCTTTCACTATTTCCAAAGAAAAGTCCCATTGTACCTTGCCATTTTGGATCTCACATTGCATTTGCATCTGTGGACATCTCCCTTGGCCTATAATATCCTCCTCCCTTAATTCCTACTCATGACTTTGTTTTTATCTCCAGCATTGTATCCACTTACTCCTCTTATTCCTTAAATGATGCTTTAGTTAGTTAATTAATCAGTAATTTATATTCTGGGCTCAGGCATTAATCTACTGCTTTTGTCTCTGTTTTGGGCCTCCAAGGACTGTACCATACAACCAAATCCATTATCCAAACCCATGTTAGTCATTCTGAAATCTCTAGTTCCTGTTCTGATCTAAATTGTTTTAAGGTTTAGAGAACATAAATGTAATTCATGTGCACAGTAAGAAAAATAATAGCCATTTAAAAACACATTTAATAGATTTTACAATATAGTATATTTTATGCCTCAAATAGAAGTTTGTACTTGTACATGTAGGACAGTTTTCATTATAGCTAACTGGGAATTACATACTTAGATACAATCACGTAGAAAAATTTCAAAGAAGATGCGTATTTTCACATTTGATTTTACTGGTACTTATGTGGCAGATGTTACATTTTAATATATTTGTAAATATATAAAGCAAAAGGATATAGACACAACACAACAAAAATACTCTAAAATACAAGCAAAAATTTGCACTGTTACTTGAAAATAAAATTATTATGACAAGAGCTATAGAGAGCTGATTATTTTATTGGTCATATATATAAGCTCATAGTGAGGGATAATCAGACATCTTAAAATGTTCCATGAAATTTTATACATGGAAATAGGTACAAGAGCAAAATATTTTCTTTCTTTTTCTTTAGGAGGACAAAGAGTATTAGAAAATTCCAATAATGTACAGACATTGACTTGACAAATGGTTAAAATAAAACAAAGAAAGATAAGGAAGTATTGATAGATCAAATGTATAGTTGGGAAATGGACAAATAAATTAGACTCCTACTTGTTATAATTAGTCTTTCCATTCTTTGTTAAGACTAGTGTGGCATTCCATTTCATCAATATTTTGCCATTCACAGAGCCTTAGATTGTGAGTCAGCAAGCCTGGCTTACAATTGGGTTCTGCCCTAGATTTTGGGTGAATTCCCACTAGTCACTTTTTGATTTGTGAGCCTTGATTTCTCCATCTGTGAAGGAAGTAATGATATGACAGCTATTATTGAGGCAGTGCAAATGAACACAGAAGTATTCTGCAAACCCAGAGAGGATACTTGAAGTCCATGGAACTTTTTGAAGTAATAAACCTGTCTCAGATTTTTAAAAGTCATTAACTTAAGTGAAATAGTATAATTTTCACCCCCAGGAAAGAAGTTAATGGACATATTTAAAAAGTTTTTTTTTTTGTTGTTGTTGTTTTTTTTATAAAAGGAGTTATACATGGAACCAGGTGTGGTGGTGCATGCCTGTAATTCTGGCTATTTGGGAGGCTCTGGTAGAAGGATTGCCAAAATTTGGGAAGTTTACGGAGACCCTGTCTCAAAAAAAAAACTTTTTTAAAGTATAAAAAAAATACTTTCTGAGATTTTTCAACAAATAGCACTTTTTTTTCCCTCTCACTTTTCTCCAGTCTAGGATAAACTACTCTGAATTCATGCCATTGCCATATTCCTCAGATAGGGCTCTTCCTAAGGTCCAAGGATGCTGGTGTACATTCATTCCTTCATAGAACCGATCTTTCCTGAGATGTTATTGTACTCCAGTAACTCTAGAAGATAATGAAGATAAAATTGGATATAAAACTGGATTTTATTATTTACTCTTCCATTTCCTAACTGGAAAATCTTGAGCAAGTCACTTAACTATCTGGGTTTCAGTTTTCTCAGCCTTCAAATGAAAAGTGTAGCTGAGAAGAATTATATTTCCATTCTTGTTTCTATAATTCTAAAATTGTTTGGGAGGGAGATACTTTCTAAACAAATTTGTCATTTTCCTTTTACTTGTTCTGCTTCTACACATATAATCCATTAAAAACATTTTGGCAAATATTTGGAAGGTCCATATTAAACTTAATAGACTAGTTTGAATTTTTTAAATTTTAAAATGAAGACTGGAAGATAGTATGTTATTTCTTTTTCTTTTTATAAGTTTCTTTTGGAAGTTAGTGTGTAAGTAATGAATAAAACATCTAACTGCATATGTGTGCAGATGCAAATAAAATTAGGCATTTCATAGCTGGTTGGAGCAAGAATTCCTATTCTGAGTCTCTCTCTTCATTTACACTGCTGCTTAGAAAAGGCAGGCAGAGAGAGACATTTCACATCCATGGCTAGTCATAAAGTGACTGTTTTCCGGGGGTGAGAAGACAGAAATGACATCTTCAAACTCTGGAAAACTTTACATTGAGACATTTGGGACCTGAGACAATTGAGGGTCAGTGTGGGGGAGAGACTCTCTGAAGATTGAACAGAGATCCTGAGGGCCATCCTTGAGATCTAACAAAGATCCCCCAAAGGCACCTAAGAATAGCCTGGAAAAACCAGAGTGCTTCTACCTGCAAAGGACCTTGCTCCTTCCAAGAATAATGACCTGTTGTTTACCTGTTGTCACTATGAGAGATGGCTGCAAACAATCAGGGCAAGTTGGGAAGCTTCCCAGGGTTCCCAATCCCAAGGGATACAAGATGGTAGACTTAAAAGCAAAAACATAGCGACTGTCACTTCCATTAATACATTTTTATAATTTGAATAGTCCATGGGAATCTAGATTCATGTTACTGACATTTACCCATTTTTAGTGATCTTTTATACTACTTGAGGATTAAATCCAAACTTTGAACTTGTATGTAAAAGCAATTTGAAAACCAATAAGAGTCTTAACATTTCCGTTGTTGTACATTTTAATATCTGGGACCACATGATGTTGAAAACAGAGGTTAAGATGAAATCTATATTCATGAGTGCTTCAACAATTCTAAATGAGAAATTAATGTTCATTAAGACTCTTTCTATAAAGAGACAGACATAAAAGAGACAAAAAAAAAAAAAAAAGAAATAGTGATGGGAAGAGGGAGCCCACATCAGGTGTGAGGCGTCTAGCTTGTGAATTATCTGCTATTATGGTTGCACTGCAAATTTACTAAAGCCAGTGCCCACAGTACCCTGTGTGTCTCGTTTTCAAAGAATCATTTGCGGGTGTGAGAGGATGCCTAGGAGAGCAGAAGGACTCTGTGTCAATCAAAGCTAATCACTGGTACAGGCAGAGGGCTTTTGTTGGCCTCCATGCTCTAAGCTGTGCTTCCACATCTGTGTTTGAAGAGATTAGAGAGGTGCTTCATACAAGAACTGTATTAGTTAAAGCTGATCGACAGTATTTGGAATAAACCATGAAAAAGTTGAGTGCCAGAAGGGAAGGCATGGCAAGTGGGGGATTGAAACTGACAAGGGCTCAACTCCTCTCCCCTCCCCTCCCCCATTCGTATTTGGGGTCTGCTCACTGGAGGGCATTACCAGGTGCCACGTTCTTGCCACTTCCCAGCAAGCATGCAGTTGCTCAGCCAAGAAACCCGATCCCAGTGTTTTCAGTGACATGCTTGCCACACTTTGGCAAAGGACTCCAGTTTTATTTGAGGTGCTTCACAGAAAACAGATTAGCCCAAGTGAGTAAGTGGCATTTTAGGACCAAGGATGGGAAAGAATGAAAAGTGAAAAAGATCACAGCAAAAATGAACATCTAAACCCCTCCCGGTTGGTAGCACTCTTCCCCGGGATGAAGGCCATACACGGGCAAATAAATTATGAGTGACAAGTATTTGAACCAATAAAGAGGGCACTATATTTTATATGCAGTAAATTTAATTCCAGATTGTGTTTCACCTCAGCAGGGTGACATGTTTATTGCCAGTGAAAGATGAAAGCCGAGGGAGTTAGAGACAAGCGTCAGCACTTCTAGTGGGCACCCGCAAAATGAAGATTTGACAGACCGGTGGCTGAGCCCTTGAAATGAAATGCCAGATCAAATTTTACCCCAAAGGGGTCAGATGTACTGTCGTGCCCCCAAACTCGCAATACCAGCTGAATAAATGAGCCTAGTTCAGCAGAGAGCAGAGGCCAAGAGCATGCTCTGCGAATTTCAGATCACACAACCGACCATCGGCTGCTCCAAGCGCAGTGAGCTTGGGAGTGCAGGAATGCGGGGTGTCTGGGGGAGGATGTGTAGGAGGATGTGAAGTGCTGCTGCCTCTGTGGGGCTCTAAGTGTCGTTTTAAAAATCTATTAAACAGATCGAAAAGTAGAAGTGAGTCTAAATTGATCTGCCCGTCTCTCAATTTCATCCTACAAGCGCTCAGCTCAGGTGTTCAATTTATTGAACCATAACCCCTTTTTAAACAATCAACATCAACGCGCAATAAATATGCTCAGCAAGGGCAATATTTACATGCACAACTCATTGTTTTGGAAGATTTATTTATGGAGGAACTGACTGGCAATTATATCAGCGTACCTTTGGCAGACTGTGGCACAGTGGCACTTGAGCATGGTTGTGTTTACTGCAAAAAAGTACTGGCACAGGGGGAGAGATGAACCCTGAGACTCAGGCCCGGCACCCTCCCTCAAACGCGGACAGTTATCTTATGTTATAATTTGCACATAACCTCATCCTTCACCTGGAAAGAAGGAAGGGAGGAAGGAGGAAAGAAAGGGACCAAGGAAGGAAAATGAGAAAGGAAGCAAGAAAAAGTTGCTGGTCTAAGGAAAGTGTGTCCATGAAGAAGGGTTTATGTGATAATTCCTAAAATGATGTTGGTAATTTGTGTAACAGCATAGCCAGGCTCTCCTCTCTGAATTTACAAAATAGGTTCTAGTATTCCAAAGTCCAATATATGGATTGGGCCAGCCAAATGCTTTCAAACTCATTGTGCAGGCATAGTGCCATCAACTCTTGAATCAATCAGACGGGTTAACATTTTAATCGGTTCCTTTCACTGACCCTGCCCTGTAGGGCAGACAGTAGAATCTACCACATATCTGACTTCCCAAAAACCTATCTTAAGAATGTTTTTCATAGTTCACAGTCTCATAAAGATGAAGATGATGTAACATTTTTGGATGCTGTGATTTTAGAATTGCCTCCCCTTTCTCTTGACTTACTTCCTACATCGTCTCTTGACATAGTACAACTTTTACATATTATCACCGAAGCTATAGAGGACGAGTTCTCTCATGGAGGTCATGGAATCTGAATAATGTTACTAGCACAACCTCACTGATCTTTGCAGCTTTGAAGGACTTACTTGCTTCCTGGAGGAGTGCCTTCACATTTGGCGAACAGAGCTTTGGGGAACAGATGCAAGGGAAACTGGCCTCCTGCTGGTAACAGGAGACACAAGAACACCTGCAATAAATAGTAACGGCCTCTCTATTACTCACTTAATTCCTTACAGAGGTCAAGAGGGTGAATATTCTGCCGGCCCGAATGTGTTCGATGGTTTTTGTAAGATCTTTAGATGACAGTTGCTGTCTAAAGGACACTTTCACCCACAGATGAAGAGCATTTAGCATTTGGCCACTGTTTCTTGTGCTGTGGGCCAGCATTGTTTTCTGACCATTTAACTTACTCTGGTTAGATTAAATTTACTCACTCATTCACTTTTATCCATTCTCCCATATAGCATAATATTGCAGCATTTTTAGACTCATTTTCTCTGTGCTGCTCCGAGTATCCCAGAAGTCTCTCTTTCATCACATCAACCACGTCCCTCCTCCCCCACACCCAGGTTCTATATGCCCTGACCTTCTGTATCTCCATGTTCCCTGCTGTTTCCTCCATTTTCTTTCCAGGCTTCTTTGTCTGCTCTTTTCAAATCTCTTGTGTGAGCTGTGCTTGGAACAGAGTCCCGTTTGTCTGATACATGCCTTTCCTCTTGGCCAAATAGCCCCCAAAGACTCGACAGGCTTTCACAGGCATACAGTGTGAATTCCTGCCAAATTAATCTATTCAGTTTGTTTCTTTTTCTGCAGGTCATAATTATTGGCCCTACTCACAATTTTTGGGATAAGAGAATCCAGCAGTGGGGTAGGAGGAGTGGTATGTTCTAGAAACCTGAAAATATTAATGATGTCAGAAGAGAAATACTTGAGAATGGTCAAATTCGTTATGATCATTAATGTACAAGACTTCCAATATGTCTTGGTTGGATAAACACATTTCACATCATATATACATGAAATACTTGTATTTCTGACTTCTTTGTTTGCTTTTTATTCTAATAATCCATAAATCCTGATGTCAAGTAATTACTACTTTCTCCTAAATTACTCTCAGATAAATTCCTGCTTTTCTTTTCTTTTTTTTACTTAGAGAAGGAAAAGTTTATTTTGGCTTATGAGGTTCAGTTGATGGATGGCTGATTCCATAGCTCTGGGCCCAGGGTGAGGCAGAGCATCATGGAGGAAGGGCTTGGCCAAGAAAGGCAGTTCAGGACATGATAGTGGGGAAGCAGAAAATGCTGTACTCACCAGGGAGAAAATATAAACCCCAAAGTCACACCCTCAGTGACCTACTTTTTCCAGTCACACCCTGTCTCTCTACATTTACCACCTGGTTAATCCATACCACTGGATTAATCCACTGATGAGGTTACAGCTCTCGTAATCTAAACATTTCACCTCTGAACATTCTTGCACTGTCTCACACATGAGTTTTTTGGGGTCACCCACATCTAAACCATAACAATGAGTGATGATACCGATGTCTTCATCACATTTATCATGCTGCACTTTTATGAACCCCTCTCAGTACACACATGTACTATAAACAACTCAAGGAATGGAACATCCATGGCTGCATTCCTAAAGCCCAGCATAATCCTTATACATGCTCATTAAATATTGTTGGATAGAGAGACAGTTGTGAGTTTTCATAGAAAATAAAACTTCCTTAGCCAGATCGGCAATAATAAGGAACCCTCATGCAAATAAGCATTAACTTTCAACTCTGCTTTGACTCCATGGTATTTGCCTGATTCCATTTCCATCATAGGTGAACTATAAGGGTCAGAAAAGTGTGGGGTGGGTAGAGAAGGTGACTTTGTACCTCGGTGCCTTTTTGTTCAAAATGTCTTACAGAAACAAATGCTTATCTAATGTTTGAAATTCCTGCTTTTCAAATCCACAACCAACACCAACCTTCAGACATTTTTCAACCCTAGCCAAGGTTACCTCAGGAACCTCCTAAAAGGGCACTGAACTCTTTCTTCCTCTCTGTACCATGGTTTCTTAGAAGCAACTTCTTTTGTATCTCCTCTATAAAATCAAACTCAAACTCTTTATAATTCTGTTTAGAACTTTCCATTTAAACCCACCAGCCTGATGTTAGTGTGCAATACAACCATTGGAGGCTCACTTTCCTTCTCAACATCTGCATTGCCAGATTTGTGAAGATTCTGATAAGGCATGTATAATAATTACTGCTATGCCTAGCACATAATAGATGCTCAGTAATTAGCACTTCATTGTTTATTATGACAAACGGTCCTTCTGTTTTTGCCCAGCTAATCTGCTCCTCCTTCCTAGAAGGTGACTTTACATCCCCCTTCACTCCTTTTTTGCTCCTACTTTTAACATGTTTTTCCTATTTTTCTTTTCCATCCATAAAAGTTGGCTTCAAGGTCCCCTCCTGACGAAAACCTCTCTCACCAAGTGCTTTCAGCATCTCACTGCCAGAAAGAGAGAATTAATAGATACCAGGGCAGCTGTGTGGGTTATGTTTAGTGTTATTCTGTATAGCTCATATAATTTAAGATTACAGTTTGGAAGAAGACCCAAATCTATTCAATAACAACTTCTGTTAAATTATGTTAAATGCCCCATGCATATTTGCATATTTAAGTTCTAGCCATCCTCTAAGATCCAATTTAAATGTCTGCTTCTCCTGTTTCCCTCCTAGTTCACCATGTGAGTACTCTGATGATCTTTGGCCATAGATGAGATGATTCTGTGTGTGGTTTTTTTTTTTTTTTTTAGCCAAATTTTTGGCTTGGCATGGATTGCATATTATCAGATATTGTGGTTGAACCTTTACATAGCATTAGCAGAGCCACCTTAATTGAGATGAGGGATGAACCCATGGAGGAAAGGAAGAGTACCGCTCAGTCTGACAAACATTTACTCAAGACCCAGAAGTTCACTGAACCTGGTGGTACAGTGATAAAAATGGATGTTCTTGGAGTCTCTAGCTGACAAATACTTACATCTCGGAAAAACAGGACAGCTGTGAGAAGGGAAAGACAATGTACAAAACAGATAAGAATGAGAAATTTCATGAGTGCTAGTCAGCAGTCCAGGCTTAAGAATTTAGTTTTGACTTTACTTGTATTAGGATGTAGTTAAAGTTTTTGAATAGGCAAGATTTTTTTGTTTTTAATACGTAGTCTTGTATTATAGTGTCCCCAAATAGTATGCAGCTGGTATTGGTTGAGTAATAGAAAAGTAAATGACATACAGTTACATTCTGCCCATGATTGGTTATTTTTCACATCTAAGGATCTTAGAAACGTCAATAGCATCTGAGTTTTATAAGATAGTTTCATTATTCTAAGAGGAGAGTTACTTGTGTGGTAATCTCCAGAACCCAATGTGAAATTGATTATAAGTGAGTCAAAGTTGAGCTGAGTTTGAATAGACAGTGGTTGAGTTGAGACCAAGGAAATAAACAAGAGAAAGAACTGCAATTACAGTGCAAAAACGAGCACTTTAGAGCAATGTTGAATAAAAATATTGCCTGGGATAGCAAAGTTCACTTATGCTTACACTGCTAAATTTCTTTAGCTCTTCTTCCATATACTCTTCCCCCAGAAGGTGTTAATTGATGTTGGCATTGAATCTTTTGAAGCACTGGGAATTCATACTTTAAAATGTCCAATTAGCTGCAAAAATGAATGATGGAATGGGTAGCTGAATATTTTTAAAAGCTGAGAAGCACCTTCATTTGAGGGCATCTGAAACACTGCCCTGAAACAGCCTCCAAGGATCTTTCCTTCAACTTTTGCTTTATCTCTTTGTACAGAGGCTAGGATAGCAGCATACAGCCCCCAAAAGGAGAATCCTCACAATTTTATTCAGAATGCCAAGTGTTACAGTGAACGATAAATAACCTTTCTGCAACAAGCAGTCCTTTTTTCCCCCCACTGGAACAAACTGTTCAACTCTATTTGAATAAAAAGCCCACACATATATCAAATTAAACAAAATAGCATTGTTCCAAATACAGATCAGGCAGTCTTCCCAGACTCGTGTCAGTAAAATTTCATAGTGCTCCACACCATTGTATAGCAGCTCTCTTTCTACTCTTCTTTATGTGTGAGTGCAGAATCACTACTCCCAGACAAAGGAATGCAGACAGAGGCCATGTCCCCCACGCAGCTGAATAAAATAAAGGTCTGACTAGGGACTTCCAAGGCACGAAAAGAGAATGCACCACTGAAAATACAGGTGGAGCTAATGCTGCACAACCACGTCAGCAGCCATTGATAGGCAAGAGGCTATTTTGCTTATTGCCAGGACAAATATTTTCACATTTGATGAGGCATAACTCTGGACTGATGTTAATGAACCAGGAAGCTAATTGTGTAGTGTGTACTGAGATGGAATGGAAGCAGGGGTGTGCTGGGACTGCCTCACACTAACTCTTAACTGTTAAATTTGCAGGAGGGAGTTTACAAGCTGTTGGTGATATACAGCTATTACTAAAATTAATAAAAATGTATAAACTTAAAAATCAATAACTTATATTAAGAAGGGACCATCCCAAATATGTTACTTCCCAGTTTACTGCACTTTACTCTGATCTGTGCTCTTGAGGTTATGCATGTCTTTTGATCTACACTAGTGGTGGTGGTTGTGCTATGGAAAAGTGTGAGACTTCATGTCTGTTCCCCATTCAGTATTCAGTGGTATTGCATTAGTTGCTTAAAGTTGGTCCATATTATAAATCAGGGTATTATTATTTTCTTTTCCCAGTGAGCTGATTGATGAACATTTCTCAGTGTGCCACTGGATACTAGCTTTCTAAGAACAAACATAATTTCCCATGTAAACTTAGGCTGCTGAACTGAACAGGATTCTGGTCAGGGGATGCTTTCAGGACTTGAAGGTTAAGAAGATATGTCAGTGCTGCGCTGGACTTACAGCAACTGGGGCAGAGTTTACATGTTGTGCTGCCTTCCATAAAAGCATACTAAAGAATTACAGAAAATTTCCCAGTCTGACATCTCCAATTGTTCTTTGAACACCAGAGCTGCTTCTAGAATGATATTATTAGGGTGAGTTGGTTTATTAGGAAACATTTATATTCATTCTGAGTATTATATTTTATCTGCCTTACTAAATAGGGTATAAGTTTAGCTGGAATAGGCAGTATGGCACAACATGGGGACTTTAACCCTGACATTTCCTACTCTTCACACCCTTCCCAAGGTTCTTGTTCCTGTTACACTGGAGAGGTAGACCAGGAAAACATGAGCCAGTTTGAAAACATAGGGGCAGAATTCAGAAGTGGTTATCATTCCATACAGGGGCTTTTCTGCTACATGTACCTTTCAAGGCTAAAAGCTAAAAGTGACATGATTTCTTATGGTATTTGTTGCAGATTTGAACTTGGTAGTGTTTATATAATTATTTTCTTCCTAATTGAGCCCCTATGACTATGTTAAGTCAATTGTAATATTTATAATTAATTGAAACAATTTTAATAAACATGTTCATAAGATATCCAGGGCTATACACATGTTGAATATATCACAATATCTCATATATACTATTATATATTATAATATACTATACATACATATTAGGATATATAAAGGATATATATATATGTATATATGTGTGTGTGTATATATATATACATATATACATACATATATATTTAAATAAAAGTATGTTTTGACTTGGACTAGCTGGTCAGAGCTCATCAGGTCAGAACCTGGTGTCAGAACTAAGTAGAGTAAACATTTTGTAAACCAGGACAATACTTATATAAAAAAAATCATCATTTCTAATACAGACTATATTGTTTTATGATTTTATGCCACAAGAGGCCAGTAACTATTGTAATGTCCCTCCATCAAGTTTTCCTCTTTTGTTTGAAAAAATTCTTTAAGGAATGCCATGTGATCTTGTTTGGTTCTGTACAACTGTCACTTATAGTACACTTTGAGGATCAAATCCCTTATGTCACAATATTAAACAATTATTTTTGGCTAGACCATTGAATTTCAAATGCCTGAGGTGGCTCTTGCATTCCAAATCAGATCGAATTAAGAATATATACACTAGTAAATTGAAGAAACAGATAAGCAAGAGCAGGAAAAAAAAAAACCAATAGGAAGATTATCCTTGTAATGTTTCATTAAGCAACTTCCATTAGGAAAGAAAAAAAATCATTAATGCTAACCCATGTTTGAACTTAAAACACAAAATCCAAACTGATTCATACAGTGTGTTTTTACAAGTAACCTGTGCTCTTAATAGTCACTCTTTGATACATGACAAGTATCATCTTGAATCTTATGTGAACTGATTCACAAAAGTCATTCAGCAAATTAATGTAGTTTTGGAAAATTAACAGCAAAGTAGGCATGCCGCCAAATGTCTAATGACAAATTGAAGGGTTTAGAGATGTGTCTGTCTATTTGCAGTATTGGAACTGTTTTCAAAACAAAAACACACTGAAAATGGTGCTGGCATGACAGAAGATGCAATCATTATGCAATTTTAATTGACAAATAATTCTATTTTTATGTGAATAAATTCACCTAGCCAATAACTGCATTATCATCTATCATGTACTGGTTTCCCTTCCCATCTCCTGCACCCTCTAATTTTGATGAATTTGATCAAATGTATTTGGCAGCATAACCATACCTGGCAAGTCAAGGGGGGAACCACAGTGACTTGAAGGGTGGGGGCAGGAGGGAGGATGGTGATTTGTCACAGGGATGGAGACTGTCTTTAGCATTACCTGTTGTGCAGATATTATTATCCTCCATTTATCTTGCAACTGGAAAATTCAGACTGTGATGTGTCCTATTCTTTCAACAAGATGCTAAGCATCTCTCCAATATAAGTCAGGTATACAAGGAGTATATGTGTGGGGGTGGAGACTGGGAAAATTGGAAAGCTTTATGGATCTATATATAATTAATCTTCAGATGTTGGCTTTAAAGTCCAGCATAATAGCCTCAGTGTGTAGCTCACTTTCACATAAGAAGCAGCTGAAATGCAAAATGATCACAAATATGAACATACTCTAGCTAAGGGCAGGTATTCCAATGGCGGCATTAAATATAAATACAATAGAGTATTGACATAATGTAGTAAGGTTCCCTCGCTATTAAAAGGCTTTGTTCTAAAGCGTATCTGTGTACACAATGAGATGATGAACACAGTGCATCACATAGCTAAATTTAATATATGCAGGGGTATGATGTTTGCAATGCATGCATTTCAGCAGGTCCCATTAGTGCGCCTTTCCCCTCCAGTGAAAACAGAATGAACCACAGCCCCTTCTGGTTTGCATAAAGCAAACAAAATTAGATTTGCTTTGCTGAATTGAAACCCGCTTGGGATTGTGAGCCTCTCTCGGGGACAAATTACTTCAAACAATCCCTTTGTACCATAACAAAATCAAAAAATTCAGGCCAATCAACATGGCTCAAAACCCTTAACACAAGAATTAATAATACAACCTAGTCTATTTTTATTGCTTCTGTGCTACAGCTCCTTGTTTTAATGTAATTACACTTATTTGCCGTCCACATGTTAAGTAAGCTTGCATATGTTAACTAATGCGACATAAAACAACTTTCCTAATTTTACCATTGCTACAAGCATCGTTCCCCCTGGAATAAGATTTGAACATTGGACAAGTTGAACACTAATGTTATTAAATTAAATCTATTTTTAGACCCTTGATAAATGAATATAGACAAAATGTCAAATATTTCTTTAGATAGGTGTAGAAGCTGATTGACAATCAGATTAGTCTATTAAGAATATTGGTTTATGGAGTGTTATTCACTAGATATCACTTGGCTTCTAAAGCCTGTTCTCCTGCAGAAGAGAAGGGCATTTAAGTCTGTAAGTATGGAATCTCTTAAATCGGGTATCTAGGCAATGATCACTTAAATTCATCAGCTTGAGTTAGTATCAAGATGATATATGTCCTACTGCTTTTAATACTTGAAAACCAACAGAGGTTATACACTACTAAAACTCTCATCTGAAGCACAAGTTTAGTGACTTTTCAGATTTGAAATTTAGGATCCAAGATAACTTTTTGCCTATTGCTTTTAAAGATATGTAAGTCGGCTAGAATATTCAAGTTCAGAAACTCTTGATCTTTTGAGATCCAAAACTGTTTTTTTTTTCCATTCTGTAGTCCATCACAAACATAATATCATCTTTAGTAAAGAAGAATGTGTCAAACATTTATATATTAAGAAGGGTTTTGCCAGATGAAGTGAATTCTGAATAACTTGAGTGAACTGCTCTTGGCATTGAAAACATACCTGAGTGAAACCTTGTGAAGGTCTGTCTATAAGTATGGATTAATCTCTATAACTTTAGGACAGTTTAGACTCAAACGACATATCAATTTGGCTCATCAACTTGTGAGTTCTTCCAAAAGATCATTTAGACTCATTGTTTGCTATTGAGTAGATAAATATAATTGACAAATCTCCTTCCTACCTGCTATGTAGATTAGGTCTGAATTCACACACACACACACACACACACACACACACTTATATTGTCTACTAAGTAAAATTATCCATCACTAACTCTTTCCTATTAGACATTTGCTTATAAATATTGAAGACTCTTTATCAAAATAGTTACTCTTATCCATAAGTTCCAAGTATCTGTATGTGTAATTTCTTTAGTAAGGACAGTATTTGGTTTAGGTAATATTGGGATGCATCAATTTTCCTACTAACCTTCTTATAATCAGGCCATGCCTGGACCTTCAAAGTATTGAAAAAAATATATACAGTTGAGACCCCCTGAGAGAGACCTCTGGAACTGTCACTTGCACTGAAATAACTTACACAAAATATCTGAGAGAAAGGTATAAAAGGAGAATCAAAATATAGGGAAATTTTCTATTAAAAAAAATTACCCTGGATAACTACATGGGAACATGTGTATGAATACATGTAGATATATGTATACATACATTTTCACTTAGTCCTACTTTAGAATTTGTGTCCTACTATAGGTGGAGGCAGGGGAAATTGGTACCTTTCTAAGCAAAGATTTAAGGTTAGTGGATCACTTTGGCATCCTGTTTTAAAAGACCATTCTCCATTTCTCCAAGTCAAAATGTTAACAATCAATTCTTTTAAAGAACAAAGGATGATGTCATTATTTCAGTTTTATTCATAAGACCTATGAATGCAAACCACCTTAGTTTTCTGCTATTTTTGCTTTATATTATTTAGGTCTTATATTAAATCCTTGGATCAGTTCCCAACCCATTGTGATTCTAATTTGATTTGTATACCCCCATCTTTCTCAAAGGTACTTTAAAAATCTTAGATAAAAGAAAATGAATTAGTTGTATGTACATGCCAGAGCAGCAAGAGCAGGGATCTAAGATCAGTGAGCTGAGGTCAGCTTCAGAAGGAATAATTAAGTGATCTTCCACCTGCCCTCTCTACTTGCTCCCTCACCACACACACATACACACACACAAAATCACTCTCTTGTTCTTCAACTTTACCTTAGTGCTCCATTTCTTTGCAGTGTCATGCAAAATGCCCAATTGAGCCTTCTGTCCTCCTTTTGTACAAGCTGTAACGCTTTGACTAAACACATTAGCTCCTCAGATTTTTGCTTTCTGTGTCTCTAAAGTTATGATGTCTTCCCTCAATGAATTTTCTTAAATTATAAGAGTCTCTCTTTTGAGAACTCTATTGCACACCACATGTCACAATTATTTTCTAATTCATCCTCTTTTGTCTGCCCATAGACTCTCTTGGGGTGTTCATTGAGTTAGATGTAGTGGCCCAGCAAAGGTAAAAAGATACTTTCTCAGATTAAATTGTTATCCTTCAGTACAGTATTATTATTATTATTTTCAGATTTTGAAGAAGGAAACTGAGGCTGAACCAATCAGCTGGGAGAAAGCTAATGGACTTGTCTGAAGTGCTCAAAATGCCAGTTGAACTTTAGGTTTTGCCCTGACATTCATTCATACAATACATAGAATATTGTCACAGGTCACGTGAAAGTGGTATGAAGTAAGTGGAGAGGTTCTGGGATTAAACACCAAATCAGGTTAGCTTTTATGGCAATTCCACTGCTTCATAGTAAGGAAAGAACTTAAGTTTAATAACCACATACATACAAACAGAATAATAATATCTATCTTGCAGGATTGTTGCAGGTTTTAAGTGGAAAGATTTCAAGAACATAATAAGAAATTGCTTCAATTGTAGATTTGATTGTCATATAAAGCACATAAAACGTAGCACTGAGCAAATAGAACATGATCAATAAATGTTAGTTCTAGTCAGTCATATCTTCCTCAGTTTATTTAAAATGTTTTTAAACTATCTAAGTAGACATTTAAAATATATAACTAGTGTGAATTAGTTTATCAAAGAGTATCCACATTCTAATGAAATGTTAATTAATTCTATTAATTCTATAATTCATCAATAGAAGACCACAGAAAGGGTGAGTGACAAGATAAAAGTCATTGATTATAACAATAAAAACAGTTAAATGCATTCATACTGTGTCTAGCATGTATGTTGTATGCATAGGCCATAGAAATGCATAACAGATATTCAATGATTAGCTAAAAACAGCTGAAATGAAATTTATTGTTTTGAAATAGATCTAATGTTTTTACTGTTGCCATGGGGAAATGCATCACTCCCTTCCAGAAAAATCTTCTTCTCTTCTTCTTTCCTTCCTTCCTTACATGGGTATCTTTTCTTCCAGTACAAGAAAAATGTCCTGGAAAAATGTAGTGCTCAAGAGAATGGGTCAACTTGAAGATGAATATATAGAATAGTGCAACTGACAGAGACCTGTTGGAAACATAGATACAGGGTAATTGATTTTCCCCCAGATGCCAAGGCAGTTCAATGGGTGAAAGAATGATCTTCACAATGTATGGTACTAGATAACTGGAATCTGTAGTGGGGGAAAATGAATCTTCATACCATACACATACTTAACTCAAAACTGATCAAGTGCATACATATAAATTAAAACCACAAATTTTCTACAAAAAAAAAGAAACAGGAGAAAAATTGGGTGTCTTTGGGATAAAGAAAAGTTGGGTGTTTTGGGGGTAAAGATTTCACAAAAGTACATTAAAGATGACACAGAAAGCACAAGCCATAATCAAAACATTTGACATTTTGTAGTTCACTGAATGAGTTTTGCTTTTCAAATACATAATTCAGTAAATAAAAAGGTAAAGCATGGACTAGGTTTTGTGATACGATATTTGGAATATATGTATCTGTTAAAAGACTATATCCAGATTTAGAAGAATTCTTGTAGCTCAACCATAAGACAACCAAATAGGAAATGGGCTAAATATCTAACAGAGTTTACACAAAGGAAGATAAATGAATGAAAAGATGCTCAGCATCAGTAGTTATCATATAAATTCAGATTAAAACCACAATGAAATACAACTATATGTCCACCTCAATGGTTAAAATTAAAAGAACCAAAGTACAAATCATCGGCAAAGTAGCTAGAACACTCATATGTGACTGGTGTAAACCTAAAATTGATATGCCACTTTAGAAAACTATTTGACAATATATTATAAAATTTAATGTGAATTTAACATATGACTAATTATACCGTCAGTAATTTACCAAGGTAAATGAAAACAATATCCACACAAAAACAATTCTGATAAATTTATCCATGTTAGCTCAATTTGAGGAATAAATGTAAATTTCAATTAGCACATGAGTGGATAAGCAAGTCTGATATATTTGTATAGTAGAATACTACTACACAGTAAGAAAAATAAATTCATACAATGAATCTCAACAATACTATGCTTAGGAAAAGATGCCAGACAAATGAAATAGATAATGTGTGATTCCATTTATACAAATTCTAAAACAAGCAACTCTAATGTATAGTTACAGAAAATAGATTAGTGGTTACCTGAGGCTGGGGTGAGGGAGGAGAAATTTTAAAGGGTAGGAGGTCTTTCATTTAGATGATAGAAACACTTAAATATTAATTTGGTGTTGATTGCAAAACTCATTAAATTATATACTTGAAATGGATGTATTTTATTGCATATAAATTATTTTTTAAAAGTTGCTTTTTAAAAAGCATTTAATATTGGGCTGGGGATGTGGCTCAAGCGGTAGCTCGCTCGCCTGGCATGCGTGCGGCCCGGGTTTGATCCTCAGCACCATGTACAAACGAAGATGTTGTGTCTGCCGAAAACTAGAAAATAAATATTGAAAAATTCTCTCTCTCTCTCTCTCTCTCTCTCTCTCTCTCTCTCTCTCTCTCTCCCTCTCTCTTTAAAAATAAATAAATAAAAAGCATTTAATATCTAAATACATGCAATATCTAGTAGCATGACTACTACTATAATAACTATTCATTACAAAACCAAAATTGGCAGAAAGCTTTTCTCTTGGGAAAAATCATAGTTTGAAGTTTTTACTGCTAAAATCATGATTTGGGGATTTTATGTTTGATTCCAAAGTTTGCTTCTAGTAGATTCCAGTCTTGGGTCTATGATTAATTTCTCTTGAGCATGTCAGGTAGCTCCACCAGGCCTCTGCATCTCCTCTGTGGATAAGAGGCCTGGCTAACATTCAGATTTAATAAAAAATTATTTTTACCTACTCTAACTCAGACATTGTGCTAGATGACCTCACCTACTTTATTTCTTTCAACTATTACTCTAATATGTCCCTCCACATTAAAAGTACAAGGCTTTAGAGTTTGGGGCTTTTTCATTTTCAAAGAAAATTGCTCCTCTCCAAAAATGTTACTTTGTATTATATTACCTATGAATCCTGCTGTCTAGCAAGGAACTTCTAAAGTTTATTATGAAGTACAAATCTGATTCAAAATGAACGACTACTTAACTGCCTTTTGAATTTGCCTCTGATGTTAGAATGGGTAAACTTTCAAGTTTTCAAATCCCATCCCCATAGCCTCAGTTTTCTGAGCCATATAATTCTTCCCTTAATAGAATCTGATTCTTGATAAATTCAAACCTGAACCCTGGGCAGGAGTAGAAGCCTACTTAGCAAATCCCTGGCATGGGGGATCATCTCCAGAAGTGCCTACAAGTTGCTGTAGAGGAATTGTAACCATGTGACTTAAAAATGCTGATTTATCTCATTGCCTTCCCAAGTCTCTGTTCCAGAGAGGGTGAATTTCCAGCACTCTTAGAAAGCTTCCGAGATATTTAAAAGCAAAACTGTTCTCCTGGAGAAAGTGTATGTACTACAGTGGCAGTAATGCGAAGTAAAGACTCAGAGGATGTAAAGGAACGATGATCAAGAATGTAAGCGTTTTGCCTTGGGGAACTAGATCCATTTGTTCTTTTCTCTTTTGAGATTTATTTCTGATATTTCTGTCTCTGTCAGTCTGTTTCTTTATAGATGCTTTGCCCTACCCCATTTATTTATGTTTTCCTCCTGCCCCAATTTTCTCTCTCTCTCTCTCTCTCTCTCTCTCTCTCTCTCTCTCTCTCTCTCTCCCCCTATCTCTATCTCTCTGTGTGCATTTAATTTATAAGACTTACCCATTAGAAAATAAGATATCACCACTAAGGAACTAACAAAATATAGATAAGCAAAAATAAAATCATATACTCACAGTTATAAGCAAGCCTCCTATAAGGTGCTCACCCAGCTATCACTATCAACAGTGAATATTTTATTGGGACTCTTTTAGACCTCATTCAGTATATATTTATATACAAGCAGAAACAAATGACAATGAAGTTACCATAATTTAGGGTATACAAAGATCAATTTAAAAAGCAGAACCCTAAGGAATATCCTCAGATTTGAGAAGACATTAGGTCCACAAAATAATAAGAAATATAGTAAATAAGCTGCAATCAGAGAACAAGACTTTTGGGAAATTGAATATATGATTGTCAAATAATTTAACCTAAGGTTTTCAAAATAAAGTTAAAAAATTACTTCAGAAAGTTGATGAAAAGATAGATGAAAATATGAGCAGAAATATGAAAATGTGAATTTATGAGAGTGTCATGTAGAATGTCCAATATTTTAGGAATGGGAGTTTTAGAAACAGGGTACAGAGAAAAGTAGAGGGTGGGAAATTAAGAATCACTCCTTCATCCAGGCATCCCTACTATATAACTTAGCCAAGTTCTAGGTGCTAGAAACACTGCAGTTACCTAAACAGTCAAAATCCCTGCAGAAACATGTGGAGCTTGTATTAGTGGGGGAAGAGGATGGCGGTGATGTGAGGAATAAACAAATCATTCAAGTTCATTATATTCAGATGGTGATTAGTGCTGTGGGATGAAATAGAAGAGGTGAGGAGAACAGGTGAAGATAGAATGATTATAATTTTTAAAAGAAACTATGGAATTCCCCATTGATAAGTCAGCAGTGAAAGAGAAGAGAGGACGAAGCCTGCAAATACTGAAGAAAAGGGATTTTTGGGTACAGGAATATGCAAGCCCAGAAGTCTGAGGTGGAAAGAGCTTGGCATGTTCAAGGAAGAGCAGTGTGGGATGGAGTGAAGTTGGGTGAGGTGGGAGGTGGGTGAATGTAAAACCAAGGGGACTGGGAATGCCAGTCTGTGCAACAGAAGGAGGGGCCTGCCATTAATTGAGATGTGGAGGATGACAAAGAAGTGGGTATGTTTGGGAGTGATCAGGGATTTGTTATTGTTTTAGTCAGCTTTTTTTCACCACTAAGATAAGAATAGATAAGAACAATTTTAGAGGAGGGAAAGTTTATTTGAAAGCTCACGGTTTCCAAAGTCTAAGTCCATAGACAGATGGTTTCATTCCTCAGGGCTCCAGGTGAGGCAGAACATCATGGTGAAGAGGATGGCAGAGAAAAGCAGCTCACATGATGGTCATGAAGCAGAGAGAGAGATTTCACTCACCAGGTACAAAATATATACCCCAAATGCACATCCCTAATGACCCATGTCTCCAGCCACACCCTACCTGCCTTCAGTTACCACTCAGATAATACCTGTTAGGGGAATTAATTCATGGATTGAAATAAGGCTCTCATAAACCAATAATTTCTCCTCTAAACCTGATTGCATTGTCTCATACATGAGCTTTTTTTTTGGGGGGGGGGGGTCGGGAGAAACCTCACAGCCAAACCATAAAAATTATGAACTGCTTTAGTTTAAATTTCCTATGAAACAATTGAAACAGATTTCTGTTTGCATTGCTTTGACCCTGGCCTCCTTTCCTTTCTATTTTCTTCCTTCTCTTTCTCTGCTTTTTTTTTTCTAGCTCTTCCTTCCCTAAACCTTAATTAACATTAAGAAGTTAACAAATGACCCTCAAGACTTACAAAGATAGTTTTCAGAAGAGCTGTTCAGATGGCTGCCCAAAACAAACTATGACAATGATTCAGAACAAGAAGCATGGAAAAGAACAACAACAACAACAAAAGCTCCATGATTCTAACCACAGAACACACAGCAGCTCGAGATAAATAAAATTGCAGCCTCAGTCATATGCCCTCTTTTCCTCCTCTTAAAACACTTTAATCCTACTTTGGCAAAGAGAACACTTGTTCTTAAGGTGCATCCTAAAAAGTGTCTGTCTTTAACTTCTATTTGAGTTACTTTATATAACCAGTGACCTCTGAGTGGACACTTGGAGTGGAGTATGATTTAGGATGTATGGATCAGGAATTTTGGGGAAAGTTTTGGGATGAGATGAAAACATATATGTTGTCAGCATAAAAATTACATTTAAAGCCATAAGACTAGATGAGATCACCAGTTAAGATCCCCAGTTAAGGGTTAATAAAGACCAGAGGCCCAAGCAGTGGAATAAGGGGCATCCAACATTAAGGGGTAGGAAAATGAGGAAAGACCAGCTGAGGATATTGAGAAGGACCAGGCAGTGTGATTGGAGAAGAACCTGCAGAATAGGATGTCCAGGGAACAAAGAATAAAAAATATTTGAATGGGGAGTGAACAATGACTGAATGCTGCTGATGAGTCATGTTAGAGAATATGGAAGAATTGACCTTTGAATTTAACAGTGTCAAGAACATTAGTGACACCAAGAAAAACAGTTTCAGAAGACTGATGGTTTAAAGCTGGGGATGGGGGGCTAGGGAAGAATAGAGTTACATTAGATTGTGAAGGGAGGGGAGGGGATATAGGGATAGGAAGGGGAGTAGAACAAATCATACATTATTACCCTACATGCATATATAACAATATGACTGGTGGGGTTCCACATCATGTACAACCAGAAAAGTAAGGAATTATAATCTATCTATATATGATGTATACTTTACTATCACGTATAACTACTTAGAACAAATTTAAAAATGAGAGAGAAGTATCCTGTTGGGCTTTATGATAAAAATATTAGAAAGAAAGAAAATGAATATAGTGAATCTGAATAACTCTTTTGAGGAACACAGTTATACAGAAGGACAGAGAAATGGAACCACAGATGAAACAGGAAATGAAATCAATATAAATTTGTTTTTGTTTATTCCAAGTGAAAGATATCACATTTTTTTAGGACTGAAGGTATGGTGCATATAGAAAGGGAAAAATATAAGGTAGGATAATGTAGGAGAGGTAAAAATTGCTGGAAACTGAACTCATAGGAATAGAAAGATGGTTACCAAGGGCTGAAGTAGGAAAGGGGTTGGAAGATGTTGGTCAAAGAATACAAATTTCAATTAGGAGAAACAAGTTAATGATATCTTTTATACAACATAATAGCTAAAGTTAATAACAGTGATTCTATTTTTAAAAACTGCCGAGAGATTTTAAGTGTTTTTATCATAGAACATGAAAATATGTGAAATAATGTGTTAAGTAGCTTGAATTAGCCATTTCACAAGGTACAAGTATTTCAAAACATGTTATTCACAATAAATATACATAACATTTTGAAAATTAGAATATAAATTTAAAAAATAAGAAAAGAGGGAAATATCCCTCAAGAATGAGATGATATGAAATCTTGTGAACAATGGGGGCGGGCTATGCTAGAAGCTCAAACATTCTATCCATAGTGTTAGAAGGGAAGGCAGTTTATGAGCATGGATGTTAGCAACTGTGGAGGTAGAGTTCATAGAAATTCTTTTTCTTTTTCCCTTTCAATTTTTTTCAGTGAAACAGCAAGCAGAAGTATAAACTGAAAGTAAAGATGATTATACAGAACTCATATATGGGCTACCTCCAGATTCATGTAGTAACCTCATTTTTTAGCTTAAGCACCCATAGAGAGAAGGTTCATTTATTTCCAAGGTCATGCAGTCAAAGAATGATTATTGGTACTTTAGCTTATAGTTTGACACTGGCCCAACTGTCATTGCTGTACCTCAGAGCTACCTGAGAGTCTTTTGTGTCCTGGTACTGTGTTTTCCTGGCAGTTTTGAGGCAGCATCAGTGAAATGAACGTGATGCTTTTAAATGTGCACTAGATCATTTTTCATGCTGTGGCTGATACTCTGGATCCTGTTAATCCTATGTTGAATTGTGTTTCTTACTCACTGCAATTTGGTGCCACCAGGAAGTACAGGGTAGGTGTTCCTGAGGTTGTCTGCGTAAGGAATCTGGATCTCAGAATGCACAATTCCTAGTGCTTGTCTCAGCCTAGAGATCTCTTGCAAAACTTGTTTTTGTAGATTAAATAGATATTTTATCCCTCTTTTTAGGCTAACTTGCAAGTACAAAACGAGGTGTGTGTCTGCGACTTCCTTGCAGTGCCAGAAGGAAGTCCCAGACATACACCTCTAGAGCTACCTAGCACAATTTATAATACAGGCCATGTTGGGGGAAAATTCATAGACTTACTTTCCCTCAAGCTCTTCTTCATTAACACTGAGTTCTAGTTGCCTTTTGTGTCACTGTGACCAACGTACCCAATAAGAACAATGTAGAAGAAGAGAAGTTCATTTTGGCTCCATTTCAGAGGTTCAGTCCCTGGTCAGACAACTGAATAGCCTGGGCCTGAGGTAGAGTTGCGGGGGGGTCATCGTGGTGAAAGAGTGTGACAGAGGAAGGCAGCTCTGGATATGGCAACCAAGGCAGAAAGATCTCTGCTCACCATGGAAAAATATAAACCCCAAAGGCATACTCTCAATGACATACTTCCTCCAACCATTTCCTACCTGCTTACAGTTACCACCCAGTTAATTAATATCAGAGAATTAACCACCCATTGTTTCACCTCTGAAAATTCTTGCCTTGTTTCACACATGATCTGGTTTTGAGGTGGGGAGTACCGGAGATTGAACTCAGGAACACTTCATCACTGAGCCACATTCCCAGCCCTATTTTGTATTTTATTTAGAGACAAGGTCTCACTGAGTTGCTTAGTACATCACTGTTGCTGAGGCTGGCTTTGAACTCACAATGTTCCTGCCTCAGCTTTCTGAGCTGCTGGGATTACAGGTGTGCACCTCCATGCCCTGCTCCTACATGATCTTTTAGAGAATACCTCATGCCTAAACTGTAACACATTACCAAGCATAGATGTTCTATATGTTCAATGACCAAAGTATCAGTGAGAGGCATCTTTATCAGCAAGCAGCCTGAACATACATTTTGAATACTTCAAAAGTGGAGATAAACCCATTGGCACATTGTGTTTTATATTTACAGATTAGCTGAAGAGTAGGTAGGAAGTATCTATTAACTACCCTCAATTTCTTGTGATGACCAATAGTGAGAGAAAGTGAGAGTAGACCTAATAATATTTAGGCAGAAAGCAATGTGTGTTGAGCAGGGTGAAGTGCTATTAGTATTGGGTTACAGATGTGATTGAGAATGTGGGGACCTCACCAGAGACATTGAACGTTCTGAGATTCTTCTTGACTCTTTCTGGAGATTGAGGAATAGGCAACATAAATAATAAGAAAGGCTTCTTTCCAAAACTAACAGTAGTTGTCATTAGATTGAAAGGGCCTGCCAAATACCTGGATCAATGAATGAGAAAAGGCTGTATCTAGGCATAATGTTGTGATGTCAGAGATAAACAGAATTTTAATCATTTCCAAAAAGAGTGGTGAATGGGTCATTTACAACAGAATACGTCATAATAGGATGATAATTAATAAGCAACACTGAAAGCTATAAGTCAATGTAGCAGCACATGCAAAGATTTGCTAAAAAATAAATTGCAACTTAAAATTTTATAACCAGATGAATTATCTATTTACTATAGGTGTAGAATGAAACCATTTTGAAAACATTGCCATTTACTTCCAGAATATGATTTCTTAAGAAATGACTTTAGGATGTGCTTCAATAAAATGTTTGAGAGAGGGGGAAAAAAAAGGAAGTCATGGGGTCCATGAAAGCAGGGATGGAAATAGTCCAGAATAAAAAGAGATGGAAATTGCAATATGATGCTAAATAGCAGGCCCAGAAAAGAAAGAGCATAGATATGAATGTAGCACCCATACAAAGGATTTGATAAGATGTAGGAGTTGTAACACCTTCAAAATTTGCAACTTAGGGAGGAAATGCAGTCAAACAGTGGAATAAGAAATACACTATTGAAAAAGCACAAGGAAAAATAGAAAAACTATATTAAGGGGAATGTATTCACATGCATTATTTTGGTGGCACAGCGAATAATATTAAATTATTCATTGAAATATAAATGCCAGTTAGTGTTTTTCATACTTTACAATCAATGGACAAAATAAAGCAGCTTTAATTATAGTTTCAGAATAAAATGTATATATTAGCAGTATAAATGTAGAGGAGAGAAAATTGTTGGCAAAGTAGAACTAAAGAGGATGCACAAAGGGCCATGTTCCAAAAGTGATAACCTTATGTTAGATGGGGACTAAAGAGATATCACCTACAGTTAATTAAACATGAAGTAAAAGTGTAAGCACATTATTATAAATTACAAAGTAAATTCAGAGGAAATAAGTGTAGTAACTATATTTAAATTGGAAGATAAGAAGGAAATAGTATAAATTAAGTAAAAACTCTCCTAACAAAATATCAGTAAGTAATGTTAAATTTATAGTTAAAAAGTCATACTATAAAATAGTTATGTCAAGACTTGAAGATGAAAACTAAAAGAGTAAAAAAGAGAATTTGCTTCTCTGTCCTTTTGATATACTCCCATCCTTTTGGTTTTGTAACACTGCCTTACTTTCTGAATATCAAGGATGTTCCAGGATCATTTTAATAATGTTACCTATAAGTTTTTCATATAAACCCTTTATGAAGTTACGGAAGCTTCTTCTATTTTTAGTGTTTTTTAAAATATACTTTTTAGAGCACTTTTAGATTTACAGAAAAATCTAACCAGAAATCAGATAGAATTCATACATATCCCCTCTCCCACATTTTCTCTTTTTTTAATATTTATTTTTTAGTTGTACACAACACCTTTATTTTGTTCATTTATTTTTATGTGGTGCTGAGGATCTAAACCAGGGCCTTGCATGTGCTAGACGAGTGCTCTACCGCTGAGCCACAATCCCAGCCCTGTCACATTTTCTCTTATTATTAATAGTTTACATTAATGCAGTACATTTTTATAATTGAATAATATAGACATAGTGTTGTTAACTATAGTCCATAGTTTACACCAAGGTTCACTCTTTGGGTCATACAGTTCTGTGATTATTGACAAATACATAGCGACCTATATCTTTCAGTAAAATTTCATAAAAAAATAACTTTATATCCCTTAAAGTTCCCTGTTTTTTTAAATCTACTAATCTTTCCCTTCCCTCCTCTCAAACCCCAGACAACCACTGATTTTTTAATACTCTCAATAGTTTCACCATTTCTAAAATGTCACATAGTTGGAATATATGATAAACAGTCGTTTAAGAATGGCTTGTTTTACTTAGCAATTTAAGGTTTCTTCATGCCTTTTCATGGCTTGATTGCTCATTTCCTTTTATTGCTGAGTAATATTGTATTGCACAGTTGTACTGCAGTTTATTTATATATTCACCTATTGAAAGAAGTCATAATGGCCTCCAATTTTGGCCATTATGAATAAATGTGTTATAAAATTAGTGTGCAGCAAAAATCAACTCAATGTGGATCAAACACCTATGAATTAGACCAGAAACACTGCAATTACTAGACGACAACATAGGGTCAATGCTCCAACATGGTGCAGGCACTGACTTACTTAATAGCAGGTACTAACTTTCTTAATAAGACTTTAAAGCTCAAGAAATAAAACCAAGAATCAATAAGTGGGATGGCATCAAATTAAAAGCCTTCTGCACAGCAAAGGAAACAATTAAGAACATAAGGAAAGTCTACAAAATGGGAGAAAATTTTTGCCAGCTACTCTTCCAACAAGGGATTAACATTCAGAATACAAAGAACTAAAAAAAATCAATAAATGGGCAAATGAACTAAGTAGACACATAATTATGTGCCAACAAATATATGAAAAATATGCTCAATATCCTTAGCAATTAAGGAAATGCAAATCAAAACTATGCTGAGATTTCATGTCACTTGTTAGAATGGCAATCATTAAGAATAGAAATGACAATAAATGGTGGTAAGGATGTGGGGGGAAAGGTACTGTCATACATTGTTGGTGGGACTGCAAATTAGTATAACTATTTGGAAAGCAGTATGGTAATTCCTAAAAGACCAGGCATGGAACCATTATATGCCAGCTATACCACTTCTTGGTATTTATCCAAAAGAATTAAAATCAGCAAACTATAGTGATACATGCAAAGCAATG